>NC_045638.1:57232803-57535436 GCF_009829145.1 Chiroxiphia lanceolata
GCTTTTCTGTGTTGGTCGTGGGCATGTAGTCTTAAGTCTCGGTGGTTTTTCCTAAGTGGACAGCACTGATCTTTCCAGTACAGTTGAGGCTTTACAGGACAAGATTAAACAGTTGCAATCACTTAATTTGTAACACCCCTTGTAACTGCTGTGTTTATTTGTTTATGTTGATATCTAAGCTAGCCTAGCTTTTAGAAAACCTAATTTGAACCTTCTGATTTTTGCGGTTCTTTGCCTAGTAACATCGTTGTTAGCCTTTTTTACTTCTCCATCATCTTGTATTAGAAGTGTTGCTTATTCTTTATTACAATAGCAGGCACCCATTTGTTGACTCACAGTTCTGGTGTTTAAGGTGATGGATCAAACAACGCAGCCTGTTTCTTTTGTCAGGATTAGTCAGCATCCCTGACTGAAACTGAGGAAAAATTCTTGATGAACAGAGGTGTTATAGTTTGTAGGGCTGTCTGCATGACTTGCTGGGGTTTTTGTGTGTGATATAATGAGACTGTGATCATGTATGCAAAATGCACAATAGATCAAAAGTAAAACTTCATATGCACTCATGTAGAAGAAAACAAACCAACCAAAAAACTCCCCAAACGTAGTAAGGAGTTAGTGCATTATAACCTAAAACAACTTAAATGACTGGGATTAAAATATCCCTTTTGTATACTTGTCGTACCCCTCGTCATAAGAACACAAGTCCTTGAACTTCTGTTGCTTAGGCTGTAGGGTTATCCTTCTGAAATTTGTTGAGGGCCAGTTACCAAAAGGAAACATAGCCACTGTCATCTTTCACCTACTCCTGCCCTATTTGATTTTAAGCTTCAGAGATCCTGGCCACTGATGTCTTTTTCCCAGTTACAGTTTTTTAGGGGCAGTTGTGTCAGCTTGTGGTCTGTATCACCTCTGAGACCAGGAACTTTGAAGGATACATTTTTATTCTGTGCCTTTAGCATCCTGACCCCAAATGAGGGAGAGGAAGAAACGGGGCTTAGCCCAGATCTGCATCATCAGCTCTAGCAGCTTCAGTGTATTTACTGTTCCTGCTTTGGTAACAGCGAGGATCTAGTTCTTGAGGATGCTTGAATTCATTCGCATTTGTGAATTCACTGTGACATTTTTTGCAAGTGGAGGAACGTCATTCTGGGGAGGCCAAATCTGTACAGTCTCTGAGCATCTGAGAAAAGGTACAGGTTGACTTAAAGCCACGTACCCGTCAAGTGTCAAAGGCTTTTTGCAGTGGAGGTGCCGTAGCTGCGCAGTGTTAGTGAATGAGCCAGCATGCTGCTGCCAGCTCGTTCCTTCATGCTGTTCTGCGCTAACTAGTGTTTTTGCTGTCTCCCTGTACTCCTCCAACACTTCATGAAACAAATAAAGGTTGTAGCGGTCCCAGAAATCCTGTTATTCCCAGCTACTTTGTAACGATCCAGTTTCTTTCAAGAGCTCACTTTTACAGATAGATCAGCTGTTTCACTTTGCTGACGCAGGAATGGATACTGGGAAGAAGTTGGGCTGTAACAGCTGATTTTAGCTAGTTTTAGGATACTGTGGACCTGCTGTCTTAATAGGCTCATTGGCTTCTTGAGTCTCAGTAGGTTAAGTGAAAACACAAGGTGTCAGGTAGCTTCCTGTTGGGAACTGGATGTAATACAAGATCCAATACTCTCGTGCAGAGTTTCTAACTCCTGTAGCTTCTTTATTACCCTTTAAGACCATTATATATACTCTTGGGAGAACAGAGATGTGCATTTGTACCTTGGAAAGAATTATGTGGGTAGGAAGTAAGATACAGATGTGGGAAGCCTCTTTGGTTGCTCTTGCTCCAGAATTTTCCAAACTTTAGTCTGCAGGTAAATGGTACAATGTTTGTGACTCTTGGCAGAAAAAAACCACCTGCTAAGTCCACTTAGATGTACTGTCCAATGTTTTCAAGGTCCAAATTCAATTGAATCCATTGCATTTTAAAAGATTCAAATACAAAGATACACTAGGAAGTCATTGTTTATTTCAAATATACCTGTGGAGAGTGCAATTTGGAGATGACATCCCGTGACAAACGTAATCTTCATAAGCTGATTGGGATCTGTGCTGGCTGTATTGAGGCCCAGTTATTGCTGTTTGCTGTTGTGATATACCAAGCCTCTGATAATCTTCCTGTAATTACAGAATTTGGTTTTCTTCATTCTTGTGTATTTTTAACACCTACAGCAGTGGCACTGGTTATCTCTAAAGATTCTTTTATCGAAGGATTGATTTTTAATTTGTAGAATGTCAAAGTTGGTAGCAGTGTAACTGTCGTACTACTTTTAAAGAGCTCTTAAACTATTTTTTGCCTAAGTTCTTTGAGGCTTTCATAATATTTGTACAGTTCCAGCACAAATCCAAGCAGGACGTTTTGTCCTCTGAAACTGTGTTTTATGAAAAGACAGCAATTAGGAGGATGTGCCAGCTACCAGTAAGTGATCAGATTTGTATTTATTGTGGGATTAGAAGTGGAATGAGGCGTCTAATTTACAGCATGAGGCTAGAAGAGGCAGTGAACTAGTTGAAGATGGGGCATGTCATCAAGTAGTAAAGACAAATTGTTGACTGAACTGACTTGAAATGAAAAAGAAACGTAAAACCTGTATCTTTTCCAGGAGTAGAGTTTGTCAGTTGTTTCCAAAATACCTGGCGCTGTGAAATTCTGATAGTGAATTGGCAGCAGTACTCCTGATTACTTTTGTACTAGCAGAAACTGGGCTTTGTATTCCATTTCACAAAATTTGACATAGGTAGTCAAAAGCATTAGTTTCTTCCTGCATCAGAACTGTTTGTCTGTGCCTTGGAGTGAACTGGTTGTAAAGCTCTTCACATTTCTTTAATTTCTTGCTTCCTTAGCTTCCTGAGCCAGCCCTTCACCTCTGGAGAAGACCAGTGGTGGCTCAAAGAGGTCAGTGTGAAGGGGAGAAGGTATATCTTGTCTAGTGGTATTTAACTGTTGGATTGCTATCCCTTCATAGTCAGATTAACACCATTTAATCTGCTGGGGAGGCTCCATCCATATTGTTTCTCCTGAGTCACCTGACACTTGTCTCCTTTCTCAGGTTAAGCAAATGTTACACTTAGTTTTTGTGTGTTAATACAGCAAGTACAGAATAGAAATATATACTGTACGAATGGCTGCAGAACAGAAGACAAATTACTATCTTCCCCATTCAAACACCTGTTACTGAGTTACTCATTTCCCTCATGTGCTGTTAAGTCTTATCATCTGAGGACCTCTTCTTGTGCTTTTTTAACCTTGGTTATTGTCAAATCCAGTAACAGGTGGACTTTGGAGGTGGTGACAGAATAAGGGATTTGAAAAATCATCTTGGAGTAGTAGCTTCCTTTCAAGTCTTATTAGCCTTGATGGAGATATATTTTATGGAGTGTTCAAGTTCCACTACAAGAGGAGAAAGTGGTCAGACAGGGTGCTAGGGTGGCTAATGGCCAGGTTTTCAGAGATGTAGTAGGGGATTCCTGACCAGGTGCAGCATCAGGTTTCAGGTTTGCAGTTCTCAGAATGTCTTAGTCCTTGCCTTTTCCTAGTTAACTACAGTGTAGGTCAGAAAGTTGATGAAATTGTGCAGAGACACATTGTCACATCTCTCTCAGGTAAACTGAAGTCACCCTAAAGCAGATACTGTCTTTGCATGCAGCTTTCTGACATCAGGGTCTCTCTCTTTTGATGCACACAAAACATTAGTTGCGAAGTTAGTGGTAGTGATTTCTCTGCAATGAAAATCTGACTTGCAGCCAGATAGAGAGAGGGCTTTCCAGGAGAGAATCCTGAAATGAGAGAACCCTACTACGAGCAGCAGGATCCTGTTAACCACTGTTTGTCTGGCATGCAAGAAGAATGTTGGCTGGTAATGTGTAGTGTTCATATCACCGATTGAACAGCAGTGTGGAGCAACCTTCCAGACAAGAAGAGATATTTAAGGAGCTCTGACACATGCAATCAATGTGACAGCACCTTTGAGCATCCTTAGTTGGATATGGCAGTACTCCTTTCCCATGTCCCACTGTACCTCAGTGCTCCATGTAACCTGTGTTTTACTGGCTTCGTTTAGCGGTGAGATTCAAAGGGGTTTTGTTTTGGTTCTTGTTCGTTTAAACTGGACTGCTTTTGGTAATCTAAGCGAGTTCTTCAGGCTAGCCAGTGCTTTTGTTATTTAGAATGTATAAATTGGAATTTTGAGAAACTGAAGGTATCCTCAGGGAGAAAAGTATGGTACCCAAAATGTTCAAATGATAGAAACACGGAATCAGTGCTCATGTCACAATCAAAAGTGAGGTAGAAGCATCTAGAATTCCTGATACTGAAATGATTAAATCAGAGGGGTAACTGACAGGGTTCATAAGATTGTGGGATGTTGCTGGAGTGTATTTGCTAATTCCTAATGCTTCATCTTTTTCCTGGGTTGTCAGCTGGGTTTGTTGTTTTCTCTTGCGTCTTGAGCAGGATGATCTCTTCATAGATTTAATTAGGCAGCTAGCACATGTTTAATCTTCTTTTGCCTTTTGATTATATCTTTCAAAAAACACCAAAGAAAATCTGATTTCATTTGAGCCATGTAATATTATACCAAAAAAGCTTGCTGTGGTTGAATATAGCCTAGCTCCCTAGGGACTTGATTTACTGGTTTTTTCATGGCGCCGTTTGAATGTATGCAAATTGCAATTGTTTTCCCATTTTATAGATGGAATAACAGAACTGTTTTCCTCACTTTGGGGAGGTGCTTATAAACACGTCATAGATTCATAGAATGATTGAGGTACTTTGATATTACAGTTGAAGACTGTTTAAGTATCTGAAGAGAGAGTGTCTTTGTTCAAACATAGATTGCACAAGAAGGTATCTGGCTAGTATTTAGCATAGTAGGTTTTCTTATATTTTTTTTTCTTCCTAAGGGAAACTAGTATAAATATTTGGCAAGCCTAAGAATGTCTGTCTTCTGGCATTTGCCCCAGAAATTTGTGAGGCTTTTCTGACCAAACACTTAAATTTGTAATTAGTTCCTTGAAAGTGGTTATCTGCAATTTATAAAAGCTATTACATTTGAAAGAATTTATTAAAGTCTTTATGTTGATCTGAAGATCAAAATTTTAGTCTGTTGTTTGCACCTAGTTATTATGAGAAGTAGTAATTTTGCTCCACTGTTTTCATGTCCTGTACACAAGTGAATGTGGTATCTTGTCTGTGAAAAATGGTGTTAAGTGGTAGATTTGGTTTCTGGTAACATCCATTAGTAAAAAAAATGAACCTGTGCCTCTGAGTTGATCCTTTAGACTCTTCTTCAGACTCTTCTGGTCTTCTAGACTGTGGAGGAGGAAAGGGACTCCTGCTCTTTTGCAATGACAATGAGGTGTTCTGCTTGAATAGACAAATCTTGTACTTTCCTCCTCAATAAGGGAATGGGAGGGATGCTTGCTTAGAAATTCTAGGAGAGGACAGAGGTGTTGTGTCTTAGGAGAGACCAAGGAGTCAGTGTAGGTGCTTCACTTGTTCTCCCTCAAAGACAGGCTAAGCTTCTGTTTCCAGGAAACTCTGAAACATCTACACTGCTCATGCAATACAGGGAAATAACAAGTATCTTTTTAGAAATCTATGTACCAGCAAAAGCATATTCCTGCAACATAAAACTACCAAATTTCAAATCTGTGTACCGATTTAGTGTGTCAAGAAGCCTTAATCTTCTAACTTCCTAAAAAAAGTAGGAATAGGAATGACTTGTAATTAGACTATCTTGGTTATCCACTTTTTTGGTGCTTATATGACATATCTCAGTATTCAGATAAGGCATTGTAAAATTCAGTATGCCCTTCTCTTGACAAAAGATACAGGAGAAGAAGAAAAACTTAATATAGGTGTCCTTCAGACCGGTAGTTTCTTTTTGGCTGCAGCGGAAATGACTGAACTGCACCGTTAAGTTTTTCAAGGTGAACCCTTGTCAAAGTGAAGATACCAGTGACTGCATTGCCAGTGCTCTTTGGAATACTACATGGACGATTTGCCATGATGATGATGATGGACAGGTTCCTTGCCCTGTTAGGACCACCCTCTTTGAATTAGTTGGTGATTCTTGCTGCCTGCCTGCCTGTTGGTTTTGTGCAGTGGTGAGTTTAGCTTGGGATGCTGTGGGATTACCTGGAAACTTCAGTTTAACTTCAGGGGGAGCCCATGTGGGTGTGTTGCAGCCTTGGGTCTGATATCAGTAAAGATGGGGTTAGCATTGTTTTAAGATCTACATCTGAATGGAAATGCTGTAAAACTTTTCACTACATACCATGTCCTTGATTCACACAGTAGCAGTAACTGGAAATTTAGATTCTGTCTTCCTTCCCCCAGCTGAGTTTTGATGTCAAATAGAGAATTCCAGCTCTTTTATTCTATATAAAACCAGTAGAAAACATGTTGATTGTATTCCAGGCTGCTTTGTGTCCTTCACTGTTGGTGCAATTTGTGTTGAATGCCGCCAACCAACTTGCTTCAAGTCCAGCCTCCGGAGGATTGTTTGATACGTCTGTACTTGTAAACTGGGTAATTGGTATATGGGAGTTAAAACATGGGTGCTCACATCCCACTTCTTTGCTGGTAGTAGCTCAGTATGGAGATTAAACAAATGCAGAGATGATATTGGGAGCTCAAAGAATATGCTTACAAAAGAGCTAGTAAGAAATAAACACAACAATTGCTTTTCTGCCAAGATTTTTTGAAGCAGAAGTGGTCAATGTGGATGGGCACCTTTGTCTGCTTCCATAGGGCTTTCAGGCAAGTCAGCATCATGAGCAGTGATAATTGGAGGCTTGTGGCTTTCCATGTTGGCATGAGTGTCTGACTTCAGTGAGTCATTACCCACCAAGTAAAAGACTTACGGTGGATATCTCACTCATCCAGTTTGCTGAGGCTAGCCAGGTTCAGATATTTGAATTATCTTGCCACAGACTGGTTAACAAAAAGCAGCTAGTCTTAATTTTAGGGGCCTTAAACTGAGGATTAAAAAAAATAAGTGTGGCAGCTCCAACTGCAAAAACCCCTAGTTTTCCTTCAGTGGTCTTTATTAACCCTGAGGAACATGAGTCTCAGACAGCTTATGGTATAAAATACAGTAGCATAAATACTGCACTCCACTCCTAATGTACCTAGTGCTGTGTTAAAGGTTACAAGCCAAAAGGAAACTTCATAATATTAAGTTTCTGCAGCACACAGTGAATCTCAACTAAGTTTTAAAATCTTCTGCAAAATAATAGTGTTTCCCTAAAAGAGGATTAAATACCTTTCAGGTCAAATAATAATCAAATGAAATGAAACAAAACTGTCTTGGAGTATCAGATCAGTGTACAGACACATTGTAAGTTTGTTTGACTGCTTTGGTAGATCTGTTGCTTGTACTGTGGAATCCATGTCCCCTGCCTGCATTTTTAACTGGGTCAGCATAATTTAATATGGAGCTGTGATAACAAAGCCAGAAGTGGAGTTGTTCTAACTGTGTAGTCTATACCACTGGAAAAAAAAAAATCACATTTTTTCTTAGAAGGACAGTTTAGAGCTTATGGGAGTACTTGGTAATTAGCTAAGTCTCAAAATTGGGCATGGGGAAGAAGAGTCTGCCTAGAACATACATTGGGAGGGCAAAGCTGGGTAATAATCCATGATGCTTGTAACTAAAGGGATAAGCCTAGCTGGAAGGGTTAATTTGGACTAAATATTTGGTTTAGTTTGGCATGGATGTCAAATCTTTTTGCATGCCCAAAAGAAATAGAGGGGATTGGTCTGCACAGCATCATTGTTTTTAATTCTTGCAATTGTGACTAGGTCGTTGCATTTAGACCATTGTGATGCTGTCCCAGAATTTCAATTAAGTAGTTCCAGAATTCTTCCTTTCTGTATTGAGATATACTTGTAATTCTTGGAGTAAGCTATATGCACTTTGAAAGTGAGAAGAGGTAGAACAACACTGTCACCTTCTGTCAGTGTCTCTTTATTTTTTTTTGGCTGGAGCAAGCTGTATCAGAACAAGTAGAACAATATCATCAGTTTAAGCCTCAACTTTACACATACTAATTACATGCCTATGCAAATAAGGAATATTTAGCTTCTAATGTTAACTAAAGATAGGCAGCTGACAACCTTAATTGTCTCGACAGTTGTATACAAACAAGCATTTGAATTTTTTTTCTGCCCAAAACCAGCCCAGCTCCTGAGGCTTCTGCATTTTCATGTGCATTGCAGTATTTCATGCTTGTTAAAAGGTGTCAGAGAAGGAATAAGGAAAAAAGGCTAATAAAGCAGTTTTTACAGAAGAATGGTATTTACTTCATCAATGCAAACACTACCTTTCATGTCTTGCACTTGCACCTATGTCGTAAAGTATATAAACTATACTCTAGGGAGTATAGTTGCAATGCAAGTGGGAAGGCATTAGTTAAATCCAATCCAGCTGTTGGAACTGGGCCAGTCTTTTTCCTTTCAGTTAGGCAGGTGGAAGGAGTCTGGAATTGACTTGCAAATACTAAGCTCTTTGGGTACCCTGTATGTTTAATCAGGCTGCTTTACTATCCCAGCTATGTATTCAGAGTAGCTCTTTCCTTTAAGCATGTATCTTCTGATTTCCCAAGATCTGTTCCTGTAATGTTGAGAGGCAAGAGCAGAAATAAAGAACTTAAATGACCAGTTATCTTTTAATGAGATTTGTAGATGCAGAGAAATTAGAATCAGTCAGTGAATTTGTTCTTTCCTCTCCGTTTAATCGCTGAACATTCAAAGGAACTAAAGGCACGTCTCACCCAAGTTCCTGAAAATACAGATTTTATGTCCACAGAATAGCCAAAAGTGACACTGGGCTGTGGTGTTCGTCTTGTCAAGGTGAACTTTGCCTTCCCACTTCCTTGGGCTGGCTGGTAGCTGATGTGTGCTGGTTGGCCTGCAGGAGGGCAGAGGTGGCCAGCTAACTGGCTGTGGGACAGCTGACAGTATTGATATGCTGGCTGGATAAAAACATCTGTTTCTTGCCTCTCCATCTCTGGTGTTTTGTGGACTTGCTCCTGTTGTAATGGAAGTGGTATGAACGTATTGATTAAAACATGACACTCATGAGGTATCCCACTTAATGTGGTGTCCAGCCAGGATGAGCACCATGCTGAGCTCCCTGTCTCACTGTTACAATGGTAGGTAGATTTTTCATCATTAAATGCTAGTTATGCTTTAGTCTTCCTTCTGACACAATTGGTATAGATGAAAGTAGTTAAAAATATTAAAATTCATCAAATGCTGCAACAGCAAGTGATATTATTTTTTTTCTGTGATGGGAATGTACATTATTAAACACCTTGTACATGAAACTTAATTTTTAATTTTGTTTAAGAAATCTTTAGTCCAGCATACCAAGTGAAGTGTAATGACTTGAGCTTTTCACTAGTTGTGTCATCCACACATTTAAATAGTTTTGGTTTTCTGACTTGTACTGTAGCTGGGGATGAAGTAATCTTATCAAGTATCCAGAATTTTCTGTCTCTGAAAGTGGTATACTTGAGGGACTTTGTGTTTATAATCAATTGAGATTGATTTTCAGATATGAAGTATAAATTTCAAGTTAACGGACTAGTTCTGATATTTCATTGTGAATGGGATTGAGCTTGCTTGGAGTAGTAACAGTGTATTAAATAATTCTTTCATAAATGGAAGACTGTTCTGATTGCTTTGTCTCAGGTGTGATTTTTGTCCTTTTGAGTTTTGTTTTGTTTTGTTTTTTTTTTCTTGTAGTCTTGTATAGCTTTAGTAGGGTTTGGGCTTGTATGTATTTGCTACAGAGGATTTTGGAAAATGTTGTCTTGTTCTCATGTACAGGTGCAGCTGATTGGTTTGGGGCTTCCTTGAATTTTTTATTTTATTCTTTTTAGTTTGCAGAGGCTATATGGGTTGCCTTTTCAGGTAGTTGTATGTATTATGCAGTTAAATGTTTATATTAAACAAAGGATCAAGAAGCTTGTTAGATGTAATTATTTTCTTAGAATCTCAAGGTTATTCAAAACTTTACAGTAATCTTTTCAGTTTTTTGTTTGCCAGAAAGGTCTTTATGGTCCATCTTAAGGCATCAAGTGGCAGAGTTACAGCAGTGCTACTTGCTCTTTGACACGTAGTGAGCATCCTGTGCACCTCTGTGTGTGGTTTTGTGGATGGTACTTGTGCAGTATGTGTGGGAGAGCGAGAGGGTCCCAAATGTTAAGTCACTGAAAAATAATTCTTTGAATTACTACCCCCGGCAGTATGGGGTACTGTTATGCTGATAATTTAGAATTTCACAGGTCATTACTTTTTTACTTCAAGAGTTCTATATAGTTTTGTGTTCTGACATAACCCAAATATCAACTGAGAAATCAGGAAAACATTTTGCCTTCTCCACAGGTGGCTAAAACTGACTTTCTTGTTAGCTTCTTGTTGAGAGAAAGATTCCAAAGCTGAAACACTGATCCGATGAGGATGGCTGTATTCTGTGTTGCTTCTGCCCACTGAGCGTGTCAAAGGCAGTTTTACAGGGACTGTGGCATTCTTTGATTAATTTCCCCCCCCCACAAGGTCTAGTGTCTCTTAAATCTCTGTCAGCTTAGCATTTTGTGTTTTCAAACTATGACAGTATCACCATGAAACAAAGTTCCCTTTCAACTCTTAACACAGCAGTCCTAATATGTGCAGTAATTTTCTTCATTGACATATGAAATTAATTTCAGATTTGATACTTTGAGGGAACTAGAAATTATTTTTCCTTCAAGTGGAAGGTGTTAGGGAGAGATTCTTGTTATGTAGCTCTTTGTATCTGGTTTTGGAAGAATATTCAGAAATTCATGGTAGAAGTGAGAACATTAATTTATCTAACAACATCTAGTAGATCTTCTAGGTTTTCCTATGGTTTATTTTAAAAAATAACAAAATGCTGAGGAACTTGAACTTAGAAATACTGCTCAACCTCTATTTTTGACTTCTAACAAGACTTAGAGTACTTGGTGCATTACTGTGGTTGTGTGGCCTGTCAAACACAGTGGTAAGTAATTGTTCTTTACAGATGGTGAACAGGGGGGAGAAATCACTTGTTGCAAAAGCCTTATAAACTTAAGTCTGAGTTGTGTAACAATTGAGATGTAATGTTGTAGCACAGCTTGATAAGTGTTTTATGTTTGTTGTATGTTCTTGTCCCTTAATAGTACATGCTGACTAACATAGTGGTAATAGTAACATGCTGTTACTCATTTTTACTATTTGCATTTTGTGTATGCTGCATTAATACCTTTGTATTTAGGAGTGACCTCACAGTTCAGATTCTTTAGCTGTCATCATTTTTGTGATTTGTAGGATTTTGCCATGCTCTTTCTGATGTTTGGAATCTGTATTTTTTTATTCAGTGAAACAGTTCAGTTTTGTCTTGGAGATTAGTGTTGAGATGTGCTGTTTCAGTGTTCCATGAAGTTACCTGTTTGTGTACATTATGCTGAGAAGTGACTGTAGTCAAATGCTGTGGATGTCAAACCCTATATTAGATCCATTGGTAACCTCTTGCTGGGCTTCAGTGGTGTCGTATGTACAGACTTCAACAGATGATGTCCTCCCAGCTTGAAAGCTGGTAATGAAATCATGGGGTTAAGTTGCAGAATAATTTTGCCTCTTCTCTGTTTTATCTGACCTGTCTTAGCTGGGGAAAATGTTTAACCTTTCTACTACTGTATAAATCTTCTGTAAATGCCTATCAGTTCCCTACCTTCTGGGGCTTGCAGGTAGTATAAAAGTATGGTATTCTGCTTACAGCAGTAATGATTCCTTAAAGGGAGGCTAGCAGTGGTTCTTAAGACTGCTTCTTTTATATGCTGTTGAATTATAGTATATGTACTTCTTTGGAGGCTGTAGGAAGGTGCTGATGACCTACTGTATTTCTGAAATGGTTCATCTGAAACACAAGCTTGAAATACTTACCTTCTAAGAAATGCCAAATCAGGACAAAAAAATTAACTGAATCACTTAAGTCTGTTTTCTGGGGAATAAAATCTGGGCTTTGCCTGCCCCTCCTACCTACCCCCAACAAATAAGATTAGAAATTGTGCCTATTGGTCTGCAAGTTTTAAAATAAAGCTTCCAAAAGTCCAGCAAGAATATCAAGTATATTGTAATCAAATGAAGTTGAAACATGTTTTTGGTCTGAAGGGTATGGTTTTTCAAGGCAAGGATGGCTAAACTGTGGACATTCCTGAATCACTTGTGTATCAGTTCCTGTGGATAAAATGGAGAAAATCAAGATGGGAAACAGTCTGAACAAATACCCATTAAGTAGTATGAATAAAACTAAGTCAGACCAATGTCAAGTGCATACATATGGTTTTCATGTACAGTCTATAACTACCACAATTGACAAATATGAATGGTGTCCATGGTCTTAAATACATGGATATGCAATGGTCATCTCATACCTCAGGGACACAAAGTGTCGGATTAGAAGTACTGTCAGCGTACATCTAGCGGAGAGCAATGATCGTGATCCAGCCATGGCAACCAAATCTAACTGCCAGAATGCACCAAAGGCTTTTAGGGAACTTCAGTTCCATATATATGTAGGAAGACTCTAGCCCTGGCATTGTATCACTGATTCTTGAACGATCCTGGTGACCCTGACAAACTGATTTTTTTAAGGATGATGTGCCAGCTGGAGCCTCTGTAGGACTGGGAGTCTTGGTTTAGTGGGGGACAGATAACACTCATCAGTTCTGTGGAGTTAAGGCTCAGTGATATCCCAGTTGTCAACCTACTTGCTCTTTGAATGGAGAGGCAGTTCTGGACTTACTGGTGAGTACTGCTTATTCTGCCTTTGAAAGGAGGAAGGTAAAAAAAAATGTACCAGAGCTGCTTTAAAAGAGAAAACACTTATAGTAAGTTTAAAAGGAAATACAAAAGAACAGCTAAAAGGATAAAACCCAGGTAGTATGGAGATTGCCTTAAGAGTATAAAAGCACAGAAAATGTGTAGTACTGGTCAGCAAAATGCCTACAGAGGTGATAAGCTTTTCTGAAGAATCTTTCTAAAGAGTAGTAGCTCTCTAGCTGAGGAAATGATGGGAGATTCTTGCACGTTAAATGTAAAAACCATAATGGAGTAGTCAAATACTTTGAAGATCAGCTTGATAAAAATTTGTAAAAAGGTATTGAGACAGAACTGTTATAGGGTAGGATCAGTGGGGCTGAAGTAATGGAGGTATGAAACAAAGATAATACCCTAATGGAAAAATCTGAGTGAATTATTTGCCTTTGGAAAGAAGCTTAAAGTCTTCCCAATAGAGCCTTTATGGATGGATGATTCTGAGTAACTGTATTTAGTCAAAGCATCATTAGGGAAGGTTTTAGAGGAAATTGATGAAATGAGTAGTAATGCCTGGGACTGCACTGTGTTTGGGTTTTTTCCTAAACCAAAAATATTAAGCTGCTGAGCTGTTAAGCGCAGCATATAGTGTTTCTGAAATCTGCCTTGCTTCCAGAAGAGTTGTAGGTGGTAAATGTTATGGTTGTCCCCTAAAGAACTCCAGGTTTGGTCTGATTTATATTTTTGCTCAATATAAGTATTCTGGAGTATTTTCACATAGATAAATGAATAAATTGTAATTAGGGAGCAAATTTAAAAGTAGATTGTGCCTTTCATCAGTTAAATCACTGAGAGTTCAGATTTGGCACATAAAATATTGGATTTTGGGCAGAAAAATTCTAATGGACACTCAAGTTGACTGATTTGTCATGTGATGGGGTACTCCTTAAAAGTTAAGTAGGAATAAAAGATTAGATTTTTGGGGGAGGTGTGGCAGTGTTGCTAGTGAAAAGTTTGGTAAAGAACCTTGGTGTCTAGAACACAGAATGATCAAGAAAAGGAGATATTACAGCCTTGTCTAACTACGTTTTTTTCATTGAAGTGCAGAGTCATGGAATCATAGAATGGTTTAGGTTGGAAGGGACCTTAAAGACCATCTAGTTCCAAACCCCCCCTGCCACCTTCCACAAGACCAGGTTACTCAAAGCCCCATCCAACTTGGCCTTAAACACAGGGCTGGAACATCCACAGCTTTTCTGGCAAGCCTGTTCCAGTGCCTCACCACCCTCACAGTAAAGAATTTCTCCTAGTATCTAATCTAAACCTGCCCTCTTTCAGTTACAAGCCATCCGCCCTTGTCCTGTCGCTCCATGCTGTGGTAAAAAGTCCCTCTCTAGCTGTCTTGTAGCTCCCTTTAGGTACTGGAAGGCTGCTGTCATGGGGCAGAAGTGTTGAAAAACTTCAGGCTGTATATACCCTTAAATCTGACACAGTTATTATGATTATTCAAATATTAAATTCTAATAGAACAACAAACTTGAGTGACTGGTTTTCCTAGTTGCATCTGATGACTTTTTTGGTTCTTAATTTGTTCATGACCTACCTACCCAATGCCCTTCGATTCCCCAGCTATCCAGTCCTTATCATGCTGAGTTTCTGCAGTGGGCTCAGATGGTCACAAGTATCAAATGGTTTACCAAAATAATGAGGGGGGAAATAAGCGTAGTTGTGGTAGATGCTGTAATGCTAGTGTCCTCTTACTGTAATGAGGACTTTGTAGTAAGTAGTATAGTTCATGCTTGTAGATGTAAAAGGAGAATTGTGTCTGTGTTTACATGAGTGAACTGGTTAATCAGGCAGTGGGTAGGAAGACATGCCTTCCTCTCAAGTCAAGCCAAGACAATGAATTTCAGCATGGAGAAGGAGACCTTGTTACAACCTTCCAGTACCTTAAGGGGGCTTATAAAAAGGAGGGAGAGGGACTTTTTCTACAGGCAGATAGTGACAGGACAAGGGGCAGTGGTTTTAAACTAAAAGAGGGTAGGTTTAAGTTAGATGTTAGAAAGAAATTCTTTACTCAGAGGGTGGTGAGACACTGGAACAGGTTGCTGGAGAGGTTGTGGATGCCCAATCCCTGGAAGCATTCAAGGCTAGGTTGGATGGGGCTCTGAGCAACCCAATCAAGTGAGTGGCATCCCTGCTGATGGCAGGGGGGTTGGAACTGGATGATTTTTAAGGTCCCTTCCAACCCAAACCATTCTATGATTCCATGAAATGAGTACTGCTATGCAAACTGCTTGAGAACAGTGAAACTAAGATAATGCTTTAAGTACTGCAGCTATGTCCTGTGTAGGTTCAAGGTGTGAAGTCTGCTCATTTCTTTTACCTGTGTTTGAGCTTTAGCATGTTTGGTATTTCCTTAGGTGGCTGATGGGAGTGCTGGTCTTTACTGTTTGTCTTCACTGGTACTTTTTTGCTTGGGGAGTTATTTGCCCTAACCCAAAAGGAACATGATAGCGACAGTAGCAAGGATAGGACATGGAAAGTGTTTTAAAAGGCTAATTTTACTTAGTGTGGGTGATCTTTCTGGGCTGCCAGTGGTCATCTAGCCCTGATTTTCTCTGAATTGCATTCTGATGGTATATGTCTTTTCCGCTGATTGTTAAATGAGCCCAGGGAGATTGCCTTCAGTACGCTAAAATTCTTCGTCAGTCTTTTGATCTTTCTTAGCTGAGAGCTGTAGTAGCATTGTCAGGAATGCGTTCGAGTGCCCAATATCTTTAAGGAGCTGAGGTGTTTACAGGCTTGTTTTCCTTTACAGTGTTTAGGCTATAGATCCTTAATAGACTTAGTACCACTGTACTACTTTGTTTCCTTTTGCCACAAGCCTGATCTGTCTTGTTTGCATTGAGCTCAGTCAACTTCTGTCAGTCATAGTTGATTTTGGCCAGATACTGGCATAGGTTATGTGTTTAGGTTGTGATCCACTGTCTAACCTGGATTTACTGCTGCTTTTGGTCTGCATGTATAAACATCTGGAGAGTCATTCCAGTGAAACTCTGTGGGGAAGTCAGTATTTTCTGCCTTAGGGATATTTATTGTGGTTTAGGATGCAACTTTCTGTGTGAAGTGAATAATCTTAAAAAAAAAACAACAAAAAACCCCAAAACAAACAACAAAAAATCCCCAACCCAAGCGAAACGTCACAAAAAACAACTTCAGCATCTTCCTAGGAAAGAGTGACTTATAAATTATGCACAGTTTTCCGTATCTTTTGATGAATAACTGCACTTTTGACCTAGAAACAGCTGATTCCAAAACAGAATTCTACTTTCTTGACGTACAAATTGTTTTTTTTATTTACAGACTATGAGAAGACACAGAAACGAAGTTACAATTGAATTGCGGAAGGTGAGTCTACTTTTGTTTTATCCACTGTATTACTTTGCTAATAGTACTCTGGTGTCTTAGGTAAATATTTTACCATAAGCTTTGCTTTATAGTGCCAAACTTATATAGAAAAGTTTTAAATTTTTTTATTACTAACTGCAGATTCTAATTTAGTTTTCTTCTCCAATTCATGAAGCTCAGTACAGCAGAACAGTACTGCTTTACTCCAGTGTATCACTTGGAAACAATCCATATTCTGTTTCTGTACCAGTTCTCATATTATTAGAGTGGAGCTGTCAGCTATTCAAATGTTTAAACTCTCCAAATAGGAAAAGGGAGAGTTTTAGCATTTAGAAAGTGAGATTTATCTTTTATTTTGTTTTCTGGAAATTACTGCTTCCGTGCTGTAGAGGAGTTAATTTTGGAGTCAGATTTTGGGCATATTGGGTAAATGCCAGCATAGGTGGGAAGATCATGTGTATGAGAACTGATCTAGTTTACTGCTCTGCCTAAATAGAGCATTTGTTACACCCTCTTCATTCATAACTCTTCAACAACCTTCATGGCTTGCTGCTGAAGGACCTTTTCACAAGCTAAGAGAAGGGTAAACTTCTATCTGCCTTTGGGTACCATCAGAGTATTTCAGGACTGATACTGGCCCCTCTAGCTTTATCCTGTGGAGACAACTTCAGGTCTTCATCCTTTTCTTCACCTGTTTCCTAGATTTGATTTGTTGCTACTTCTCAGATCCAAATTGCCTGTATTTTTCTGGAAGGGTGGAAGTCTGAAAGCATGCAGGCTACACCTGAGGTTTAAATGGAATAGCAAAAAACAATTCTTAATACAGTATTCCTCTTTATATTGAGTATGTTGTTGACAGGCACACAGTCTGTGATCTGTTATATCTTTTGTACGCTTCTTAGAGTACCAAAAAGCAAACATAGTTGTTCTGTTTGTACAGTTAAAAAAATACAGATTTAATTTTTGTTTATGTGATCGATTCTTGTCTTCTGAATTGTATCTGCTTTTTTCAGACTTTACTATTCTGTTCCCCAGTGTGCTTCAGAGCCTCTCCAGCTTGGTATCACCCATGTTTTCTAATATTTTCAGTGATGACTTAATGGAAGCGTGTGGTTTGAATAGTCTGAATAAAGCCCAAACTCCATTTGGTCTCCCATTTGATACATATCTCCAGTTTGCCAGTTGAATAGTTGACAGTTTGAATGATGCTTGTTAGGAGTGCACACCCACCCAATTCCATAACTTTTATTTTCATTATTTGCAAACTGAGAGAGAAGACAAAATCATTGCTAAAATCAAAGTGGGGGGTTTGTAAATAGAAGTTATGTTGATAGAAATCAGCTTGACTTGTTTTTCAGAAGTTTTGTCTGCACTTATCACCTGATTGTGTAGGAGCTATCAAAAAATCTTGTGCTAGTATTTTCCTGGGATCCTTTCTTTTTGTTTTTCAGGTCTTATAGAAAAACTTCTGTATCTTATTACAATAGAAAAAAATTACTATTTATAAGATTCATCCTGAGACTATAGGAATTAGTCAAAGAAATCTAATTTGACCCAGATAACTGGGAAATTATCAGTACTGGAAGTTTATTCTGACATGTCAAAGGCCCTCTCTGTTCAGAACTAGTGTTAAACTTGCTGTATAACTGTGAAATCTATACTGGGAACAGTCACTCATAGCACTTGGGCAGCCTATGCCTGTTAGCAAAACAGTGCTGTAACAGAGGGCTTTGCTAATGCAGCACATCCTCATACATCTTGTTAAACTGAGATGGAATGAGAGCATTCCAGTACAATCTTTGGATTGTACTTTGGAGAGAGCTTTGCGGTGCAAAGTGAGAATTTTTAATTTAATTCTCATAATTGGTTTTTGTAACAGGTCACAATTTCAGGCCATTTTATTACAGATGCATGGTGGGAGCAAAGGATTGTTCTGTGTGGAAGGAATCCTCCATGTGCCCATAATATGCAAGTGAAAATGAGGAGGAGGAAGCCTATGAGCTGCTAGTGACTTCTCACTGAAAACTGCACATGCAAAGATCAGTTACACATTTAGAGGAGAAGCCTGAGCACTGGATGTAGGTCAGACTGTAAATCAAGAGTGAACAGCAGCTGCAGCACTTTTAAATGCAGGAAGTGGTGTTCTTCTGGAGTGTTTGCTGAACATCTACTGTAGAGACCAGAAGAAATCTGCTTTAATAAGAAATTTAGCATGTGTCCAAGTTGTCGGTTTGCAGCAACTGAACTGGTGCTGGTGGGCAACTGCTTTGCTGTGGGAACTCTGTGGCAGGTGAGAGGCCATTGCTTCTCATATAGAATTGAGACTGAACTGTAAAGGGATATATTTTATTAAGTTCATTGTTTCAGTCTTATCTTTACAGCTTACAGAGCTTACTAGCACGAGTATGCCAAATTCAGGACATACATGTTGGTGTGGCCTTAGTAATCCACCAGTACCTCTTCAAAACAAAGGGATATCTTCTCTTTATCCCTGCTGTCCAGATGCTGCATGTACACCTGCATTTGAAGGAAACAGGCAAATTGAGTGTATTCTTGATCTGTACGGTTGAAGCACTGCAAGTTTGTCTGCTGAATCAATGTGGATATAAATATTAAATGAATCTGATGAAGTTGCTTACCATCTCTGTTTTGTAAGATGGAATAAATAAAAAAATCACAGCTTTGAACAGTAGTAAACAATGCATCAGTGTGAGGTGTTTATTCTCTAGGGATTACAGACATCAAATTGCATTTGCAACCCATTCTGTGTTTCGAGAATATATTACCTCTATTCACTGTCTTCACACCACAGCTCTTATTAAGGAGGAAACTTTACTCTTTTTTTTTCCTATTTTCTTTTCCCAATTACTTATTATTTGTTTAGGAATTGAATTAACAAAGCTATCTGACATAAAAGGGTAGCAGTAGTCTGGCAGATTTCAGGTTGAGGCATGGGTTGGCATCATGAGCCTGACAGATGACACTGCTGATGGTCAGGTGCCCTTTTACTGTTTCCATATTGCCCTTGCGTTCTGTGCATTTTGGGAATGGATCTACTACATTTCTAGAAAGATAGCCTTTCTCTCTGGCTATATTGTTTGTACAGCAATGGGCCTAAGAGCTTAAACAGTGGCCATCTCTTCTTTCCTGACGGACAAGATGACAATGTCAGTGTTGGTGATGGAAACTGTATCAGGAGTTAGAATTTTAACTCTGTGTAGTGTCTCGGTGAAGTCTAAAGAGTGTTTATCACTTAGTTTCATCATCACAGAAACCTGAAGGCTGCTCTGTTAGCAACAGGGACCCTGGAATTAATTGGCTTAGAATATTAGTTTCAGTCTAAAGGGGAGTAGAGTGGATGAGTAACGATTAGGAGTCACCTTAAGGTTCCATGTCTAAATGAAACCTGTAATTCCACTGCTATGAGAGATCCTTTGTTTGTGAGTACTTGGCTCTCCCTGAGGATGAAGTTTAACTTGGGCCATTTGTGTGCTTAAAGCCAGGTAATCCTTAGTCAGGTCATTGACTTAGATACCACCCTTCAAAGGAAGCCTTAGCACTCCTAACCTCAGCAGAAACACAGGATACTGTCATGCTAACTAACTGGAATCCTAAGAACTTCCACGATCTCTGACAAGGTTTATTTTTGGCTTTCTTGGCAAACTCAGCTGCCTCTGAGAGCTCATGGACATGAGTTCATGAAGCTCTAATTGCCAATTAAATTTGGTGCGAGGCAAAGCAATTATTTGCTAAACAAGTGGTGGATTAAGGAGGTATGGGCATATGTCTTTTTTTTACCTCTTTCCCTGGCATATTGTACTTGCTCCTTCTCTGATCTTTCTTAAATAAGATTGCATATGTCCATGATAGTTCCTAAATAGAGTAGTAAACCTTGAAGAAAGGAGTCTGTCTTCATGTTGCTGGGAGCACTAGAGTGGGAAAAACCTTTTTTTGATCCTCAGAAACTCTGAGAATGCAAAAGAAAAAAGTCCACATTTTCAGTTTCAGGATAGTGAGACTTGCATCAGTTATGTATCTTTTCCAGTTCAATGTGTATGTATAGCTTTTCATTCATTGCAAATTAGATATTTTAGTCTACCAATTCAATCAAGAGCTGCAATCACAAGGATACTGAAACACTATTAGTGTGGTCTTCTGGAAACTTTCCTAACCGGTGTTAGTAGCACTAATTCTTGGAAAAGAACTTGCATTTACTCTGCCCTGACTGATTCATTTAAAAAAAATACCCTAAGAGGAAAATTCCTAATGTATTCTTCTAAAGGCTTAGTTGAAAAGGGCTGTGAAGAAATTCTTTGGAGGCTTGCTTGAATCCATTTTGATAAGAACTTGGTTTTCCCTAACTTTAAGAGGCTTCAATCTTTTCAATCCGTGCTTAGGGCTGTTGGGCCACACACTGGTGTGCACCTACTTCTTTTTAGTCAACCTACTCCTCTTCTGAGACAGATGTGCAGTACCCAAACAAGAATGTTGTCATTGCTCTCTGTGGTCACAAAGGTGAGTTAGCATAACTCAAATGTAGAAAAGTCGCCTTTGTCTTCTAACTGTGTATCTGTAGCTATGCACGTTATCTGAAGAAGAGGCTCAGAATCTGACTGCCTTTGGATGCAGGTGACCTAGTTCATTAAGCAGTAGGATATAATTTTAATATCCATAGATAGTAAGATCATCAGATTGACCTGTTCAGTCTTTTTACAGTTTTATGGGTTTTTTTTTAATCTCTCCAAGTGTTAATGAGTTCTGAGACAGTAAGTAGAACGAACTAATGGTCCTTTCCCAACCATTAAATAAGTTCAATCTTTCCCCAGATTCGTATCCAAGAGGTGTTACTAGAAATTCACTCAGGCTAGATAACCCACCTATGAAAACTTTCATTAAGAGGAGGATATTCAGTAGAGGTTTTCAGAGCATCCTTTTAACATGATGAGATTGGAGTGGTAGGCATTTCCTTTTTCTTTGTGATAGGCTGTGGCCGGTACTGTCACCCTCCAAAACCAAAATTGCAGATTATGTTTAAGTGAAACTGAGAAGTTCAATTCAACCTGTCACAGTGGTAGCTTAAGGGGGATGTCCAGACAGCCTGAATCTACCTCCATCACTGGTGTGATCCCTTATTCTTTTTTTGGATGTAATTGCAGGGGAAAGGGCTACTTATTGTCATTTGTGAGTATAGCTAATGCTGACTAGCATAAGGAACTCCAGTTCCTAATGTTGAGATGCTCTTGAAATTCTGATTTTTGTCCTCAGACTTGAGTATCTTAACTTTCATGCCAGAAGAATTCCTACTGGCTGCTGAGTTCCTAAAGCTTTCTCTCACCTGAAAAAGCATTTTGTAATGGTGTTTGTTACCTGAAGGCAAAGATTTTCTTGTTTATTTCTTTTCCCTTTTGATCTTGAAGCCTCCCAACTGATTTGACACTCTCATAGAGCTTTCCCATGCGTCAAATGCTGAAAAGTGTGTGTTAATTCATATTTTACACCTTCCACAGTTCCATTAGAGTATCCTTTTGGCCATGTCCCATAGTACTGAGTGCAATGCAGCACAGAGCTTGTTGGACATACTCTCTGACCACAAGTTTCTTCTTCCATTAATCGTGTTTTTGAACATCTGAAATTTACTTGCATTGGTAAACTTTTTTTTTTTAATCCTGTGGCCATCTTCCAAGAAGATAAACAAAAGGGGTACTGGGATCTGCAGGATTGGCATATTTAGTGTTCGTGCAGTCTGACCATCCCACTGTCAGTGAAGCAAATGATGGGCATCTGTCATTAAAGTGAACAGAAAGTACACTCATCGTATCATTACTGTTGTTTCTAAGAATTTGGCATTTTTGGCTGGCATGTATGTCCCCATATCTTTTGTTTGTATGGAAACCTTTGTAGGCTGCTGTAGTGGCATCTCTACCAGACTGTTGGCATGCTTATAACCAGCAGTCAGCTGCTGTTTATTAACTTTCACACTTACTGTACGTGTTTCAGGCAGTGTTAAGGATCTTCCCTTTTGAAGGAGACCTGCTTAATTTTTTTGGTGACAAGGTCTTACCCTTCATCAGGGATTTCAGTCTGATGCCTCTGCCTTTTGAAAGGGCTGTTTCACCAGGCTTTGAACAAGACAGCCATATCCAGCTATGCTCATTTGTCTTCACTTTCACCATAGGAGCCTGCAGAAGAGGCTGGTGCTATGATTTAGGCAAAAACTTTCTGAGTTTGCCATAATATGACAAAATGCAAGCATTTTAAGGTCATGACAAGCTGCGAATCACCTTCTTTTACCCTATGAAAGGGAGTTATTTAGTCTATCAAATTACTGTATGCAGGAGTTTAGCTGTTCGGGGATTGGACGCTTTTGCAAATGGACAGACCTGTTTCAGATAGCCTTAAAGATGCTTTTTAGAACTGGAAGGTTCCATGAACACCTTGACTTCATAAGAAGGGCTAGTAAGAACAGAAATGTTGAGTGTTTCTGAAAAGCCTCTCTGCTGCAGGCTGCTGTGGAAGCTCCTCAGTATTTGTTCTTGACAGTTTTTCAACCCAGCCACCCTCAAACAGTGAGTAGATACAGTAACATTCTTGCTTGCTCTCTCTTTCCTTGACTGAGGTAATTTTTTCTGGAGCCTATCGCACAATATAACTGGCAGCCTGAAGATGTTGCCTGCACTCAGAAATTGTAGCATCAATCTGGGGTCAGTTATGTCCTGTGAAGTTCACCTCTCCCTTAAAGAGGGCATCTTGGCATTAGAATATATACATTTATTCATACTTATTTTGGTTACTAGTAACATCAGGAAGCATTCTCTTAGGTATACTCATGTTGCCAAAGGAATTAGTTGTGTATACAGGCATAGAAGGCTTGCTGGAATGGGAGATAACTAGGCTCTGGGTTAGCTCAGCTTATATATTATGGCCATATTTAGCATGCAAGTATGAATGAGAGGCTTTGCATTGTTACTCAGTCTTACCATGCTAAGATTTCTAATTCATTTGATGCAGTTTTACTCTTGTCAAGAGACCTTGATCCACAGTGGGATTTAAACCTAGATTATAGATGTTTGATGGGCCAGAATTTGAAACATTGTTCCTTTGTTCCAGTCTTCACCATTGGTGGCCTCCCAGTGGAGTATCTCCATTCCTGAAAGCTGCAGAACAGTTAGTTGGAGCTCCGTTTTATATCACCTCTCTGCATGCTGTTGCCATGAGGAGAAAAGTCCTTAAGTGTCTGTTCATCTGGAGACTCCAGGGACTCTCCTCCAGGTGAACAGCATTCTTGTGAGGGGTGCAGTTTGGAGATGGCTGGCGCATCAATGTACTCATAGACAGTTGCTTGAAGGAGACAAACCATTTATTGTTCTGTTACTGCTCCTCTATACCTGTGTGTTCATTTACAACTTGTCCTCCTTTATTCTTTGCCCAAGTCCCTGAAAGATTTCTAGGGAGTCATAAGAACGGTAAGAAAGTGTTCATCACCTATTCTGTGGCCACAGGCAGAGAGAGTTTGTGCATGCCCCTCTAAATACTGCTCAAGTAAACTGTTTCAGCTAACAGTGCTTGTAGAGAAATGTGCTCATTGTGACTAAGCATGAAGTAGTCTTTCTGAAGTTCTTCGGGTGAAGTGGCATGGAATAATTCAGGGCTTTGGCCACTGGTGTACTCTAGACTTACTGCCTCATGTTTGTGGACGGTGATTTTCCAGCTGTTTGACTTCTGAAGACCAAGCAGCTCATTCCTGCTGTTCTGTGAGGATGCTGTTCAGTTGCCCACAGTGGGATTCTTGCTTTATTCCAACTGTATTCTCTATGTTGTATTGGAGGGGGGAAGGTGTTGAACTAGATGATCTTTAAAGGTCCCTTCCAACCCCAACCATTCTGTTCTTCAGCACTGGTGAGGCTGCACCTTGAGTACTGTGTTCAGTTCGGGGCACCTGACTACAAGAAAGACATTAGTGTGCCAGAGCATGTCCAGAGAAGGGCAGTGGAGCTGGGGAAGAGCCTGGAGCACAAGTCTTATGAGGAGCGGTTTGAGGGAGCTGGGGATGTTTAGCCTGGAGAAAAGAAGGCTCAGGTGGGACCTTATCGCTCTTTACAACTACCTGACAGGAGGTTGTAGTGAGATGGGGGTTAATCTCTTCTCTAAAGTAAGTAAGGAGCAATAGGACAAGAGGAAATGACCTCAAGTTGCACCAGTGGAAGTTTAGATTGGATATTAGGAAAAATTTCTTTGCTGAAAGGATTTCAGGAATTGAAACAGGCTGCCCAGCGAAGCGGGAAAATCACCATCTCTGAAAGTGTTCAGTAAAGACATGGATAACAATGCTTAAACCAAACACATTTTAGAATAACCCTGCAATACTCTATCCCTGCGTTTTCTGAACATGAAATGTAGAAAATCCAGCCAAATATTTTAGAAGGAACAGAACCGGAAAACCCCTGCCTTGTACCACAGTAGTCTGCTGCTAATGTCAAGGAAACTTTACCCTTCCCAGTAAATGATTTAATACGAAACATTTAACTTGCTCCAGCAGACAGTGGCAATAATTCTGCACTAAAACACCAGTTCCTTCAGGCTGCACCTTTTCTGAAAACAGGGAATGTCTACTGGACCTGTGCCTGCCACCTGCATAACTAAACCTGTCTCCCTGTACATTCATGCCTGTGTGGGCTTGCTCACCATCATGATCTATGATGTTATCTCTGGGTAGGAAGAGGAGAGATGACTGAAGATATCAGGACCTTCTTCCAGCTTCAGCCCCTTCTCCCAGTGTTGGTTTGTTTTACCATAACAGCACAGCTGATTCCATAAGAGAAGCCATTCATGTGACGCAGGAAGGAGCTGCTTCCTCTGTAGGTGGATGTGTATAGTAGCTGTGCATTAGGGAGAAGAGCTGACGTGATCGTGGAGAGGGACTCTGGAAACTGGGTCCAGTCCATGCAGTTGCCAAAGTGTAGGCTATGGTTGAGACAAAGGTGGGAAAAGGAGTTGTACTTGAGCAAAGTCAGATTGGTGAGGGTTCAACGATGTTTACTCTTTGCTTAAAAGGGCAGTGCCAAGTACCTGGTGTGGGAAAATCAACTTATAGGTTATAGGTCCTTACTGAATCTATCTGTCAATCTGTACCTGCCTGATGGAGTTTGTCTGTGTAACACTACTTTCTCAGTATTCAACTGCCTGCTCACTTCCATCTTCCTTCTCTCCAGAATCACTTGTCAGTAAAATACCTGCGGTGCTTCTTTGTGTGGATGTGTTCCATGTATGCAGCTGTTACTGTACAGCTCTGGAGAGGCTGCCACTGCCAGTCTAGGTGGTCTTGTGCACTCTGAGGATCTAGTTTCTATACTTAGACTTGACAAAAATTAAACAATACTAAGTTTTGCAGGATGTTGTCTTCTGCATTAAAGGGTTATTCTTGTGCTTGGTTATTGTTTTAGCATTCTCTTGTCTGAAAAAAAAAAATTTGCTTGAGAGCCTTTTAGACTGAGACTGGAGAAGTTGTTTTAAATTCTTTTTAAGATGTTTAAAAAGTAAGCAAGTCTCAGAAATTTTAGACCTGAGGCTGTTGGGGTTTTTTAACATAAAATATTGGGGAGCCTTCAACACATCATTCTGTTTAAAGGCTTTTTTTATACGCTACAAGGTGTGATATAATAAAATCTCTTTAGTCAGTAGTTTGGTTATCAGATCATTGGAGACTGAAAAGCCTGCCTTTCCTTGCTAGTATAACAGATTTCTTATTATAGCTGGTTATATATTCTTTCTTATAGTTGGTTGTTATTCTTTTTTAACATTTTACTTCATTAAAAAAAGAAATCTTCATGGGCTTATTAAAAAAACAAAACTAACCAGAAAAAGGTGTTCAGATATACATGCTGTGTCATCATCTTCCATTGCCCCTTCTCTCTTTGTACATCTAGACATATCAAATAAAAGATAAAGTCTAACATTTAGAAGAGACGGTTTCATACTTTTGTTGTAATACTTTTAATACATTTTAAATTTGTAAAAAAGTGTAAACAATTGATGATTTGTTTTCTTTCTTTTTAAATGAGGGGTTTATGTCTTCAAATTTGTTAAATTAGAAATGTTAAATGGGTACTTTATCACTGAAAAGATAATTTTTTTCTTCTGTAATTCCTTAAAGTAGCTAAGACTGGAGGGTGTTTTGTGTGACTGGGAAATATTGCAAGTGCCAGTGTACGTGGAGGATGCTACTTTACACACAAGATGCAGATAGATGTATCCAGGGAGCTTTCAAGCAGGTTTAGCTGAAAACTAATCTGGAAAGGAATTTCTGTTGTGTGTGTCTAAATGTTAATGTCATGCAGAGCTATGAGTACTGTAAATGTCTGTTAGAAAACTGATCCCTAAACCATAAGTTTTTATTAATTCAAATGTCATGGATCGTCTTACGTCTGTCTGTGGTTATCAAGCTGCCATATTCTTACAGCTGAAATACTGCGAATTCTATTTGCAGTTACAGATGCCATTAAAAAAAAGGCAATTTTATCTATACTTATATGTGGAAAGGGTCCATTATATACCACCACCCTGTACTAATAAGCATTAAAAGTGGCTTTATTTTCTGTCGTTCCTTTACAGAACAAAAGAGATGAACATCTTTTGAAAAAAAGAAATGTTCCTCAAGAAGAAAGTTTAGAAGATTCTGATGTTGATGCTGACTTCAAAGCAGTAAGTTCCTTGATTCTGGAATTATTTTAAAACTTTGGTGATGTCTCCAAACAATGTATTCTGTTGTCTTGCAGTTATTTGAAAGCAAATTTATGAATAGATTCACTGTTAAAATGAATTTGATTGTATTAAATGTTTAAAAAGCCTATAATTTAGCAGTAAAATTACTAAAACACATTTTTTTCTTTTCAAGCAAAACGTAACACTAGAAG
Organism: Chiroxiphia lanceolata; assembly: GCF_009829145.1. NCBI lineage: Eukaryota > Metazoa > Chordata > Aves > Passeriformes > Pipridae > Chiroxiphia > Chiroxiphia lanceolata. The sequence continues at coordinate 57,259,990 of NC_045638.1, forward strand.
CTATACTGCAGGTATGTTACATTTAACTTTTTCTTTTAACTAGAAATGTGTGTTCTGTGCATTTTAGTTTTTACTGTTGGGTTTTTTTTCAGAACGCCACAAGTGACAACCCAGTGATCCAACTGAGTGCTGTCCAAGCTGCAAGGTAAAAATAAATAGAAAGAGGAACATGATTTCTACACATTTTTCATTATGACAGTTACTTACTTTACTTTTACTCTTAATTTCACAGAAAACTCCTGTCCAGTGACAGAAATCCACCTATTGATGACTTAATAAAATCTGGAATTTTACCAATTCTGGTAAAATGCCTAGAAAGGGATGATAAGTAAGTATTCTTTTAAAAATGTTTGCCTTTACTGGAAACTTACATCCAAAAAATATGTCATTATTTGAAATGAAACTGAGGATTCACAGCACCATAAAATCTGACACAGTGGATCACATTCCATGATGATACATCATAAGTTCTCCAGGGATATTTATTCTGCCACTGAAATGTCATTTTATTTTTTAGAGCATGTTTGAGCATATCCAGCTAGTGGAGAAAACCTTACTGCATTTCTCATTGGTTTTGAATATTTCAGTCTTTTACTAACTGTTTTTAAGAAACCTGCCTCCAGACTTGTTGTCTTGTTGTGTATATTTGTGTGAAGGCAGAGAACATGCCTGGTTGTGAACAGGGGCCTTTCTTTTCTAGAATACACTCATTATTAGCTTAAGTTTCTAGTTTCTTTCCTTCTTGCTGCAAGATGGGTTTTCCTTCTGGCTCTCTGCTGCTCTCTTATGTGATGGTACAACATGCTCTCTGCTATCATTCTTTATTGGAAGATAAAGTAAAGAAGGTAGGGAACGTTGAGCATGTAGTTGCAGGAATTTAATGACATGTAAGAAAAATGCCATATTCCACAAAGCATGAGCCCCTTATTCGGATACATGGAGATTAACACAGCTGAGGTAAATATTTTAGCCTGTCTCTGGTCTCAGGCTGCCATAAATGTATTTATAATATTTTCGTTTTAATGTATTTATAATATTTCCAATCTCAATGTTATTTCTGCAGCCGTAAGGGCTAGAAACTTCAAAAATGCAATTTGGTATTTTTGGTATATTTTGGTTACTGCAAAAATATGAAGCACGAGTGGCTTTTTTTCTAGCTTGTTTAACAAAACAGTTGCTTAGAAGGCAGCTGGCGATAATGTTCAAGTCAGGATAGCATTTTTAAAATGCCTGTCTGCTCTAGAAGTAGATTCAGTAGGTTCAGTGCTCTGAAAATGCTTTGAATTTGAATTTTCTGCTAGTTTTTGCATGATTTACCTTTGTATATGTTTAATAAGTCTTTCAAAATTGAACTCAATGCTTTCTTAAGCAGTTTTTTTAATTGTAATTGCTGTGTAATATCAATTAGAGTTAAGCTCTGAAAAGACTTCAAATAACAAATCATTAAAGCTGTCGTTATGTTATACTGAAATCTTACCACAAGAGGAAAAAAAAAAGGACCAGCCTAGAACTAGAATTTTAATACATTTGATCCTAGAATGTAAAGGTTTATTGGTAGCTGCTGACAGGTACGACTTTTTACCTCGTATCTAATTATTTTCTAGTCCCATCCCCAATAAAACCTTACAATCTTTTGGAAATTAATACACAAAGCAGGTGTAATAAGCAGGTACTATGTAAATAAACAGGTACTATGACTATATGTAAAACATGATTGATAAAGACAGAAAAATCATGGAAACGAAAATCAGTCACTTAACAATAAGTATTCTCTGCTCCTCCTAAAGCCAGACTTGCTGTTATAAACTTTCTCATAGCTTCCAGAACTCTTAACCTTTAGCATGTGCTTGAACAACAGTTTTCATGCAACCTGTTCTAGTAAATTGCTGTTGGTATAGACAACAGTTGAGAGAGATCTTGGAAGAGATGTTACGCCAGCTTTCATGATATTTGTAACTAATTTTACGTGCATTTAATAAGTAAGATTTAATACAGGTATGATGCTGTCTTTTAATACAGGTGCTAGATTTTTCTTCTGTCTGTGATGGAGCAGAAAAATTTCTGTATCCCAGTATACCAACTTGCACTTGATCTAGGATGTAATGTTAGAAGTATCAAGTTTGGTTAGATTTTTTTTATTACTAATATTAATTCAGAATGATGAATGGTTTACAAAAGGTCATAGAATGCCAGATCTCTTTTTTCTTACAGCCTTTTCCCTGAAATATCCAGGTTTGGAGGGGTTTTTAAAAATTTTAACCCAGTGGCACTGCTTAAATGTATATCTCAGAGTGGATTCAGCTAGTAATACTGAAATGAAACATAAAATAGTCTTTAGATCGTGTTTCAACTTACTACTGTAAAATTATTTCATTACAGTCCTTCATTACAATTTGAAGCTGCATGGGCACTGACTAACATAGCATCAGGCACTTCTGCACAGACTCAAGCTGTTGTACAGTCTAGTAAGTATTACAGTTTGGGGTTTTTTTGAGGGTGGTGGATACTGTGGCGAAAAGGGAGTATTTGGACAACAAATGCTATTTGTTGTAAAGCCATTAAAATATTAAATACATGTCTGTCATCTTTTTCTACAAATTTCTACATTTGCTCTTAAACATTAATCTGTTTGTCACTAACAATTAATATTAAGGATCCCAGACTTGATTTTCCCATAAAGAAGATAGAGAATGACAGATGATATAATGAATATGACAAAATGTTAGTCCTTTCTAATTCTTGGTTTGATTTCTGAAATCATGTACCATTAATTGCTCTGTGGCTAAAACTTAAGTTAGGAAGTAATTCTTTCTACCTTAAAGGTATGTTCATAAATCTTATTAAATTTATTAAATACATACTGTTATGTAAGGTTGCACATTTAAATAAACAGTTAAAAAATTACCATCCTTTCCTTGACTGCATGATTAATATATCCTGTACACACAGCATTTGTTGTGCTGCCTTTGTTTCTTTCTTAGTCAGACAATGAGAAAGAAACTGAAAAGAGATAGGAAAGAAACTCTAAAGGTAATTGAAGATATATTAATCAAATAAATTTTTCATTACTATATATATAGCTTTTATGTATCAGCACACTTATCTGAAAGCAATCACCTTTATGCTAACTACAATGTTTTGTTATTAAACAGGAGACTGTAGATAAGCAAATATGTAATAAATTGTCTGGGCTTATTCATATTCCCATTCTTTATTGAAAAGCAGTAACTTAGTTATTTGGGGTTTTTTTTAAGTGTATGAGCCTACCTTTCAAATCAAAATGCTGGTTTGTATGTTTTCATAGCTAATCAAATATCTCATTAGTTGTTAGATTCTGTACAGTTCAGATATTGAAGCAATAGAATAAAAATGCTTATCAAGATGAGCTCTGGATAACAATCCAAAACCTCTTTAAGAAAATCAATGTCTTGAGTTCATTTCAAAAATTCCTGATGTGATTGGAGAACTCTGTTTTTAGATTGCCTTTCTGGTGTCTAAATGTCTTTGAAAATCTACTCCCAAGTGTTTTCTTCCTTCTCAGCTTTGTTCATTGTTTTCTTCTTTGTCTTGTCCCACAGTGTTATCCTGTTGAATGAATGAATCTAACAGAAAGGCTGTTTATAGTATTAGCTTTGCAGGAAAAAATCTGGAAGAAATCTAAAGAAAAAATTTAAAGTAGAATAAAAATATGTACAGCAGAGCTGAAAGCATTGTTGTTACCTGAACAATTACTAGAAGTTCAAGCTGAGATATGTATTTCCCAAAATCTGTTTAGTTAATGCTTGAAAAGAACAAAATGTAATAGAATAATTTTAAAGAAGCAAGAAGCATTTTCAGCTTTACTCACGAAGTATGGAAAGTATGGAAGTTTAGTCTTCCCAGCTTTTGCTGGGAGATGAGTAAGGGAAAACAGTTTCCCAGCTCTTCTTCCTTTAGATAAGGGATGGTTTGAGGAAACAAAGCAATAGATCCTTGCAGCTACAGAAGAGGCTGGTGCAGCCTAAATACAGAAGAGGCAGCCTTCTGCAATCAAGAGGGACAGATGGAAGTTGGAAGGCCCAACAAAAGAGAAGTACTATATACAAGGACTAGCTCTTGGTAGGAGCTAATTTAGAGCGGGAGTAATTAATTTTTTTGGGAGCAGTAGATCAGATAACCTGCAACTCACACTTTCTCAGGTTGTCCTCCTACCTGAGTGACGATATGAAGTAACTTCATTCCTAGTTTTGAATGCACACCAGGATTGCAATCTTAATATAAACTACATAGTTGACTCTCCTCTCTGAAATATGTTGAATGCACGTATGACTGAGGTGTAATCTTGTTAATTGCTGAGAAGGAAGCTAAAATATTCCACTTGAGCTAATGGAAGTGGGATGATTGTTACAAGAAGAATGAGTGTTCTTAAGCAACAGTGTGCTGCTGTCCCTCCTAGCTTGACAGTTAGAAGCAATTGGTGTATTACTCATCTAGAGTGGAGAAGGAATTTTAGGTTGTCTTTATTCTTCATCGCTCTGTATTTTTCAGGAAAATACATCAGGGTTTTTTGGCTTATTATCACCTGTTACATGATCAACAGAATATTGATTCACAGTTGCTCACAGATCGTATTGCAATTTTTTAAAATTTCTGAAGCTATTTTTGCAAGAAAAAATACTTTTTAACGGTTTATAAATAGATCTATTTTACTTAGAAAGACTATAGGATGAGTATTATCATATAGAGATTTAAATTGCTGCAAGAATTACTGTCTTTCAAATGGTATGGGTTGTCTGAAGGAAAGTAGTGCATGGGAATAGTAGAGGGATGGTTTCTTAGCTCTACTAAATGTATTTAATTCCACAGAGAATGATATCTAAAATCAGTACCACTTGTTTAATCTGGTATGTTGCCGGCGTTATATAAGAGCAAATTAAAATGTGTCTTAGTACTGGCAGATGGATGTAAATCTTCACTGCATATGGAAACTAACTATAGCTACCTCTTGGGAGGAAGCTGTTTTCTTGAAGTCAGGATATGAAGCAGGTTTGCACAAGTAGGCATGTCATTCTGCTATGATCTTGGATACCTGGAAAATCTGAATGACCAGGACAAGAAACCTCACACCTGCATACTTGAGGGTCTTGCATATCACTTTGACAAATATGGCGAAATATTTAAATGTGGGGAGCATAGTCTTTTAATAGTTGCCTGTTCTCAAGTCTGTTTTTTCCTTTCTCTAGATATATATAGAAATGTTCTATACGTCCATCGTAATAGAAACATGAATAAAGCACAGTGCAGAAAGTGTTTTGTATAAATCATTGAAAGTGCTGTGCATATACCATGTTTCAGTATAAGATAAATCCAATCTTTGCATTCTACAGATGCAGTACCCCTCTTCTTAAGACTACTTCATTCACCACACCAGAATGTTTGTGAGCAAGCTGTCTGGGCTCTTGGAAATATTATAGGTAACTCTTGTTTGTTTTAATGATTTGAATTCAGGGAGCGTTTCATTTTAGAATTTGACTTTTTAAACATTGGCATTATCATATGAGACTATGTTTCCTCTAAATTCTGTGGCTTGATATAATTTTTTTTAGTATGTAATGTGGCCAGAATCAGATATGTACCTCCTATTTTTTTTCTAAATAATAGTATCACTTGCTATGCAAAATATTGACAGGATAAATTTTGTGTCTCCTAAAATATACATACATAACTGTACGTATGTATATTTAATTAAGCAGCACATTTTAGTATTACACTATTGGTGAGGAAACATAGAATTTCAGTATCCCAACATGTCATTGCATACATTTCAAGATTTTCCATTTTTAATGTAATTTCTTTTACAACAATTTTCATTTCTGTAGGTGATGGTCCTCAATGTAGAGATTATGTCATATCACTGGGAGTTGTCAAACCTCTTCTGTCCTTCATCAATCCCTCCATTCCCATCACCTTCCTTCGGAACGTCACATGGGTCATTGTAAATCTCTGCAGGAATAAGGATCCTCCACCGCCTATGGAGACAGTTCAGGAGGTAAATAAAGAATTACAAGACAGATGATTTTTTTATACTCTGGGCTAGAGACCAATTGTATGAATTTGTGCATGTTTTTTTATCACTGTGCACATGTCTTGTGCCACTTACCAGATGTTAAATGACCCATTTGGTGATTCTTGCTAAGGCTCTAATAAAGGTATTTGTAATATCTGAAACTGAGCAAGACTGAAGACTGATGAGCTATACATTAAAATGGACACAACAAAAAATTAACACAGTGGAAAGTGTTAACATATTCAGCATTTCATGTTTTTATTTAAAAAAAAGGCTACGAATATGATTCTGTATATAAAAGTATCCAAATGTAATTTTCAGTAAGAGCAAATGTAAGTAAACTAATGAATGTAGTGTAGTTTGTGTTTGTGTAGTTTGTGTAGCTGTCAATTGACTTGGCAGTCAATGCCAAGTCCCAGCCTGAGATGAGAAGCATCTGAAAATCCTTTTAAACTGGTGAACAGAGCAAATGCTATGTTTATAGAACAGACACAGTTAGTAAAATGGTGCTATTTGACTGGAACTATAGTTGTAATGTAAGTAAAGTTCTTCATTTTAAGATTAATTCCAAAGTGTAGGTAGTTTTTGAAGCCATGTGAAGTATGATACTGTTAACTAAACTTTAGTGACATTTTTAAAGTGAAACAAAGAACAGAGAAGCTTTTACACATACTACTTTACTAAATAAAAAACTCTGTTCTAAGCAGTCTTATCACAGCTCATATATATATGCGCTTATAAAAATAAAACTTTAATCCAACAGGTTGTGTGTATTGATACTAGGCTAATGATTTTTATTATATGTGTGGTAACAGAGCTTTCAAAATAGCAAACGTGTATCTTATCTCTGTTTGCTTGTTTTCCCTCAAAATACAGTCTGCACTCTGTGTGTCTGAAATATAGTCCTGTCTCATATTTTTACAAATTTTAAATACGATGCACGTATTTTTGTCCATACTTTGAGGGAGTGACCAGCTGCTGGGAAGTGTGTGAATACAATATGCTAATACAGACTCAAGCTAAGTTGTGACTGCAGTACTTGGATTCTTGATTGTACCACTAGTTTTATTCTTTTGTAATGACTGATGAACTTCTTTACAGATTTTGCCAGCATTGTGTGTTCTCATTTATCATACAGATATAAACGTAAGTACTTTCTAAAGTTTTCAATATTTAAATTCTCTGTTTTCTCTAGAAAGAAAAAGCTGCAGGATTGTGATTAAGTAGCAAACTTGGTTTTGTGCATTAATTTATTAATAATTAATAAATACACAAATATGAAGACTAATATAACTGTAGTCTCTCAGAGCACAAAAGAGAAAGTGCAAATACATTTCTGAAATAACCTTTTCTAAAAGTTGGGATTTTTGCATCCTTTACATTAGAAGTATGTTAAAAAATTCCTATCTTGCAGAATTGAGCTCTAGAAAATGAAAGCACCAGCTTTACCATCAGCTTCACTTTAATTCTGCCCCAATTTAAAATTTTGCATAGAGGATATATAATGCATGTGTAAAAAAAATACATTTAATTCCACATATCAATCAAATACTGTGAGTGTAAGTGTAAACCTCAATTTTGTAACCTGTTGGGTGCCTGACTTCGCTACCTGTTTCACTAAAGAAATAACAAGTGAAAACACATTTAAATGAACAGCAATAAACTACTGTTTTCTGGCACCTTTGACAACCTTCATGTTTATAATACTAAACCTCCAGTACTTCCCACATTCCTGCTCCGTGGGTTTACCTATATTTTTCCAAGTAAGGTCCTTGGAAGTGTAGACTTACTTCCTAAAGCCATACACTGGGATTTCAGAAACAAAGATCTCTGTAACTAAGGATACCAAGCTGCTCTTCTTCTCCTGTCAGGCCTTTGTAATCTCTACAGTGATCCTTTAATTTAGGGAAGAAGGAAGTGAACCCTTGTGGTGGGTCTGGGGATAAAGCATAAGGTTGGTGGAACTGTCATTCGTTACTTCCATGCTGTAGTAGTGGTGTTTCTGCTGTTCTTTTAATGGTGAAGTGGGCTTGGCTCCATGAAATATTTGCACAGTTTAATCTGGGATTTTGCCAGGGTTTTCCCAGTGTAATGAGTGGGAGACAGCACATGGTGACATTTCAATGCATAACTTGGACAAACCTGAATGGAAATACATAGCAAAGCCAAATATACTTCAAACCTATAGGCAGCTTTCCCCTGCCAAATCTGAAAGCTTTTGCAAGCAATGATTGTATGAGAGCTTATTGAAGTAGATATGAGAATCTGTGATTCCAGGTTTTGACTGATCTCAATTAGGGTGTCCGTCATTTTGATCCTGAGAGTCAGGTGCTAGTTTGGAGGTACCAGTCTGGTCCCAGCCTCTCTGTACTGGAGCAGCAAACCTATCTTTGGAGATGAGTCAGTAATGCAGGTAGGTCAGCCCACAGTCCTGTGAGCACTTCTGGCGGCTGCTGCTCTCGTCACCAACAGGGCTGTGGGGCAGCAAACTGGTGAGGCACCATCTCTCACTGCTTCTGCTGCGATACTGGCTCCACTGCAGCACATTCTGCTGTCCCTGCAGCATAGGAGGCGAAGGCAGCAGCAGGCTGCATCAAGAGAGCATTAGGTCTGTGCTGGCTGGCATCTGGAGCTGGGTGGAAGCAGCCTGTGGGTCAGGACTGTGAAGTCCTTCCTATGTTTTCAGTACTGCAGTACTCAGCTGTCTTCATAGCTGGAAATTTTAAGTGGGTATTTTAAAAGTAGACCAGATCTAAGTACCTCAACAGATAATGTCCTTTGTGGGGTCTAGATTTCTCTTCCTGCAGTTCCTAACATCATCTCTATGTGATGTGATATCCCTCTTTCTGCTGGCTTTGTTTCTGCTTCAGATACTACCTTTCAATGACTGTACTTTTGTACCTTTCTTTTTTCAAGGGCTTTCAAATCATCCTTATCAAGGCATCCATGACTTAGTCTTTACTTTCTTTAGGGTACTCAAATTGCCCTGCAGGATAGGCATTTCTCTGTGGGTTTTGCTTTGCTTGAACACCTGAGTAGTTGCTACCTTAAAATATTTGCTAGTCCTTTAGTTGGTATAAGAACTCCTTTCCTTTGCTGTGGATTTTATTCTTAATATGAAAGCAGAAAAAGGCTTGTATCCAGAACAGTGTGCAGTTTCAGTTGAGAACTGCAATGGATCAAAAATGCTGAGGTGTAGACAGATGGGTTAGAGACTAAGGAAATTATAAATTCCATAATCAAAAGACAGCACAACTAACAAATTATAGCAGTGTTAAGGAGGTTGGGTTGGTATTTTCTTCAGAAAGTTACTAGCACAACTACTTATCTGAGCTCGTTGTCTACCTGGTAAATGCAAATCAAACCAACAGTTTACCTTTGTGAGGTGATGTATGCTGTCACTTTATGCACCAAAATGTGCTATTTAATTAAAAAGGAATTTGAGAGGACATGTAGAAGTTACTATGATGGAACAAATGGCCCTATTTTTTATAGTTGTACGTAATCTAACATTTTACTGATTAGGTCTTATCATAATCACGTTTAAGTTTTTCTTAACTAAATTGCATGCTTTTTCTCCCCACTCTCAAATACATGGAATGTTCACTGAATTAAGTTTCCATTATATGGATTTTTCTGTTCAATGTGTAAACCATATTCTCTCCAATTTGTAGATTCTTGTGGACACTGTTTGGGCTTTGTCCTACCTAACAGACGGTGGAAATGAACAGATACAAATGGTGATTGATTCTGGAGTTGTACCTTTTCTAGTTCCCCTTCTGAGTCATCAAGAGGTTAAAGTTCAAGTAAGTCTGGTTCATTTGCTCTTGGATAGTCTTTTGTAAGCTATTTGCTAAAATATGTGCCTTAGAGCATTTATTAGTGGAGTTACTGAGATAAGCATTTATAGCTACATTTTGTGCAGGTAAAACTGAACAAAAAATGTTACCTACACTGGGGAAAAAAAAGATTATTAAAATGAAAGAAAACTCAGGCAAAACAGTTCTGATACAGTTTTAAGTAAAGTGGCAGGTTAAACATTAATTGTGTGATTACAAGGAGTGCCTTCCTTTAGGCCTAAAATATTTAATGACAACAGATTTAAACTTTTCCAGAATTCAAGTTATATGCGCTCTTTCTGTTGCTGCGTACATGGTACTGCATGTTCTGTCTGAATAGCTCATGGAAGTTAACTAGTATTTTAGGACCTTTTGGATGTTAAAATATTTGCAGATGCTGAGTCCTTTTGGTGAAGTAAATTTGTAATTAGCTATGAAAGGTAGGTTGACTGAGCTAGTTTCATTAATTTTAAGACAAAGGGAAACTAAAAGTTAATGTGTGCTTGGTTTTTATAAACCAGACGCTGTAATGGGGAGGTTTTTTGTGTATCTGTGCATTTTATGTGTTTGTTTAATTTGTACTTTGGATGAGACTTGGCTGTGTTGGAATTTGTCAGACTGGTTCACTTGATGAAAAGGAGTCTCTCCAGTATTCTGTCACTTGTAAAGCATTTACTGACCAATACATAAAGATACAAAGTCCACTTCTGAAAGTCAACTGAGACTCAGAAAAGTAGTCGAGATGTTTTGAATGCCCCAGTGGAAGAAGAATGGAGAAGAAAGCAACGTTGGCAGACATAGTCAGAGCCTAGCAGCCATTATTGTAGTTGTGACACAGATCAGATACTTGATGGATTAATTGTCTGTTGTTTTAATAATCTTTTAATTTCTAATCTATACACTTTTTGAGTTGAGCTGCACTGCATTTATTTGGTGATTTACTGTGTGTTTCTCTTTTGATGGAACAGTACCCATTTTTGTGATGTAGCTCACAGGATGAAGTGCTAAATTGCATTTTGCAAAGTGTTTTTATAAAGAGACATCTTAAAATTATCTTTGTTTTAGCTTAAGTAACAGCGATGTCTTTAACATGCAATTTTTTTTCCTTCCCACTTTGGATATTCAGACAGCAGCACTGAGAGCAGTAGGCAACATAGTAACTGGTACTGATGAACAGACACAAGTTGTTCTCAATTGTGATGTTTTGTCTTATTTCCCAAATCTCCTGACGCATCCAAAAGAGAAGATAAACAAGGTATGATTTGTTTCTTCCTAACTTAATATTTTTGTTTAAGAAATAAAGCAGTAGCATGTGCAATATTACGGAAGAATTTCTTACAACTATTACTTCCAGCATGTGAGCAATTTTGTATAAAGTTGCGGCCTTTGAGGCTGGTGCTTAATTAGGGCTGAAACCAAACATCCATAGTGAGTATCCATGCATTGGTGTTGATGCCTCATACTTTCTGGGAGGACTGATGGTTTTTGCTTTGGAGTGTGATACTTTTTCCTTTCATTCACAAAGTGAGTAACTGGATAACTTCAATTACCGTTTTTCGTAAATAAAGACTGTTACTTTTGGTTGAGTCTAGTGAGTTGTGTAAGACTGATCCAGTTTTTCCACTCCACCTTTTCATAGTGAAGTTTGTTCTCTTGTCCATCTTCACCTTCAAGGAAGGAGGATGATATACCACTGTGCTTTTTTGAAAATTGCCCCTGCATTTCCTCTCCTTCCTTTTGGCAGGAGGAGCTTCACTGCTGCAGAGATTGGATGGAATAGGGAGAGTTTGATGAAACAAAGTGATCAGGGTCCTCTTTTCCAAAGCTGTATTTCATGTTATTTGCCTTTTTCTTACTCATTGTGCCATATTCCACTGCAAAGATGGGGCTGGCTGAGGAGGAGGCTTTTTGGTTGAGCTTGCATGATTCCCCCACTTAGTGTATGTACTATTGAGGTGAAATCTGTTTGTGAGGAATCTCTGTTTCTTCAGCCCCTGAAGAACTGTGAAGAGCTCTGAAGAAGTTATCTATGACAGTCAAACTGATGTGATTTATTTTTCCTGCACTTCTAGCACTCACAAAAGAATGATGAAGAGCTCTTCTGAATGCCAAGAAATTTTTTTTATGTAAGAGGAGTCTAGAAGTGCTTTGAATTTTGTTTCAAGTGTATATTGTGAGGGCAAATACAAATAAAAGCAAGATACACATCTTTAAAAAAGTGGAAACCCATTATGTTTTTTTCCTGCAGTGATTCATAATTGACTGCTTGACACATCTGTTTGACTTTTATTTAAGATTGGAGCCTCTTTGAGATGTACTGGATTGCCTTGACAAGTATGCCCCTTTGTAACTAGGAATTTTTTAACTTCCATGACATAGATTTTAGCTATGTGAATGAACCTCCAGAAGGAGTAACTAATGAGCAAAGTTACAGGACATGAGCTTTGTGAGCATCTCTTCATGTTTCAGGAAGAAAATGGGATGTGGAGTTAGTCTTCCTTGTATCATGACAGAAAGCTACTACTGAGCTGTCAGTAGTCGGATTACAGGATAAGTCCTTTTTTTATGAGGGTTTACCAGTTTTCCTATTTTCTTTCCAAAACTGATTGAAAGTTTAAAGTGTGTCTGTGACTCCAGCAGTGCAAAGAGGATATAAGGTTTAAGTCAGTATTGCTTCTGATGTATGGAGACACTCCTTATGTAAAAAAGAATCTGGCCCTGTGAATTAAACATATCACTTTTACATTGATTCCCTGCATGTTTGGCTTTCATAGTACAATAAAAGTTTGTGTGCCAAAAGTACTACTGGAGAAGAAGCCTGTTTAATGATTGGTATGATTTTAGGTTTTGAGATGGTTTGGTTTGATTGGGTTCTTTTTTTATCTGATCACTAGTTTTTAGAAGTGTTTTGATTTTTTTGTTTTCTCCTATTGTAGGAAGCAGTTTGGTTCCTTTCCAATATCACAGCAGGAAACCAGCAACAAGTTCAGGCTGTAATAGATGCTGGGCTAATCCCTATGATCATACACCAGCTGGCTAAGGTCAGTCAAACTATCAGCTATGCAAGTTGTCATCCTCTTTTTATAAATCTGACATGAGGAGTTTGTGATTTTTAATAAGTTTGACAGATGTTTCCATGCTAATTTTAATGAGCTAATAATTTTATTTTTCAGGGGGACTTTGGAACACAAAAGGAGGCTGCTTGGGCAATTAGCAATTTGACAATAAGTGGGAGAAAAGATCAGGTATGTGTAGTGGGATTTCAAGTTGTCACTAAAATGTTGCACATGCAGCCATTTGTAAGAAGCACAATCTTGAAAGCACTTTTTGTTTTTTAATTATTAAGGTTGAATACCTTGTACAGCAAAATGTAATCCCACCGTTCTGCAATCTACTCTCAGTAAAGGATTCTCAAGTGGTACAAGTGGTGCTGGATGGCCTGAAAAACATCCTGATAATGGCTGGTGATGAGGCTAGCACAATAGCTGAAATTATAGAAGAGTGTGGAGGTAAGACCTTATTTTAAGCTTTTAAAAAATTTGATTTGGTGGATAGTCTGTCTTCCCCTCACTGCTGTTGATTTTTACTGCAGCATTATTTACCGCAGGCTATTTGAGTAAACAAGCAGACTTTTGAAATGAGAAAAATTACTTTTTTTTCTGTTTAGTTTGGTTTGGAGATGGTCATGTGTTAAAGATGGTCAATTCTTAAAGGAGTTTTCTGTAGCTTAGGTATATTTTAGGTTTTTAGGCTTAAATAAGAATTGCACTTCTTCATTTTTTTCATTTGATAATTGCACATACTTTGTCCTGTGGTAAAACACATAATTCTTGTTCTAGTTCATTTCCTTGGAAGCAGTTTTAGGATCATAATTTCATTTACAGATCAAAGCCAGATGAGGAGTCTTTTTGATATTGTAATCCAAGTTGTAACACATGCTAATTAATGTATTATAGTAAAGAGATATTGAAGAATGTAATACACTGGAAGCTTTTCCCTTGTGTTATTCCACGTCCAGTTTGAAAATAGGACTAGTGTTTTAGCTTCTCTGAGTATGAGGCTTTGTCACCTTGATGTTTGAAACTCATAGACAACATACGAATTTAGCCACTTCCTTTTGGTGATGCATAGAAGGCACAATGACTAAACCAAAAGCTGTGTAGGATATAGAAGTCTTAAAAAATAAAGAGAGTTTTATCTAAAAAGAGAGAAAATTCCATTATCCGTTGTTCATAAAATGGAGGATTCCATGGCATCTAAAGTTCACAAACTACTTCTCTTTCCTCTCAGAGACAAAGATAGCTGCTGTGTAGATATTTTCAAATGAGCTACATCTATTCAAGCGTGTTTCAGTAGTAATGTTTCATTATTTTTCATATTTTCTTCTAAGTAGTCAGTAACTCTGGTTTAAACTTATAAAACTCTTCTCCATTTTCTTTTATTCAGGGTTAGAGAAAATTGAAGCCTTGCAACAGCATGAGAATGAAGACATTTATAAACTAGCATTTGAAATCATAGATCAGTATTTCTCTGGTGATGATGTAAGTATGTTAAAGATGGAAGAGTATATGCACTGCGCTGTTAGCTTTTTTAAGTACATTGTCATTGTTCCTCAGTTACAATTGTCATGAACGTACGTTATCTGGAAAGTCAGTTTTCCTTCTCCGTGTTCAGTACAGTTTCCCTCAATTGAAAGTCTTTGAAGAGTTTCTCTATACCAGGACTTTTCTTCATCAAGATCAAGAGGACTATTCTAGTTTTGCCTAATAAATTGATGACACTGACCTAATTTTGTCACACTGACCTGTAAATTGACATATAATTACTTGTGATTAGAATCTAAACAGTTCTCTCTCTCCTTTTTTACTTTCTCACACGTCAGTCCTTGGAAGGGGCAGCAGATCCTTACTTTAAGATAGTTTCTGTATTTCATCTCTGTATTTGCTCAGTCTGGATTCTTCATTGAAAAGAGTCATCAAAACTGTTAACACTTTCTGCAGCTGATGGATCTAGACCACCCAGTATTTTGTTTCACCCAGATTAGGTATTTTGACCCTTTGGTTCTAGCTCTTCCTGCTACTCGCTGCTTAGGAGTCCCTGAGAAGCACTTCAACAAGCAATTTGAAGACAAATTATCTTTTCCGGGCCATCCAGGGTGCCTGTAGCTCTGCAGCCTAGCAGAACTATGTCTTCAGTTCTTCTCTTAATTTGAACTCTCCAGATGCCAGCTCTAACTTTAGGACTCAATAGTTTTCAGTTCATGAGCCCAGCATATGATTGGGAAGTTACTCAGCAGAAGTTAAGATACATGAAAAGTTCACTATGCCTCTAATGATTCTCTGAGCAGTGTCCTAAAGTCTCCATAATGACGCTGAGACTTCTGTGTCTAACCGAAGAGCATAGTCTAAGTTGGTGTTTGTGGAAAAACACCTCATTGAGGATAGTACTCTCTTTTGTGCATTTACTTTTTACATTAACACATTTAAATCTATGCCTGATTGGCTGAATATGCCTCCTTTACTCAAGAGCAAGACTTTCCTTCAGATTATCATTTATGCCATTACTGTGTTTTCTGGAGCTTCTGAAACTCAAAACTGTAGAAATTCCATGATTGGGAGACAAAAGTCAAAGCATGAAACCAGGCAAATTTTTGGACAGTAGCTGTAATTAGGAAAATAACTTTTGTTTGAGGATTGGTAAAAAGAAAAAGAAAAGAGGAAAGGGGAGGGGAAGAGAGGGAAGAGGAGAGAAATCTCCAAACTGCCCTAGGAAGACGAGACTGATTATGTTACCTTGCTTGGCAGTGTTAAGATGGACTGCCCATGGACTTCAGGATCTTCTGTATTCTCATTAGATGTTACTGGCTGCTTGATGCCCCTTCATTGTTAATTCCATCTGCTCCTTTGCTGAGCCCTGTAAAGTGGCACATGTGTACTTTAGGACTGGCACTAACAGCTTCCTGACTTTAGTTTCTTGTGTTAAAGGCAGGTGAACTTAGGCAGTGTTACTTTGTAGTATCTCTGCACAAGACGGAAGTGCTAATTATCAATTCACAAACATTTTGCAAAGCATTCTGAAACTGGATTCAATCTTCATGTGGACATGACATTCCATGCTTCCTCCTGCAGATTGTTGCTGCCACCAAAGGCTTTAATCTCTTCCCCTCAGTTTAGGTATTGTCACCCAAGAGAAAGAGAAACAAAAGATTTTAGGTGAGTCAGTTCTGATGTCCACTCTACTGCAAGGCTGTGTCTCCGAAAGCTATTTAGACCCCACACACAGGGGCTCTTACCTGTTTCAGAATGACACACGGTCTCAAATGAGGCTCAGAGAAAAGCTGGTGATTTGGAGGAGGATGGATAGGGCTTGAAGTTGTGCATATTGATGCTACTAAATATGTTATTTGCTGTTCCTTGAGGCATTAAATACATACATTTTAGCAGCTCTGAGGAAGCTGGGTGAAGTTGGCTACTGATGCCTTTCACTCTGTATCCCCTAGAGCAATGAAGTGCTTTTGGTTTAAAACCAAATTCAGATTGCCTTTATGAGAGCTATATAAAACTGCTCTGAAATGAGGAATTCTAAATCCTCCCAATTCTGATAGCAGATACTAAGAACTCTTTTAAGCTTTATATAAGTATTTCTATCAGCTGCTGATAAAAAATTATTTTCATGTTGAAAGAAAATGGGAGAAAGTACAAAACTAATTTTGGAATTCACAACTAGTGATTAGACAACTCCAGAAGTACTAAAAATTGGCATTGAAAATTAAACTGCACAGCTAAAATAGCAACTACTTTGACCAAACAGGAGCAGGGTCCCTAACCATTACAATTTCCTATTTCCCTAATGGTACTAGAACAGACCTGATGTTTGTTCTTGTAAAATATATTTGAGGAATTGAATTGGAAAAAATGATCTAATTTTATTGCAATAACATTAAAAATAAAAAAAAAAAAGAAAATATGAACACTTGTGAATCTCTTTGACATGTACCAAATTGTGCAGGGAATCGGCCTCTCATGTGTTTTTGTTGTTGTATTTTGTAGATCGATGAAGACCCCAGTCTCATTCCTGAAGCCACTCAAGGAGGTACTTACAACTTTGACCCAACGGCCAACCTTCAAACAAAAGAATTTAATTTTTAAGTTCAAAAAAAGTGCAGCTTCTCTTGTCCCACACCAGTACGAAGCACCACCAGATGGCTACCAAGTGAAGAAACAAAAGGCTCCAAGACACACATGCCTCTTCGTTTTGATGCTTCTAAAGCAAGCCATGTATCGGTCACTTTGCAGTTGCCAAACATCACTATCACATGGACTGTAAATGCATATGCATGATCTCTTAAACTGTTTCAGAATTCTTTTTAACAGTCCCAAATACCTTTTTTTGCCTTTTTCCTGGTGCCACATGCTGACAACCGCAATCTGCAGTTTTGTTAAGAATATTCCATAGTGGTGGCACATTGGCTTTCCACGGAAAAGTAGCTTCTTTGGAAAATGGTGCGCTGTGGATCAAGACATTTTGGTATGATGCATACATTTTGGAAGACTTTACAGGGGCCCAGTTTGCTCTGAGCCTCCATCATCATCCTCCACAAACATATACTTTATGTGGAAGAATAGATTCAAAAATGCAAGCCAAATGAATTTCATTGGTGAAACTGAAATAAAAGTAACTTATAAAAACACAACACTTGGCAATTGATTAAACACTTAAGTTTAAAACAAACAGAAAAACTACTTCAGCTATCAGTAATTGATGTGTGTTCATTAACTGCCTCAGAAACCAGGGTTGGAGAATGAACTGTTGATTTGGACTGGTAAAGCTTTTGCCATTATACCTAATTTTTGAGAACAGCGAGCCCTATTTGACCACTCACTTCAGCCTGTGTGTTCCTGCTGTTTTGAAGTAATCAAATGCTGTGCATGGTATTTTACCTGAGCTACAACCTGTTATGGACTTGAACTTCTGTTTAAGCTGAAAGCAAGAGTCCCAGACTGTAGAAAAAAAAAATTCTGTCCAAAAATGTAATAGTTAAAAAGAATCTTGCTTTCAACTTTCAGTAGTCAATATCTTTTGTTTTAAATTGATAATTGGATATGGTTGATTTATATTGGGTTTAAACTGTGGAGCTTTCATGTTTACTGTAATTTAGTCTTAAACTATTTTTTACTTAGTAACCAGTGCTTATGATGATGTGGTTGGCAACAAACCAGCAACTACTTA
This sequence comes from Chiroxiphia lanceolata, assembly GCF_009829145.1. NCBI lineage: Eukaryota > Metazoa > Chordata > Aves > Passeriformes > Pipridae > Chiroxiphia > Chiroxiphia lanceolata. The sequence goes on from NC_045638.1 coordinate 57,278,104, forward strand.
GAAGCGTCATAAAAGCTTCATTCTTGGAGTATTGGAAGAGTAATTCAGAAGTTAGTCTCAAATCTTATTCATGTGATTAAAAACATACAAACTGGTTGATGTGTGAGGCTGTCTGGAAGCTGCCATTATTCAGCATAAACCTGATGTGCAGCGCACATTAAATAACTTTATATAAGGTATGTGAAGTCATTGCTTTTGGAAAATCGCCTGACCCAGTCACTTTCAAAGGGATTTTGGTATTGCTGGGGTGAAGATCAGTAATTTTGAAATTCTGTAAGCTATCACACAAACTGGTTTTGTTGCTGTTGTTTACTGGGTGTAATTTCCCAATGCATTGATGTGAAGGGATAGAAAAATCTAAACTAATTTAGTTATTGGATGTGGGTTGTATTTACTGTGATGAAGATAAGGACAGATGCCATCAGAGCTTTGTGGATCAGCTGTTTTTCCACTGATGAACAACACATAGCAGGTGTGCATTCATTAAATATATATCTGCCAAGGTGGAGCCACTTTAAAGAGTGAGTTGTCTTGTATCTCAACTGGATACAAGCGTATGTTTAAACTGCAAGATTTTTACTTGCTAGATAATCTGTTTTAATATAGTGGTTTGGCCTCTGATTATTTATAGGTTTTATAAATTTTAGAATCAATTTCTCTTTAAGGTGGCTCGGATTTTTCAACTCTTGTGCACATAAAATTGAGTTGAAGTTCATTGTGCCTTTTTTCTTTTCCCAAAAGTTGAGTTGAAGCTTCATATGGTAACTGCATCCTATTCACACACTATAGTCTAAAATCTTGAAACTGTGTGGTGTTCGCTAAAAAACTAAACAATAAAAAGTCAAAGTTAGGTAAGGTCACAAAGTTTTTGTGAAATTAGAGTTCCAGCAGATGTTATTGTGGACAAATATTTCCTCCCTTCTAATTCAGTCTAGTCTTCTGTACACCATATAGACTGATGGATACCCGGTTCAGCCTACACTCACTATTATCCTAGAGATTACATACAAATTGATACTGAAAAAACAGTTTTCCACTACTGTAAAGATTTGATCCTTTTCTTGCACTCAATGCATTACATTAAAAGTGAACATCGGAGAACTGTTTGCTCAGTTCTTTCTGCTGTGACCTTATCAGCTTTTGATTGGGATTGCACCATTTCATAGTTAATAAAGGAAACAAAGTATATTGCTGCACTTTTACGTTTTCAGAACAGTGTTTAAAATTGCATTGTTTTTATTATTTTTTTAAACTATCAGTTAAAATAGACTAAAACGTTCTTTCAAAGAGGCATCTAAATGTGTTCCTAATTTTGTATATGGGCTTAGGTTTTGTAACCAATAAAAAGCTGCTATCAAATACTATAAAAAAATTCAAGAACTTATTTTGAAGGTTATGGAACTGCTTAGTCTTCATGGATTGGCTTAGGGGTTTTTGTCTTTGACTAGATTAGTTAGCAGAACTCCTCATCGAAGTTTGGAGTATATTACAAGAATGAATAAAGTAAGCTACTGCAGTCATCTCTGAAAGTGGATACGGAGTTTTATGCTTTGTATGAAGATGTTTCCCAAGTGTGTACAGAAAGCTGTGGTAAGTGGGCTGCAGCAGATCCACGTAACTGTTGAATAGTGACTTCAGTTCAAAGGTTTGAAGGGGGACCATGGTGTCAAGGAACTTTCACATTCATCTTCTACCTCCAGAAATGTCCTTTCTGTGCTCCTGGTGCTAGGCTGAATGCTGATTCTGCACTAATTTTAAGCTTGAGATGCTGCACAAGTGGGCCCAACTCCTGCCCCGTGTGCATTGGGAGGGACTGTGCACCAAAACTGGCCTTCGGCGGGAGGCTGCCTTCCATGGCTCTCCATAGCTGGGAGGAATGGCCACAATCCCTCATTCCAGGCACCGTTGACCCCACTGGGTGCTGCTTGGGAACAGATTGGAGCCATCGGAGACTTGCATTGTCCAGTAGCCTCCTAATTAGTAGAGTCCTGCTTTAATTATGGGACAGCACAGTGGAGGGAAACCTCTTGAACTGCTTGAAAGGTGCCTGTGAATACAGCTATGGCTTTGCCATCCCTTCTCTGCGTCAGTTGGCTCAGTCGCCTTGAGAAACGCTTCTCCCCATGGGTAGGTTAATGATGGAATGAGCTTCCAGTGCTGTATTTAAATCTTTACAAATGCTCTTCATGGGGATATAAAGGACAAAGATTTCATGAGATGTCCAAAAGCTGTTTAATCCCTTTGGTTCCTTCAAGCTTTCAGTTGACAAACTGAATTGTGTTGGGTTTTCACAACCTGATAATCATCCATTAGGTCTTACCTAGGGGACTTGACAGACACTACCTTGGAATAAATAATGCATTATTTTAAGAGATGTCTTATTTAGAGAGAATAAAATCTTGAAGATATATTAGTGTCCCCCATACTTCTAAAAATATAAACATTTTCATTTTGTTTGCTTTATCTCCTAAATAGAGAAATGAGTAAGAAGATCCACTGGCAGGCAGATTTTACATTTTTTATTTTCATCTGAGTGGACTGAATGATAGTTTAGGTCCACTTTGTTATTCTGCTCTGATCTATAATGCCCTCTAGATTCTGAGTATCTTTCAGTGTAGTCATTTCCACCAAATCAGCCCCATTGCGTTGTGTTCCTTTTATTTCATTGCATAAAAAGTACTCCCTTTTGTGGCATAATTATGCTTCTATTCAAACATATGTAGGACAACAAATTATGCCAGGCCATTAGGAAGCCCTTTTCAGGAAGAAAAGGAAAAAAAACCCAATCAGTAGAAAACTGGGCTCCAACAGGCAAAGCATTGGGAGACTTTGCTGCAGAGGTTTGTCATGATTGCCACCATCAACGTGGCGAGAGCAGGGGCAGCGTGAGCTGGAGCTGCCTGGGCTGCTTAGCTCTGCTTCAGGGCAGGACATTACTTGAGGCTGCTCAGGAGAATTGCATCCTGTTGGGATGCGGAGTTAGAAACTAGAGCAGCTTCCTGCTTTCCTGATTCTGGCTTGTGTGTACATCATCCTGCCAGAGAAACAGTAATGGGCAGGTCTTATCTGTGCTGCTGGCTTGGACCCAGAGATCTCCAGCTGCTGCTGCAGGAAGGAGCAGCTTTCTCTTTAAGTGCATTCACGATACAGCTTTCTTGAGCAGCATCTCAGTTCATAAAGGAACATAAGAGCTGGGTTTTTTCCAACCCTAGTTTTGAGAAAATATGTTGGGGAGATCACACAGCCTTGGGTATCACACCTAAGAACATTAATACCATGATTGTTTTGTTTTAAAACAAAGGTTGAAGCCTTTATACTGCACTCTGTCTTCATATACAGCAGTAAAATAGGTGAATGTCACCACACAACCCGAGAGGAAAAATGGCAAGTTTTGTGAAGGATTTAGATACCCTGCAGGAAGACTCTTCTCTGGACACAGTGGGCAAACTGCAGGGGGTGGTTAGTTTTCAGTTTGCTCAGTAGGGTCCAGGGACACACAGAGATGTGGAAAATGGATTAACCATCCTCTTTCTTAAGTGGGGTCCTGTGGAAAACTGTGGTGGTTGGATTTTTTTAATGTGCTGAAATGGAGCATAAGGGAGCTCATGTCTGCATTTTAATTATTTGGAGGCTGATAATCTTTAATGGCTTTGTTTGTTTTTAACCCCAACTCATGGAGCCAGATGATCCACCATAAAAGATTCTTTGTATGAAAAAGGAGGATGAAATTGAATTATTTTGCCAGTGGCCTCAGCACGTTCAGTTCTGGGTTTGTGCAGGGAAATGCTTAGAGAAGGAAGCCAAAGCATTGCACTGGGATTAGACCCATCACTGTTCCCTTGTGTTCAATGCAGTTCACAGCTGTTTTCCCCAGCATTTCATACTTTTATATCCTGGTAGGGCTCCCTGAAATCTAGATACTGCCTACATTTTGTAATAATGAGAATAAGGGATACATTCTTTTTGTTCTCCTTGCCATGGTGACCGTAGCTTACAGGAGGAATGACCACTGTGAGGTCTGCCCCTGTCCCTGTAATTGTGAGAGCATTTGACATTAGTTCTTTAGGAACTGTTTGCACGGTCATAGGTTTTGTCATTTTAAGCACAGCAGCACATAAATCTCAGGGGCTGAAATATGTGTAGGGGGAGTGTTTGGACTTGTCACATTATCATATTTACATCAAATACATAGAAAATTTCAAAAAAATGAGTGGCCTTCCAGTTTTTGCATCCCTTGATCTCTGTCATGTTTCATATCTCTCAGCCGTAGACTTTATTGGTTTAGAAAAAATATTAAAAGTAAAAATGAAAAAAAAAAGTTAAACCCCCACCAACTGAAACAGTTCAATTGCTGCTAAAATTCTGCCTTTAACATGGAAAAATCTCTGTCCAGAGGGCTCATTTGTGAACACTTACAGGGAGCTGAATGTGCCAGACACTTAGTGATAATACTTCCAGCTCTGTAATCTCAGTGTTTCAGGGCTCTGTACTGAAATGTTTAACCCTTTGCTGAGAAAAAGGCCCAGTCCAAGGGGGTATTTAACAAGGAGGCATCTTGCTTCTGCAGCAGGAGGGTGTTCCTTCTCCCCCTGCTATCGAACTGCTGGGGTTTTAAACCCAACCTCATTGTAAGCAGCACAGAGCCAAGTGTTTGCACTGAGCTTTGCATGGCTATTGATATCCAGGGAGATGTTTTTAGGGGAGCTCAACCAGAGGTCTGTGCTTGAAATATTAAAAACCAATGGAAAGGGAAGAAATCACTTTTTGTAGCAGTCACAGTTTTCTCTGTATTTGATATTTTAGTCAACTTTTAAACTCTTTAAGTCCTTCAGGAGTTTCACTGACCTCAGTTATGTATTAGTCTAAATTTAACAGAAGAAAGATTTGGCCCTTAAAGACGGGAAGGAGCAGATGTTAGGGCAGGAAGGGTTTGTCAACCACTGCAAGAGCCACCCATACCCGTCCCTGCTACCTGTGGTGGGACCAGCAGCCAGGGCACCCTTGTGCTCCCGACTTATTCCTTTATTCTGACATCTTTTGCTGGGCTTCAGGTGAGCTCTGCTAGCTCTGTTGCAGGTTAAAATGCTTCAGGTGAGCTCTGCTAGCTCTGTTGCAGGTTAAAATGCATTTCAGCTGCAAGCAGCAGCAGTTGTTGAGCTGTGGACAGACCAAGACACATTTCTGCAGCAATCCCTGCAGTGTGGGAATCTTGGTGCCTCCAAGGTTTTCTGGCAGTCTGCTCCCCAGCCGGGTCCCTCAGTTAGAGAACACCTTATTCCCAGTCCCTCCTGCTTGCTGAGGGCATTTGCCCAGGCCAAAGTGAGTGTTAGGCAGGATACTGCTGCCAAGGAATGTGGGTGGGATAGCAGAGGAAAACCACATTCTTTTGCTTCCAGGTCATTTGGGAAAAAAAGCTGTCCTCCTCACACAAAGCCTGCCATGGCTGCGATCCATGCAATGCTAAACCAGTGTGGAGGCGTGGCGAGTTTCCCATCGCCCATTCCTGCAACTGACTCTGGTGAGCGTCACCAAGCCTGGAATGACCAAGTCTCCTAGAAAAATCACTGTAGCTTTTAAAAATTACTTTCACTCTTTCTAAACATTTAAAATTTAAAATTAAATTTTTATGGAACACTAATACTTTCTGCTTCTGGGAGGATTGTTATCCTGAAGCTACATTGCAGAGTGTGTGCTGCAGCACCAGCCGTGGTTTATTCCATCAGACTGGAAGTGCTGGGTTGTTGCTGAATACAGAGATGTGCAGTGCTGGGAATACACAATGCTGTGGCCCAAAATCCAGGCGAGACATGAAAAAACACACAGTCTGACCCAACTTCTTAATTTTCTTGACTCTGAAGTTGATGACTTTACCAAAGCAGCCTGGTTTGGGTGTAGCTTTTATTTTGCAGCCAAAATTTCCTGCACTGTCCCTGTTCTTCAGAGTTCGGGTATTTTTTTTCCTTTTTCTTTTTTTTGACAGATGTATTATTTATAGCACTGTTTTATCTTTTTTCCTTTTTAAAAGGCTGACATGACTTGTAGTGCAGTACTTGTACTGGCACCATGGGTAGAACATGCAGTCTCAAAATTCACATCCAGTTTGTTGTCAAAAGCTCTTTCCTGGGGCACATCACCTTGCAAGAAAATGGCAAGAAGTTCCATTAAATTCCATGAAATAATTCAATTAGGATGCATCTCCCATGAGGAAGACAGCAGAGACCATGAGATGCTCCTGCATTATTGAAGTATAGTGGCTGTGGACTGGGCAGTCAGGGGCCTGCATTTCAGCAAACTGCTGATCAAAGTGACAGGCTGTCTCAGTTTGAAGAGACTGGAATGTTTGCTAAAGAGGATGAGTTACGAGACAAACCAAACTCCTCTCCCTCAGCAATGGTAAATTCAAAATTAAGGGGCTTTAATCGAGGAAGTGTGGAAAAAAACAGAAGAAATAACAACCCTTTATTAAAAGATATATGTACGTTGGCAAGAACAGTAACAGAACACACAAAAAAACCCCTAGACAATAGTCCTGTACCCAAAAAGTCCCCTTCAAACAAAAGGAAAAGTCTGATACTTCTCTGTCCTTTAGCGCGGTTCTGATCACGGTTGGCGGGGGCGCTGTTGGATCGCTGGAGGTGCAGAGCCTGCAGTGCTCTGTGTTGGCCTGCAGGGGACGCTGTCGGGTTCTGGCGGCCACCGCGTGGGAAGGGGGATCTGGGGGGTGGTCTCGGGTCGTGGGAGAAGCTGAAAAAAATGGGGACCCTTCCCCCAGTGGAAGAAGGGGGAAAGGAAAGCAGTCCACCCCCACGAAACTCACTGTTGTTCTCAGATGACGGTGTCTCAAGGCTCCTCCCTTTTTCTCCCAGTGAGCACAAAAACTCTCTGATGAAAACGCAGCAGGTCCGAGCTGGAGACAAAGACAGCTACCCTGTCTCAGTCCCAGAGAGAGAACCCAGCAGACTGACTTCTCCCCCCCTGCCCCCCATGAGCCGGGCCAGCTACCCAAAAAATCCCAAACTTCTCCCCCCCCCACTCCAGCCTTCGATGGGCCATTAGCTAGGAATTCAGCTAATGCAAGCCAGACCTTTTGTAAAGCTAATTGACCCCTTTCCCCCTTCTCATTCGAACTCTGTTTTTCTTACAGTGGAGCAGGGGAAGGAAAACATTCTCTCCTGGGATTTATAGCCTATAACACAGGCAAAAGCAGGGCAAGCCGGGGGCCAGTCCTGAGGACATAGTAAGGCACAGCCTGTCAGAAGCCAGTCTGTGGCATTTTCAGCCTCTCTGCCTGGCCAAGGCCCTCATCTTTCCCTGAGATTTAATGCTTTAGGGACTTGTTCTCCTGCAATTTTCCTGCCACCAGCAGCGCATGAGCCCCCATGCAGCAGTGGAGGTGGCTAATGGGTCTTCAGCTCTGCAAGAGGAGGGTACAACAAGGTCATTTGTTACCTCTGCTGATGGTGTGGGAGGGAGAGATTGCAACTTGAGCAATTTTCTTATATGGGATGAAGGTAGGGTGTAGAATAGAACAGCAAAAATATTGAGGCTGTTTTTCTATTGAAGATAGAGGGGCATCTCACTGAAGTAACTCACAGGGGCTTCTTCCCAGGGAGGAAATATGGAACAGTACAGGTTTCTCTAAAGGAGAAAGCCTAGGGGAACCAAAGGGTCAAGTCAGCACCTTCCTGACAGGATAAGGTGCTTGGATCACCTGAAGCCCTGGGGTTGCCTGCAGCCATCTCCAGCAGGACACGCCCCCCATCCTCCCAGTCGTTCCTGTGTGCTGCCTTTGCAGAGCTGCTTTTCCTTGGGAGCATGGCAGACACTGTGCTCATCCTTCCCAGGGTGGCTCTGGAGACTTGGGACTTCTTTCCCATGATTGCAGCCCAAAACCTGCTCTTCCTTGCTGATCTTCCCTTGTTTTGTTAGGGATGGGTCCACTCCATCTTGCAGAAATGAGGCATCCTCAGGAATGATCTGCCATGTTTTGCCTCCATTCCCCGAGGAACAGGAAGAAGCTACTTCTCCATCCTTGTGAAATCTCCACCCTGAGGCACACTGTGCAGATATCTTACAACTGATGAGGTGCTAGATTCCTGCTCCAGCTTTGCACCACAGACCTCATGTCTCTGGAAATACTGCCTGTGTTAGGGGATGGACTTTTAGCATTCATTTTCATTTATGCTATTATGAAACAAAAGGACTACTGTTAAGTGCTGTCAACAGCCAGAAAATCACGAGATGTAAAGTGTGTGCCTTTATGAGCAAGAACAGACCCTCACCTGATCGTACACCCCCAGGAAAGGAGAGCCCCTGCTCTCAGCTGGTATTCTTCTGCCCCAAGAAACCTCCACTTTCATCTTTCCAAAGTTCTTTCCCTCCATTATCAAACCTCATATGGGCCAATGTGACTTCATTCTCTCACTGCAGAAACCAATGGCTTTGTAACTCCACACCACTGTTCGGTTAAAAAGCAAACACTGCTCCTATGTCTGAGGCAAAGGGGAGCATTACTGCAGAGCTGCTGATCACCAAGGGGGTTTTGTGTGCAAGTGGTTGTGGCCTGTTGAAAAAAAAATCCCTCATTGCCACATCCAAATGTGGTTAGCCAGCACAGGCCAAAAAAACCTAATAAAAATCTGAGGCCTAAGGGAGAATCTAAGAACAGTTCATCAGCTCTGGATGCTCCAGTAAGATTGTTTCTCACAGCAATTAGCAGACAAGATGTTAATGGTGCCAGTCTGGTTTAAAGCATTAGAGCTTTGGAGGTGAGAAGTGTCCAGATTGGTTTGGAGCAGAGGTTTGTTGTTCTGGTCTGACCACAGAGAGAGGCGGCAGCGGCAAAGGCAGAGGGGGACACACTTGTCGGGTCTGGATCGATATCGCTTTTATAGCAGTTGGTTAATTTATCTGTTTGGGGTTTTTTTCCTTTTGGCAGGAATTTTATACAAGTCACATTGTGTGAAATACGGGATGGGGGAATGATGCACTTCCAGCCATGGATGCATCGCTGAGGTCCTAATTCAAATGCCAGCCTTCACCTGGCATTCTTAGCAACATCCAGACAGAAGGCTCAGGGCTGCCACTCAAAAAAATGCATCATGAAAAAATTAAGTACTGGACGGCTTAGGCTGAGGCCAGTTAATTAACCCTTTGAAGGATGAAATGTCTTGAACTGTAGTTTGTCATTTGTCTTAATCATTATTGCATGACTGGTTTTTAATACCATTTGGCAACAGTATAGATTTTTTTTAAGAGGTGGCATCACATGCAGTTTGCTCCTTGTTTTTTCTTGGTGAGTTACATGTGATGAGTCTTTATAGGGGGTATTTCAGGTTGTCTTTAAGATGATGTAGTTAATTTACAGCTGTCAGGTGTATTAAGCAAAAATTAAGACATTATACTGCATTATACAGCCTGTGTCCTAAAAAAGGAGGGGAGGTTGGAATCTTTTTTTCCATGTTGTATCTGAAAAGAAAGCTCTTCTTGGCCTTTAAAAAACTCTTACTGACCTTTCTTCCCCCAGGCATTTCCCAGGTCTCTGGCTGCTGCCCTACACTCCTCCCCTGATGTTACAGCCGGTCACAGCTCCCTCTCATGCACCCCGTGGCTGCCTGTTCCCTCTTTAAATAGTTTATTGGCAACCACTCATGCCCTTGCCCTGCAGCCCTGGGATCTCATGGTTCCCCTCTTTTCTCCGGCCCTTCAGCAATACTGAAACCAATCAGGGAAGTTCCATCAATAACTGCAGGACAAATGGCATGTAGGTCCATCCAAAGACAAAGCAGTGGCTCCAAGAACAGAAATCTGCTAATGCATAAGTAGAAACCATTTTGTGTCATGGATTGGCTGAAAAATGGAAGTTGTGGACTGACCAGGGAAAAGGTGAGTCATCCTTCCTGTACTGGTGAAGAGAAGGGGAAAAGGTGACTCATCCTTCCTGTACTGGTTTTAGTGTTGGTTGGGTTTTTTTTTCCAGTTTGCTGCTTTTGTTCTCACTGGAGGTGGATGGAAAACTTCTTGACAGGAACTAGAAAATAAATCTATGCTGGGTTCATAGTCTGGAAAAGGGCTTGTTGAAGCTGCTTTAAAAACCAGCCCTATAGAAATGTTAGTAAATCTGAGTAATTAGCTATGCTCTTTCATAAACAGTATAAAACATGACTAAAGTGTCTGGGTGTCCTTGAAAAAAGCAGCAGAACATGGAGGTAATTCCCACTGCAGTGATCCCTGCAAAGCAGAGAAGGGATGGGAGGTCCAAAGGTCGGAGGAGCTGATTGCCTTGGGCAAGGAGGCTGCTCTGACATCTGCAGGCAAGGGTAGGTGCTTACCTGTATGGCTCATCCCAGTGGAGTGGTGTCTGGGAAGATTAATGCACAATTATGGATTCTGGTCATGTTACTGTAAAGGTTAAGACAAACAAGAGCACCTCTAAAAGTGCTGTCGAACTTCCATCTTGGAGACATTCAAAACTGCTGATCCAGGCCTCAAGCAACCTGATTTAAGCAGAGTTTTGGACCAGATGTCCTTTCCAAACCCTGCTATCTTATGAGTTGACCACTTTTGCCACTACATTTAGCCCAAGGCCACCAGATTCCTGGAAAAGCAGACCATATTAACAACTAAATACTGATCAGACAAAGATTGCTGGTGAAGCTGTAGGAAGATATTAAGAGAGTCTAGAAACAGAATGCAAGTTATTACAAAGGTTATTACAAAGGTGATTTCTATTCCCAAGAAACCTTTTTCCTTTACAAACAGCATGAAATAAATGCTGCTCAAAAAGAAAAAAAGAAAAAAAGAAAATAGAAGAAGCTTGCTGTTTCAAACTTCTCTTTGCTTTAAGACACACAGTGTTAAGGATAGCAAGTGGATAGACTGAGCACCTAGAAAAGCTGCTAAAAGAGAATCTTGAGCAACCAAGAGTGGGCTCTGTGGTGAATAAGCCTAAGGATACTTCGAATTTGTGAGGATCCTGAAATAAAAGTCTGAGGATTTTTCTTTAGCCTGCTGCTCAGAGAGAAGCTGTGTTATTTTAGAAATTGGTGCAGAGATTGTGACATTTATCACACATCCAGGAAGATGGAAATTAAGTTTGAAGATGCTCTCCTGGCTGAAGTCCATAAGGACAGATGTTTAAGGGATTAATACCACTCCATATGGCAGAGGGTCTCCTGCAGGATTACCAAGAAAAAGCAGTAACAAACTTCCCTCCCTCTGGCTGGCTGCTTCCTGCCCATCGCCATACTGCTCCTTTTGAACCAGGCAGGAGTTTTGACACTGAACCATTTAAGTGCTCTTGGGTGAACGTCCCGTAAGCCTTTGATTAGAGTGCTCGTTAGATTGACTTGTTTTAACATGTTTCCAATGCAGGAGAAAAGACAAATAATGAGAAGTAAACTCTGTGTTGCTGTTTCAGAAATTATGACCCATCATTGTTTTGACAGTCTCTAAACAATGGCATAAATGGGCTGAGTTATGTGACCAAGCGTCCAGAAAAGCCTTATTCCAGAAAACAAAGATAGTAAATCACGATGCCCCGTGAGATGAGTTGTTTTGCCAAATTAGTGCTTCAGGGGAAGTGAGAACACTTTCAGTAACTGGGATATTTCTTCATCAGTTTCAGACAAATTCAGGGTTACCACCGCCCCTTCTTCCCCACCTCCCACTTTGCTATTGTAATTTTTAATTGGTGGTATATATCAAAGGCTGGTGGTTATCTGTATTTGCTGCCAGAGTAGCCTATTTTTTCCCTTTTTAAAGTGCTTAAAAAGCACTCATGGGGGGATGGGAAGCCTTTGGTGCCTCTTTTAACACCAGCAGACAATCCTGTAGAGTGAAATGCAGGCATTAAGAACCACTTAAGAGTAAAACATCACCAGGACGACCTTTCAATGTGTGTTGAATTTAAACCATTGATGATCCCCCACCCTAAGGTACAATTCTCTGTTTTGTACCACGTAAGATGCAAGACCAAAACACCAAGAAACTCAATAAGGACAATTTTTTTTTTTGGCATGACAATGCAACACAGAGCCTTTTGCATTGTGCATCTAGGACTGGTGTTCAAAAGGGCCACGTGAGTTTCTGAGAAGATGTGGCTTTTTTATGTATTGACAACTGGGTTGCACTGATGACCTGAATTTGTTCACCTTTGTCTAGGTATTAGCATCCGTGTTGTCTGGCAAAAACTGCCTGCTCTGACAGCCTCACACTGTGCATTGGAGCCTTGTGTGTTAGAGGCAAACGACCACCTACAACAAGCCCAAGGCGGATCAACCAGCTTATGCTACCTGCAAAGATTTAAAGACGTGATTTTGTCCTCCTTACCATGCAGAGAGATTTGTCATATAATTAATTATACAATTCAGTGCTGCTTAAGTATCCTCATAAACATGATCGCTTAGGCCAGATCAACACTGGAGCACTGTTTTATTGCATATAATAACTCTACACTAACACAGCTAAAAAAATGTGACTTTTTCCATTGGGAAGGATTTATTTTATTGAGACCTTCCTATAAATGTCTGATTCTATTTCTCCATGACAGTCTAAGCTCTCTATTCCAGCTGCTGTCTCCTATGGAATGTGGCTAATAATAGCACCAGTAACAGCTGGACTATTAATTCCTTAACGACTGTTAAATGCTCTGGTATGAACAGAAGAGGGTTTCACCGTGTATTTCTCCTTGGTGTTTCTAGGTTGAATATGTTGTTCCTTGAAAGCAGCTGACTTCTGAATAGAAACAGAAATGGAAATTTTGTGGTCTATCTATCCCCTTCCCCTATTCATTTTGTAATAAGGCAGGGACTACTATGAAATATCTTAATTTTAATCCTGGATGACAGAATTTTGGATACAGGGCACACATTTTACAGGTTTTTCCAATGGTAGGCTGAGCAGGATTGGACAAAGACCAACAGTACCACACAGGATCCTGTCCTGTTGTGAGCTGCCAGGGGCATTTTCATCTGCCCCAGGCAAAACAGAGTGTGGAGAGACCTTTGGTTACCAACCTGCCTGTGCCTATAGGTGCCCATGGTTACGAACCAGTGCAGATGGAGTGGGCTCATGCAGTTTCAAAAAGTCTGAGAAACAGGGTTTTTCTTGGCTGTTCAGGCTACCATGAGGATATTTAGAGGTTAACTGGCCATGCAGACATATTTGCAAGCATCTAAAAGTCAGGTCTGATTTCTTTATATTTAAATATAATAGGAAAATGAGGTACCATTGTCATGACATCAGTATTTGACAAAAAATAACGAATGGAAAAAGAAGGAAACATTATAAGAAATGCATAAATTAATATATACACATCCTCAAACCGCAATACACCATTGAATCTTGACTTGCTTCCATGGTTTGAAGATTATACCTACAGATGCCATACTAAAGCCAATTAGCTGTTTAGCCATTTGAAGTCCTGAGTTTACACTGCTCCCATCCAGCCATTCCTTTTAGTGTCTGCCTGCTTTCCCAGCCAATGAACATGTGATTCATGTTGAGAAAGAAGCAGCATGGGACATGTTTAAGCTCTGCTGTTGTGGGAATTACCCTATCTGGACGGCTGCATCTGGGCTGGGAGCTGCAGAAAGAAGAAAACCTCTTCTGTACATGTCTCTGTTATAATTTATATAAATAATTTATATTGCTCTGGCAAAAAGCATCCCTGCTGAAGCTCCAGACACACACGTGCAGTGGATGAGCAGAACATGGTGACAGTGGGACAAGCTGTAGCCAGTGATGAGAGTCCAAGAGATGAGGCCAAACCTGCTCCTCGATAGGAGCTTTGCTCAGACGTTCTCCTGGTGGGTTTCAGTGGTGAGCAGCTGGGTGTTTCACAGTGTGTCTCACCTACAGGTCTGCTCATTTTAGAGTGTCCCTGAAGACTGGAATCCTCTGTGACAAAGCTGCTGGCAGTGATGAGTGGGAAGGGTCCACTTGAGTTTCAGGTTTGTCCTGGAGCTTCCCTCCTCTCCTCTAGCCTTGTGATGGGCTGCTCTTGGGATAGGGAGCTCGGCTCTGGGTCCCGCAGCAGCTCTCCCAGAATGGCCAGGACTTCTTGTAGGCCCTGGCCGGTGAGGGCGCTGCACCCCTGGAGCATCCAGCGGTGCCCTCCCAGCCGCCCTAGCCGCAGCATCTCCCCCAGCTCAGCAGGAGCCAGTGCTCCTGGCACCTCCTGCTTGTTGGCCAGGAGGAGGACGGGGATGCCAGCCATGCTGGGGTGGCTCAGGGCTTCCTCCAGTGCTGCCGCCGCTTCGGACAGCCGAGCCACATCTGTGCTGTCGATCACAAAGACGAGGGTGTTGATGTCCTCCAGGTAGTCAGGCCAGCTTACCCGCAGGCTGTCTTGTCCACCAACATCCCAGAGGGTGAAGGATATGCCACAGGGTGTTTGCAGAGACTCCACGTTGAAGCCCACTGTCGGGCAGGTCTCCACAGCCTGGCCGCTCTTCAGTTTGTAGAGAAGGGTGGATTTGCCAGCAAAGTCGAGCCCCAGCATGACAACTTGAGCATCTCTTTTTTTCCAGCCTTTGGAGATCAGCTTCCCCATCAAGATACTGCCGCAACTGTGGCAAACAAAAAAAAAAAAAATTCAGCCAAAAAAATAAAAAGCAAGTGTATTTCCTCGATGATGTCAGTTAATAACAGAGTGCTCCGTCCTGCCTCTCTGAAAGAGCACCTTAGGTTTGCTGAAGAAAGACACAGGCAGCTTGCTTTTGCTTCTCTCTGCAGCTAAAATTAAGTGAGAGGTATTATTTATGAGGTGTGGAGCAGAGCCAGGGAGTGATGTTGAAAACATCAGTTTTTATACCCCAGCTCTGCTGCCGCTCAATTCCATTTTCATTCATGACCTGAACTGATTGGTGCAAAAGAGAACTAACATTTTGCAGGAAGAGGTGGAGAGACAGTGGAGCAAGTTTCCTCCTCACCACAGACATAAATAAATGAGCTGTTGTTCATTGGCTTCTCTAGGGGAAATCCACCCCTGGCAGGACAGGACAAGGAGGAACCCTTGTCCGGGTTTCAGACCAGGGTTCTCTGGGAATCTGCTGAATCACAGTTTGAGGGTGTGGTTTTAAAGCATCCTGAGCAATAAGAAAACTGAAAATTTTTCTGCCAATCTTATGTTAAAAAATACAAAACAAATCTCTGTATCATCAGCTTTCACTACCTGTTGTGTGAGTGGTAATAACAGCAATTTTTAAAAATGCACACAAGCAGGTTTTTTTTAATGTCTCATTGAAATATGGCTAATCAAAATGCCTTTCCTGGCATGAAAATCCGTAAAATTCTTTACATCAAAGTATTTACTACATTTTAACTTTTGTAAGTGAAGCAAAGTCATTCCTCTGTGGCTGAGAGGCTGCATCTGGGCTGGGAGCTGCAGAAAGAAGAAAACCTCTTCTGTACATGTCTTAAAAGAAGGGAAAACTGTTTAGCAAGCCAGCACCACTTGAAACTTAACACGCCAGAGGCAAAAATGTGCTGATGTAACAGCTACCAGACTTGCCTGTGCAAGAGTGGCCAGCAGAGTCCCAGCAAAGCCAGTAGTTACCTTCCTTATTGGTTGGTTTTTGCTTCTAAAAGGCTGCTCAGAGGTGTGCAGAACCAAAAGCAGCCGCAGACCTCATATCACAGCATTAACGCAGAGCTGCCCTCTAGTCACCTTTATTTAAGAAGGAAATGTGATTCATCCCTGCTTCCCTGGGACCATGGGGGAACTTCCAGCGCCTCTGTGGGAGACGCAGTTTCCCCAGCAATAATCTCCACATGACAGCTCCTTGTCACAAGCCAACATTGCTGGAATTGAAGTTCAGCACAGCAAGTGGAAGGAACTGTGGTCAGTGACCAGGTTACTGGTGGTCACTGAGAAGTATATTTCTTCCTCTGGGGGCAAGACGTGTCAGGTTTTCACCTTTTAAAGGAAGGAAGATGAATGAGAAACAAAACAAACAAGGAGTCCAGCCCACAGAGCCTGCATGGGATTGCAAGGGGTCCTACAGACCACGTCTTGCAAGATATTTCTGTGATACATGTCTCTCCCATAGTTAACCCACAGAGCTGGCTGGCAACAAGAGCCTCCACGAGCTTTATGCAACTTGTGCACGTGTAAGACATGTAGCTAGAACTGTAAGAGTCATAGAATACCAGGTTGGAAGGACCTTGAGGATCATCTGGTCCAACCCAACCTTTCATGGCAAAAGCACAGTCTAAAAAAAGCTCAGCACCCTGTCCAGACAAATTTTAAAAGTGTCTGATGCTGGGGAAACCTACCACTTCCCTGGGGAGATTATTCCAATGGCTGATTGTTCTCATTGTGAAAAACTGTCCTCTTGTGAACAATCAAAACTTCATGAAGAATAAATTGTACCCATGACTCCTCATCTTTTCTATGTGACTCCTTGCAAAAAAGGATTTTCTATCTTCTCTGTAGCCATTCTTTAAATATTGAAACATGGTGATAATGTCTCCACTAAGCCTTCTTTTCTCAAGGCTGAACAAACCCGGTTCTCTCAGCCTCTCCTCACATGTCAGGCTTCCCAGATCACCTCAGTGGTCCTTCTCTGGGCCCTCTCCAGCCTGTCCACATCTATTTTGCGTAGCAGGGACCAAAACTGAACACAGTATTCCAGATGTGGCCTGACAAGTGCTGAGTAGAGTGGGACAATGCCTTCTTTATCTCTGCCGGGGATGCCGTTGATGATGCACGGAGTCCAAATAGAGTCTCCATTTGAACTTCCACGAGTGACATTCTCCTCATCATGGCTTCCATTGCCACAGCAGCAACTGCTCAATCCTATTGACCTGCTTGTCCACCAGCACCCTGAGGTCCCCTTCCACAGAACTGCTCTCTAGCCAGGTAGATCCCAGCCTGTGCTGCACTCCTGGAATATACTTTCCCTGGTGCACGGTCTTGTACTTGTCTTTGTTGAATTTCATGAGGTTCCTGCTAACCCACTCTTCCTTCCAGTCTGTCCAGGTCTTCCTGCAGGATGGCTTTCCCTTCCAAAATGCCCGCTTCCCTGCTCAGTTTGGCATCATTGGCAAATCTCATGAGGGTACACTTGATCCCATCATCCAGATCACTGTCATCAGGCTCAAGGTTAACTCAAAAGCCAAGGCTTATTTACAGCTTTTGTTGCAGAGTAATCTAACAGTAGACATGCAACATCACACATGTGATAAATTGTACAGTGTACGTCCACGTGTGGTCTTCTCTAAAACCAGTCTATAAGTACAAAAATGGCAGGAAGCTCCCTAGATGGGAATAAAAATGTGCACTGGATTTTGGCCCTTCAGGGGACTGTTTGCACACCCTAAAGTGTGTGCTGCTGCCCGACAGTTATCCTTCTGTCCAAGTTCTTCATTTTTTAAAATGTTATATTGGTGTGTGGCTCCTTATTCTGTTTGTTCACCATTTTGGGAAAATCTTCCTTCACATATTGCATTGTACTTTAAGATCAACATAGTTGGTATTTTTAGACACACCAGTGGGTCGAGTGAACTGTTGCTTGATCTTTTCGTGTTTCTTCTGCCTTTGCTACTGCTCATCTTCTCTTAGAGTTGATAGGTAGCTGTGACACAAATCTGTTTCATCTGACCAGACTTTCATAGTACTATAATTTATTTTAAGTAAACTAAAATATAGATACAGGAAGCAAGGGTGGAGATTCTACCATTCAATGAGCAACTGAGTATTTGAAATATGATGCGATGGAGTCTTGATTGCATCACTCTCTCACATGCTACAGAAGAAGGCTGCTTCTAAAAAAAAAAAAGAACCAAGAAGAGAAGGGAAAAAAAGAAATAAAGCCAGAAAAAAGGATGCAACTAGGGTACAGTTTTATTGATGATTTCCTTCAGGTTTTCTATGGCATAGAATACAGTAATTCATGGGCAAATACAGGAAACTCTATATTCCTTTTATTGCTTTCCATGCTTATACCCTGTGTATTGAACTGCAGCCTATTTTCTTTCTTCATGCCAATTATTCCAAATACAGGGTGCAAACTGTGCCTACAGAGTCTGTTTCACCCACAGGTATGTTACAAAAGCATAATATTTCCACTAAATAATATATAGGAGCAAATGCAAGTCTGCTTAAGAAAGAATGAAAGAAAAGACTCTAAAAGCAGATAAGATGAGCTTTGAGAGAGTCTCTTGCTGGAGCAGAAAGGCCAGATGCTAAATAGTTTAGCAATTGTGTTCAGAGACAAGGACAGCCCTATCCCAGCTATGTTTTCCGTGGACAGAACAAATGTTTTTGTCTCATGTTTCATGTCTCCAGATTCTCAGGAGCAAATGCAGTGCTTTCTAATTCCATTTATAGTGTCATAGAATTTCAGTCAATTTATTTCTTTCCTGTTTTTTATGCACACGTTTCCTAGAAAATCATCACAAAGAGCAATAATTAGAATTAGTACTATAGGACACAATCCCTCCTCCTTCCTGTGCCTTAAATATTCCAGTAACTGGGATTTTGTCCTGATCACTATATTCACTGTCATTTTGTCCAACCTGTGTCACTTCTTTAGAAGGCAGCTCCAGGAAGACAACCCTTAGCAGAGCCAGGATTAACAGGTGTAGACCTAGTCCTTACTGTGAGTGTTCCTCTAATGGCATCTACTTGGAGCAACAAGTAGATCTCAGCCCAGCAAAGGCAGAGCGTGCCTCCCCATCCAGACGTGCTTGCGTCTCTGAGAAAGGTCACCAACCAAGCCACCACTCACCCAGCCCTGCCCATGTTTCCTGCAGGATCTCCTCGCTATATCATCTGTGGAAGGACCATCAATGGAGGGGATGTTCAGACTAGCACCTGGTGAAGAAGCCTGCTGAGACTTGAAGGAGGCCCTGGACGCAGGTGGATGTCTTGACCTGGATAGTCCACCTGTCTCCGGCTGACAGTCATCTTGAAGGGGACTGAGTTTGGCCTGTGAGAGCTCCTTGCAGACCTGCAGGGGATCACTGGATTTGACCTAGCAAGGACTCCAAGATAAAATCACAGAAAAGCCAAATGCAATGGTTCAGGCTTAGAGAAGTTTGGCCTTTTTCTTTTCTGCATCCTGGTCCATTCCTCTTGTTTTGCCCCTCATTTCTGGCATGACCACAGAAAACTCATCCAGTACTCTCCTGCTAACAGACTAGTTCACTTGGCATGTGCCCAGGAAGCTGCCTGTTCCATCAGGGTCAATGGGTAGCTGAGAGAGCCAGCAGCTGAAGGCAAGCTGCTTCCTCCCGAGACAAATTCCCAGAGGCTTGAAAGATGGCTTAGCATAGTCTGAAGGCTACACAAGACTGCCACAGGCTTTAACGTGCCCCAGAAAAGCTTGCCTGCAATGATGTCTCTTGACAAGATACGACTCGAAGTTGTACCAATACCCAAAAGTTCAGAGCTACAAGATTCACACAACAAAACACACAGCAGACGTTAAGCACCTGTCCTTCAGGTGCTCATCAAACACTTTGAGAGGGATGCTGGTACCTCCAGGGCATTCCTGGTGGGGTTGGAAATAGGACATTGTTCTCACAGCCCCACTCATCCTGTGGTCTTTGTTTTCCCCTTGCTTCTCGGGACAAACATTTGATGAAGGAAAATGCTTTCTTTGGTAGCATAACTGGCAGCTGATATGCTGTCAGCTTTGCACTTATCACAGTTAACTCTTCCCAGTAGGGAATGACTCTAGCTGAAAAGCACAAAAAGTCACCTGCTATGCCCTCACTGATGCCATGTCACAGTTTTCCACGGAGAAAACTTGGCCCTTGTCTATTCTCAGTCCTCACCTGTTTGGCCTGCTGAGATCCCTGTGTTGAATGATGGCAGCCCATTGGACATAAACATGTGCACAGGTGTGAGGTCCTGCTCAACACACCTGGGCCTGGATGTTCATTTTCTCTGCATGTCAGAGCACCCTGCTGTCAGTGAGACGGACAAACCGCAAGAGAAAAAATAGAGCTTGTGGTACCTACCAGTTGTCCAAAGGTGTTTGGCCAGGAGTGTTTGGCTAAGCTCCAAGGAGAAGAGGTTACTTCTGAGCTCTGCCTTGCAGAACAACCTCACAAGTTGCCCCTCACTTCATAGGTTTAAATTTGAAAACTACAGGATGTGAAATCTCACTGAAAGACCTTCCCTACACGTGGCTATGGCCTCCAGCAGCCGCCTGCTTGTGATGAGTTCTGTGGCAGGACAGAAGCTCAGCTCCTTCTGTGATTGGGTTCAGTGTTCAAGCAGGTTGAATGAACACAGTGAGCTGTTCCTCACACCTGGAATTGTCAAGAGGACCCAGGTCCAAACAGAGTCTTCATCTGAACTTCCATGAGTGACATTCTCTCAATTGTGACCAACCAATGCTGCCTGAAACAGTGTCAACCACAACATGGCGTTGATTTGTCTGTCCTTAGACCTCCTGAAAAGACATAGTATGTGTTCCAGCGTATCTGGGAGAGGTCTGATGCTTTTTTTAGTGACCATTTCCCTGTTTTCAATTTCTATATGCTTCATACAGCTAGAACAGAAAGTTCTTGAGGAGATGTCAGGACCCTGAGAGTCTCAGACCAGCCCTTTTCTCAGGGAGATGCCTGATGCCTGGGGCTGGGCTGCCCCTGCATGACCCCCAGCCTGCCTGCTCCCTGGCTAGGGACAGTGGGAAAGGTCCTGGCTGTCAGATCCTGCCATGACTCCCCTTTGGAAGCCTTCATTGCACTCTGACAGCGAGGTGGATGTGAAGAAATATGGCAAAGAGCAAAGATTTTTTTTCCTCATGTTCTCATCCCTTAGCTGGAAGGTGCTGCAACAGCTGATGAGGAAAGGAGAAGTACTTCCCTTGATTTGATTTCTGTTTGAATTACTATGTCTTCTGTATACGACTGTAGAATATTTTTCATAAATACTGTTACTCTAGTCTCTGAATTTATTATTTCCAAAGCTGGTTAGAATTTTACCAGGATGCAGGTCATCTCTGTAGACTCATGTATTCAAGTGCCGCCCAAATTGTTTTATTTTTTTCCACATAAATTGGCAATGCTCTGTATTCTTCTGTCTATGCCACTTATGTCTTAAATTCACAGATTGCTTCACAGATTTCTTCCTCCTTGACCCCTAACATGTTAGCTTTATCTCCTCAGGGCAATTCAAAACTAAGCTTCTTTGGCATCCTTACCTATCCTGACACCATCACTCTCTTTTCTGAAACAATTCATTAGCTTTTCTTCTTACAGTTGGTCTCTATCCCAGCTAGGGTCATATACTCATCTATGCTACACACTGCATACATGTCATTTTCACATTAGAAACTAGTTAAAATACAGCTCTGACTATCTGGAAAGGCCTTAATCTCAATTCTTCGTTATTCTTAATGTTTGTAGTGGGGAAAAAAAAGAGCAAAAAATGGGTACACTTACAAAAATATCCATGTTAGGCATGGCAAAAAGAGGCTTTTATTCCATCCTCTCCCATATCCTACTATTTGCTCCTCCATTTGTGAAAGCCATGAAGCAAAGACTGTTTTTTTTTGCTTTTTAGTATTCCTTAGGCTGTTAGCAAGAGGAAGCCCTACAGAGACCATCTAATGATGCTTAACCATACTGACTACCTGCACTAAATATAATACAGGTAATACCTTAGCTGTTACTTCTATGGGACATAAAAGTTATACCTTGTAGGTATGCTGATGAAGTTCATCTCTCTAGATAAGTCTGGAGGAAATTTTGCAATACACAAATCCAGTTCCCCTTAAGGCAGCCTTCCCTCATTCCAGTTCCACAGGAAGAAACAGTAATTAAAATGAAAATGTAAGCATGGACCTGAAAATGTGCTTTGCACAACTTGCCAGGCTCCAAAGAAACAGTGGAGTCTCACTCTCAGTGCTCCTCAGATTCAAGGGATGCAAGGTTTTATTTTATCATTTGTTTATAGTTTTTGTCTTAGCTTGCATGTTTAGGACATCTTATACCAATAAAGGAAATTGACTGAAAAGATACTGGAAATTATCAACAAGAATAAAAGCTACAAACTGATCTTTACTACGTTTCTGTCTGGTAAAACAGATGAAAGCAAGAAAACCTCACAAAATTTCAGAAATTGCATTTTATCTGTTTGGCCACAGTGTGTCAATGTTTTCCCACACATTTCTCAATGGAGGGACCATCTGCAGTGGAATCAGCTCCTGCCAAACAGATGTCAGAGTGCCAGCTTTGATTTAGGGCAGGACTTAAAGCCCTTGGGCCTTTAACACCCTTCTGCAGCTGGATCACTCTGAATGAGATTTTGCTGAACAACAGCTATATATATATTTTGTGTATCCATAGGAAGATGATGGTAAGGACAGCAGAACAGAGATGGAATAAGATGCCAGTTCCATGCAGGTCACATTTAGCTCCAGATTGTTTTCACATCAGATTTAGCTGGCATCATATCCCAGGATTCTGCAGTTGGAGTGAACCAGTTCACAGACTGATGGAAAAAAACAATGCTTAGTGAAGAAAGAAACACTTCAAAGAATTTTCTTCCTTTAATATCCTTTAACAGGTCACTGATGGTTTCCACCACGATTCTTCACTGTTTGTGGTCACTTACAGAGCTGCAGGTGCAAAACAGACCTTTTAATCTACAACTGACAACATTATAAATTCCCCTAAACTTGGATTTATCTGTGACTTATGCACACCTTTGTGATCTTTGGTTTTGGCAATGCATCCTTAGGAATGAAACTGCAGATTCGGGTTGCATTAGGGTTTGGAGTGTAACTCCATGCCATGCTATCGTCCATTGCGAATCTCAAGTGTTCTCAGTCTGGTCACTAGAGAAAAGCACTTCATAGTCACCTGCTACAGTTATCAAAAGAGATGTAAGCTGAGACTCTCAGTGTAAGAGAGAGGGTTCAGCATCTGAGCTAACCCACCAAAGTCAGCAACACATGTTATCTGTACACTGTCTTAGGCAACAATTCCTTTTGTTCTACAAAACTTGTCTCTGAATAGCATTGCTTTGCCTGGTTGGCCTATTTAATTTAATGCTTTCATAACATTTCCAGTCGGTCATAACTTTCCCAAGATGGATATCAGGTTTCATAACCCTTTTCCTTCTAGAATAAAAAAAAAGTTAGAGGAGGGTTACTTTTTGTTATTGCTGGCTTTTACAAAAAGCCACACTGAAAGAAAAAGAACTGAAACCAGTTATTTGAGAGATTATAAAATTACTTTTGCTCCACACAGAGCACTTTTTTAGCTGTTTCAACTGCTTGTAAAGCTCAGACACAGTATAAACTGCCTGCAACCACTGTTTAGGGACTTATTGCACTCTAAAATTAGGGTGACAACTAATTAGTGATAACTAATAAAAGAAACACAAAGTTATGTGAATAAAAAAAGACTGACTGGGGGTTTGTGTTCTAGTACTTGTTAAAACAACTGGGTTTCTGCATATGGTAACTAAGCAGGGCTGTCCTACAAAACTAGGTAAGATCACAGCTCTGTTTACGCAGCTCCACATTTGCACCATTTCCTAGCAATGCAGGAAAGGCCGTAGTTCTTGACAGACAATGACAATCCCTTTGCAAAGCCACAAACACAAGCAGAAAACAACTGTTGTTTCTGGCCCTTTCTGGCTCTCTGGGCCTTCCCATGGAGGCTCTGATGACACTTGTCCATGTATCTTATTTCTGCCTTCTCTTTGTGTTGCTCCAGAATTTGCCCAACCTATTCAGCAGTACCTCCCTGGTGCCAGCAGCACAGTAAGCAGCAACTTGGCAGGAAAAATCTCTTTTTACCCCAGACCTACCACTGTGCTTTCCTTGCCTCGTATTCCAGGGCAGAATTTCTTCAGCATCACTGATTCCCTCTCAGAGCAACCCATCCACACTTGATTCCTGGGTTACTGAAATTGATTTTTCTGTTCCCCTTTTTTTTTTATTACAGCTTTTTTTAACAGTTTTCTCCTAAATATATGACCTCCAAAAAGTGATTGACATGTCCAGGGGGCTCGACACTAGCGCTTTATGTTTCAGATCAATCAGCTCCCCACTCGCTGCAGCCTCCAGCTGCCTTCTGACCCTGCGCACTGTTGGGAAAAAGAAGTAAATTTTGAGAAAAGCGGAAGCCATTTCCTGGTAACAACTTTGTGTTAACAAAAGATGTCTCTTGGGAAGGCTGGTGTCCAGTCTTCCCTTTCCTGGATCGTCCTGCATAGCTCTGTCTCCTTGATCTGCAGGTGTTGAAACAGAACAGTAAAGTGACAGGCTCGTGCCAATGTAAGGTATAGGAGGTGTTTATGTAGTGTTATATTAACACATCTGAATGGGGAGAAGTCGCTGTGTGACTGTGTTAGAAGACCCTTAGCCCTGTTTCTAGGATCCAGCTGGTCTCAGGCATTACAGGCACCAGCCTTAGGCATAACCAGCACAGAGATCCTGCCAAAGCTCTGCTGGGTTCTGTCGGCCCGTGGCCAGGGCAGGAAGCCTGGGATGGACGCAGCCCCACCTCGCTTTTGCCTCGGCTTCGCACTAGCGAGGATGTAGGTGCAGACAGGTGCCATCATTTTGGGAAGGGCATAGAGGTGCTGGAGCAGGTTCAGAGGAGGCAACGGAGCGGGTGAAGAGTCAGGAGCACGGGTCCGATGAGGAGCTGCTGAGGGAGCTGGGGGTGTTCAGCCTGGAGCAGAGGAGGCTCAGGAGGACCTTATCACTTCCTACAACTACCTGAAAGGAGGTTGTAGTTAGGTGGGGGTCGGCCTCTTCTCCCAAGTAATAAGTGGCAGGTTGAGAGGAAATGGCTTCAAGGTGTGTCGGGGGAGGTTCAGATTGGGTATTAGGAGGAACTTCTCCACAGACAGGCTGATTAGACATTGGAATGGTGGTGGAGTTTCCGCCCCGGCAGGTGTTTAAGGATGTAACACTTAGTGCCATGATCTAGTTGACAAGCTGGTGCTCGGTCACCGGTCGAACCCGCCGATCCCAGCGGTCTCCTCCACCCTCATCGACCCTGCGACCTCGTGATACGCCCCCCGCTGAGGGGGGGCGGGTGTCACGTGCCCCCACACCCGCAGCGCCCAATAGGGAGGGCGGACCCGGCCACGTGATGAAGCGCGCGCGAACGGTCAAGAGGGAGGGCGGGGGGAGCCCCCCCCACCGCTCCCGGCGAGTCACGTGATGCGGCGCCGCTCTGCCCCCCCCAACCCCCTCCCGCCGTCGTCACGTGTGCGGGCGCCGCCGGCGGCGCGCGCGGCCCCGACGGCCGTGAGGGGCAGGGGCAGCGGCTGCGGCGGCGCCGGGGCGGGACCGCGGGGGCCGCGCCGCGCCCAGGGGCCGGGGGGAGCCCGCCAGGAGCCCGCCGGGACCTGCCGCGGGCACTGGGTGAGAGCAGCGGGCAGCGCGGGCCGAGCGGTCACCGCGGTGAGGGGCCGCGGGGGTGGCGGTGGCGGTGGCGGTGCCCGTGCGGAGCGGGAGGGAGAGGAGAGGGAGAGGGAGAGGGTCCTTCTCGCCTCAGCAGCGCTGCGGTGGGCACCCTCATCGCGCTCTGTCGCGCCGCCTGCGAGTTCCTCCCCGTAGCTCTCTGGGAGCCTCTTCCTGCATGTCCTTAACGCAGTGCGTGCTTAATGCGTTGTGTTCTTACAGCCTTCTGGCGGTTTGTTTGTTCATTCGTTTTTATTTTTCTGTTTCGTGATGCCTCGGTTCATCCTTCGCTTTCGTCGCCGGCTTCCCGAAGGCTGAGATATCGGGCTTGTTGGAAAAACAGAAACGCAAAGGAAAAACTCAGTGCTTTTTCGTTTCTCCTCACCGGGCTTTATATGAACTGCTAAAGCGTTTCCTCTGGTTTTTAGCGCGCTTCCTCCAAATTAAAGGAATATTCCTTTTTAAAGGAGATTGTAGAGTTCTAATTTAGAAAACTCTTCTCCTAAATTAAATATTGAAGGAATACTTGCTTTTTTTTTTTTTTTAAAAAAAAGCAACTCGCAGAGTTCTAATTTAGAAAGTCCAAATGACCCCTTTCAGAAAGCATGTTGTCCTCTATTGACGAAAAGTAAAATGGGCTTTAATCGTTCCAACACACTTTGAGATTACTAGAAGAAGGTACTTAACATCATAAATGGAAATGTGTTTGAAGCACGAAGTTTTTTAGGAAACACTTGGGAAGATGTTTGAAAGATGTATTCGTTCTTTAGAGCCTTAATATGATTGTTTACCTTTAAATGCCTATCTCTGTATGCATCAGATTGAAATATAGGTATTGCTTTAAAAGAGATGTCCTCAGTAAATAGCTTTGATAAGTTAGAGTAACGGCTCAGCATAAAAAAGAAAAAGCGTGTTGTGGTTGTAATTACAGTTTTGTTGTGGTGGGTGGATGCCTGAAATACTATTAAGGGTTGTTTCCTATGGGCAAAACAGTCACGTTTAATAGTGTTCACGTGTGTGGTGCTTTTTGCTTGCTAGTATTTCACTCAGGTGGTTGCTCGAAGGTCTGGTTGTCAGTCACTTTTTTCCTTCCTTGTATTGCTCATAAAAGGCATCCGAAAATAAATGCGGAGGTTCGAACCCGTGGGTTTTGCCATAGAAATCTTGCTTTATGTAAGGTCCAAGGAAAGTAAGTTAAGGCATGTGATTTCAGGGAGTGCAGTATCTTTTTGTTGGCGGGGGGAGAGCCTGAGTAACGTCATTTGGTTCACACCTCTGATTAATGTTAATAGTATATATTGTTTCCATGTTCTTTCTCAGTACTGAAATATGAGATTCAAAACAGCAAACAGACTGGAAAAAAACATGGGGAAGATTAGTGTTATGTCTGGGATTTAATTCTCCCTCAGTTGAGGTGTACTTCAAATTAAAAAAGGATTAAGTGTGCCAGTCACTTTGTGTTGTTCTAAAGCCAGATATCCAAGCTTTTGTGTTCTCACTGCTATTCATAATTCCCATAGACAATTAGGAGAAACGAAGGCCTGAGCCTGCAGTTTCCCTTTGTGCAGGAGTAGGTATGGCCAGCTGGAATAAACTGCAACACTGGAGCCTGAGGAAAGAGTGAAACAAACAAATGTGCAATTATGTTCAAACAATCAAAAGGGGATAATCTTTGAGGAGTTAACTATTGTTTTTTGTTCCGATGACAATTGGTACTGTGTGTCCGGTAGGATGTTGTGTTAGGCTATTGTTCTCTCCAGCATTGCTTTATTTAGCTGAACTATAAACTCTGTAGAACTTTATCTAAAATCATTTTAACGGAACAGTTTGTAGACACTGCCATTTTGGAGATCTTTTCAAGTCAGGGATCCGTGTTTGCCTGCATGCATCACTCAGAGTCGGCTTGCAGGCTTTTTATTTAGAAATCAAATTAGCGAGACGTTAAATGTGTAGGCAGCAGTTGAGCACAGAATTTTCGAGGGGCTTATGTCTCAGAAAGCATGTGACTTGTTTTAATTGTGAGCAGATGTAGATGTCTTTCCCCTAATGCTGGTGACTACTCCGAGGTCAGTTTCTTTTTTATCACAATATGTGGCCAGTTCAGTTTCTCTCTTTGTAAGTCATCCTTTCTTGCTTATTTTTAGCCTTGCTGAAGTTCAAGCAGTCCTCTCTGTTTCTGTTCCTGCTTGGATACCGGGGTTGTTGGATCCTTTTAGAGATGTCAGAGCCGTGAGAAGAGGTGCTGTTGATGTAAACTCCCTCTGCTGGTTAGTTCGGCAGCAGAAATGAAGCTTTGTGGTGTGCAATTGTTTACCACTGCATCATGCAGCAGAAATTAACAGTTGAGAAGTGACATAGAGTGTTTCTAAAAGCAACTAGAGCACTCAGTTTAAGCTCGGGAGTTTTATGCCTATAAGGCTTTTAATTGCAATCAGCCTAAAAGCTGTGTGTTGATAAGTGACAGATACTCCTTAAGTCCACTGCTGCCTTGTTGCATGCGGAATCTAAGCAATAGCTTGAGACCTAATATACTGAGACAGCTATTAGCATGCAGGTTAAAATCATTGCTAGTACATTTGCTGCTACACTGCACTTAAAAATTTCTCAGTTAAGGTGCAGTCCTTTGCACAGTGTGTGCAGGCCCAGGTGGTTATCAGGAAAAGCAAACAACTGTAGGTCTCTGACGCACTGCAGGAAGGGTGAGTGAAGGACGCTGGGTGTCTTTATTCTACTGCTTGCAGTGACAGGACTCCTGGATCATCAGCCTTTTGTAGCAAGGATTTGCCCAGAAGGAACTCTGGACATGCCTGTGTCATGCCTGGACATGTCTGCCCCCTCTGCTCCCTCCCAGATTCAGGCAAATGTTGAGGATGAAGTTTGGGTGGGATTGGTGTGAGAGGTCAATCACAGTATCAAAGAGTGTCTATTATTTTAGAAAGTATGTCTTAGAGGGTGCTACAGTCAATTTGATTTCAGTTTTGATAACACTGAGTTGCTTGCCTGACATCTCTATTTACAACCCTTTATTTAAAAAATAGATTCCCCAAATACTTTTCTCTTACTGTAGACTCTTTTTCCCCTCTTTCCTGTGTCCCCTGGAACTTTTATTGAAAAATGAGAAATTGGCTAAGGTTGTAGAGGAATGCATCTTTAGGGAGGAAAAGGTGGTGCTTATGCATCGGTTAGGCAATTACTTTCTGTGGAAAATAAGTAGCTGAATTAACTTTCTACACACAGCTAAAGTTAAGAAACAGTAGTCCGTGTGTAAGCCCCAGAACTCTCAAGTTTGTATGTTATTTCACTCGTTTAGACATAAGCATAAAGAAAAGTAGCTTCATTTGCTACTGTAGAAATGTTGCAACTGAGTGATGATGGGTATGCCAGCAAATGGTGAAATCTAAAGACAGTAGTTAATATCTCAAGAGGAGGGGAAAGGGATGTGTCTTTGGGGAGAAACAATATGTATTATGTTAAAGGTGAGAGAGGTTTTTTTGTTGTTTGGTTGGTTTAAGGATTTTTGTGACTCTTCTTTGGTTGCTAAACCTGGATAGGCTTTAGGATTGAGATTTATTAAAGAAACTAACCTGCCAGTGGCAGATAAGTTATCACTGAAAACCTTTTTGGGGAAATCCTTAAATAACTTTTTAGGATTGTAGGAACAGTTGAAATCGAACAATTGAAACAGCTGAAAATTACAGTATTGTTTTAGATAAAGCAGTGTTAACACCTGTTAAGTATTGTAAGGTCCTTCATCTGTGGATGGAGTTCATTGCTCATGTCTTCAACCTGGAAAGGCTTGTGTGCTTGAAACCTTTTAGCTGCCAGTATTAGTTCGTCTGACAAGATATCAGGTTGAGCTTTGAGGTATGGGAAATGCAGTGTAACTTGCTTAGGTTTTGGAAGTGCTTGGAAAGGTTTTGCCAAAGAAGTGGTTAACTGAGTCATGCAGAGGGGAAAAGAAGCCAAGTGGATTAAAGACCTAGTGCAAAGATCAGGAAGGGCAGCACATTTTAAACTGCTTCTCTTTAGAGAAGAATACGTTCTCAGAGTGCTGTAAAACTTGTTAATTTGCTAGGACATTCTCTATCAAAATAACATTTTGTCTTTGTGTCTTAAATTCACAGGGTATGTTCAAAATAACTTCAGAGAAAAAAATATTTTTAATATCCACTTCATGACACATTTGTGCGTTGTCAGTTGTATTTATATGAGGCAAATTAAATAGGTGAAGTCAGAAGGGACAATTACTTGGTCTGCTCAAAACAACAAGTCATTGCTGTTTCCTTATAATTGATTGGTGGTGTCATATGTTAAAAGATTTACCAAAGTGAGGTAACAAATCTTAGCAGCTAACTAGCCTGTGTTTGTAACTGGACTAGAAATTAAGAAGGCTTAAAAGCATTCAAATCTGTTTAGCTGTGTAGAATGTGCTGTGGTCTCAGCATCAGGTAGACTTTCAACAAATAAATTTGCCATCTGGAGGTTTCAGGTGTTTTCAAGACCTGCGTCAAATGTGAAATGTAGAGTGAAGTTGGGCTCTAAGTGAGAGAAGTGCCTGTAGAGCAGTGCTGGGTTTGTTGGATCCAGGCTATGAAATTTGATAAGGAAGCAACCCTGCCTGGGTTTTGTTTGTGTTGGGTTTTTTTTGTGGACATACTTCCACGGTGACTTTAGTGTTTCTCAAACTTTAAAAAAAAGTAATAATAATAATAATAAAACCAATAAACTCCTTTCTTCCAAAGATGTCCTGTTATTTCAGGAATGACTGATGGTGTTACATAGTTTTCTGAAGCCAAGTCTTGATTGTCAACACAGTTTTGAGAACCAAGTATCAGAAGCAAAGGGAAAGAGGCTCTCTTGGTGTTCTCGCTGTTGTCCATTTCTGATACCCAGGCATTATGAAGAAGTAGGCTGAACAGAGCAAAGAACAGAGGGATTGGGTTGCACTGGAGCAAACAAATGAAAAGGAGATAACTAAATGTTAATGAAAACATGCCATCTGGATAGAGACTGCATTTCTTACCTGTTACATGATTCTCCAGCTTTTTGGTTTTTACTGTTTTATTATGTGTCTTGTCACTGGCATTCTGTGGAATTCTCCACCTAGTGCTCTCCTGATTCACAAGACTTGCTGATACCCCTGAGCGTGGATCACAGGTTGTCAGAATCCCTTCAGGGTATGAGCCGAGCCATGTTACAGTTGTCATGTGCAGGATTGAATGCCTGGGTGAGTTCTCTGTTAGTGCTGACTGTCAGCTTTGCTCCTGAGCTGCTGCAGTTGTCCTGAGGAAACTGGGAAGAGGGAGCATTACAGAAGGATGGATTGTATACATCCGTGTTCATTGGAAAATGATCTCTATACCCAGATCTCTTATACCAATGTTTCCAGCTTTTAGTGAGATCCAGCATGTTTCTAAATAAGAGATTATGACAGTTTTACTTACTTTTCTCTGATATGTATCACTGCATAGTTGCACAGACTCATGAGTTTGCCTCATGCTTTCCTGCTCTGACAAATATTTTTTGACCATAATAAGAGCTTTTGATTGTACAAGAGATGGCAGATTTAGGTCATGTGCACAACAGCTCCAGCCTCATTTTTATTTACAGGTTTCACATATATGTCAATTCTTGCTTACATGGCATATATAAGTTGTAGGGATATAAAAAATTTCATAACTGAAATTTTATAAATTTGAATTCCAACTGAAATCACCTCTGAAAATTCCCTCAGAATTCCACTCGGCCACCAGTGGATATTTGCTAGATAACAAATTTTTAGTAAGTTTGCTTGTAGAACAGCAGATGTTCAGTTATACTGAATACAGTTTACTTCAATACTCTGCTAAGAAAAGGTCTGTTCTTCCAGTGACCTACTAGTGACTTGCTTTTTGTTCACCTAAATACATGGAAATATAATTATGTATTTCATACAGAACAGGGTGTTTACTCTTAGAACCACCTGTCTTTTTTTCCATATAAAGGAATTTACCTTGTCGCCTGTTGATAAAAGTGCAAAATATGCTTTTTTAATCGGCTTTTTTTTTTCGTTTTTGTTACAGCAATGTCATCCTGCTGATAGGACCCTCATGACACACAGCAGCATCATGGTGGATGTAGGCAAGTGG
Organism: Chiroxiphia lanceolata; assembly: GCF_009829145.1. NCBI lineage: Eukaryota > Metazoa > Chordata > Aves > Passeriformes > Pipridae > Chiroxiphia > Chiroxiphia lanceolata. Next base: position 57,309,620 of record NC_045638.1, read on the forward strand.
CCAATATTTACCTTACTGTCACCTCAAGAAATAGCATCCATTCGGAAGGCGTGTGTGTTTGGAACATCGGCCAACGAAGCTATTTACATAACGCACAGTGATGAGGTGAGGCTGCAGTCAGGTGGGAAATGTACTCTACAACTACTTGTTTTCAGAGTCCACTGAATATTTGTAAATGAACAGCTTCTCAAAATTGATTGAAATTTTGTGTGAAATTTGCGGTTTTCAAAACATGCCGGATGTAATGTTTAATAGTACGGTTCCTGCAAATAAAAAGCCTGACTTCCAGGCCTGCATGAATCTGAATAATTCAGATCCATCAGTTAACTTTCAAAATGTCCTAATGCTGACTCCTGTAGTTGTTAATTTTCACGTGGGAAGTTTTTGGCCCCTGACGGTCTATGGTAAAACTGTCCCCAGTTTGTGAAGACCTGGGTATTACCACATCTGTGCATACCTGAGTGTGAATTGTTAGAAGTGAATATTCCTTTGTTTTTCAGGTATTTGTTTTTGGACTGAATTGCAGTAATTGTTTGGGAACTGGAGATAATCAGAGCACGATAGTACCAAAGAAATTAGAAGCCTTATGTGGAAAGAAGATCTCCAGTCTCAGTTATGGAAGTGGACCCCATGTTGTACTTTGTACTGAAGGTAGAAAATTAACCTTGAGTATAGAAACATAAGTTAATTATTTTAAGTTTCCACTTGCATTTAACAGGAACGGATTGAGGTGTAATTGTATTAACTTGTTAACTGGGTAATGTACACTAAGGGGCTCTGATGAGTCTTAAGTGGATCTAAGTGGATTTTGTAGTAGGTTGCACTTGTAGCATTTCACTCTGTCATTTATGATATACTCTGTTTTACATATGCACTTTCATTTCCACAATAAATCTAGAGGTTATACTGTGATATAGGTATAAAAGAAAGTATATAATTTTTTTAGCATACAGATGATTCTTGTAATAGTTTCACTATTTCTTAACGTCCATTCACTTTCATCTTGGTGTTTGCTGATATCTTAGAATTTTGTATTAATTTCCTTGGAATTTTTTTGGTGGTTTTCATCACAAATATTTTTGCAGATGGTGAAGTGTATGCTTGGGGACATAATGGTTACAGCCAGCTTGGAAATGGCACAACCAATCAGGGCATTACTCCTGTTCAAGTTTGCACAAATCTGTTAATAAAGAAAGTGGTGGAAGTAGCTTGTGGCTCTCATCATTCCATGGCGCTGTCATTGGATGGGGACGTAAGTTGAAATCTGTTCGAATCTCTTAATTTCCTTCTTGAAGTGAATAGTGTAGGTGACCTTGCAGTTTGAACTTGTCTGTACAGGGTAGTTACAAACATTACCTTTTCTCCTGCTGCCTCAAACTGGGGTGTCCTGTTCTTCAGAGCAGACTTAAAAAAACCTAAAAAACCCCCCCAAAACCCCTAAACAAACCCAAAACGAAAAACAAAACAAAAAAACCACAACCTACCAAACCCCAACCACAAAAACAAGGGAATAAAAGCTAAGTAAACCTTATGTCTTTTGTCTGCTGTATGTCTCACAGGGTGAGACTGGAAAGCTGTGCCGCTTACTGGTGAAAGAATGGTTCGTAAGGTGAAAAATGTAATTTATTTGCTTGCAGTTCTGTTAGTTAAGGGGTAAATTGAATTTTTTGTATTTACTGGTTAGCATTTAGTTGGTTTCTTGCAGTATTCATGATTTGTAGACTGGTACTGCAAAAGAATGTTGCTCTCCACACCTCCAAGTACCTTTGTGTGTACTTGGAAGAGCACTTGGTTTATATCCAAGTCTGCTTTATGCTGTTCGTTTACGTGCCTTAAGGATATGTGTCATGGGAAACACACTTAGTTTCCAGTAAGTCATAGTCATATTTGACCAATGTGGGTTGCATGTTACTTCACAGAGGAAAATCTGGTTTCAGCTCTGCATTAACAAAAGAGGAGTTCTAATTTTAAAACCTTCTGACAGTGAAAATGGAAACTACAGTTCTTTTCATTATGGTAATCTGAGCGTGTCTGTGTTATGGTTCAGTATGGAATGATAGTGCAACAGTAATACAAGTGTTTTAAGGGTAGGAAAGAGAGATTGAGTTAATTTAAGTGGTCTGTGTTTTATTTGAAAGAAGAGCCTAGCTTGGGAAAGATTTTGTGCTGTCATGTTTGACTGGTTAAACTATAAAATTTGGTGAGTATGCAGGAAGGGGAACGTGTTCATGTGTAAGTTATACTAGTGATGCCAGCTGCTGTGTGGTAGCTGCCTGTGATGGCCATGCTGTCTCTTTTAATAGATGTAACATGCTGGAAATCTGTGGAAGTGGGGAAGTTTCTTTGTGTTTACTGTGGAGTTGATATTTGCAGCTTACTTGCCATCGTGATTAGTTAATGTATTCTAAATCCATCCCTAGCATGCCTTGCAGTAACTTAGTCTGTTTGTGCTCTGTTTTATCTGTACCAGAATTGATTACACTGAAAGCAGCAAAATGTGTTAAGCAGATTTATTTACAGAAAGATTTGACTGCAAAAAACCCTGTGACTTGATATTATGTGAAGCCTCAGAGAGACATTGAAGTTGAAAGTATTTGTGGAAATACTTGACATAATTGGTTAGGACAGTTAGCGGCGTTTTAATGCAGTGCAAATTTAAAAGAATATTTTAATGATAGAACTAAAGGACTGCAGACATTCATGCTTCTCTGAGAGGGGAAACTGATTAGTTCTTTGGCATTTTGATCTACATTCTGGGATTCTCTACCTCAGTATTTTCTGTTATTTAAATTGACGTCTTTTACAGAGCATCTTCAAATATTCAGTAGGAATCAAAGATCCAGCAATTAGAAGTAACAGAAAGCAAAGGACTAATGCTTTCTTTAGTTCATATTACACATGGTAAATGAGTTGGGTTGGTGGGCGGGTTTTTTCTTCTTGTCTTTGGTGGGTTGGGGTTTATTTGGTGGCAATGGAGGTGTTTGTTTTTATTTACTGACTTTTGGGTTGGTGTTGCAGTAAGCAGGTAGCTTCTGGCACTAAGGGATGTGCCACAAGGCAGACTTTTGAACTGGGTGAGGCACGAGAGAATGAACTATCAAAAACTGTTTTGTGCCAAGCTGTGGGTGTGTATGGATGTAATAAAAACTGAAGGCAGTTTTGTACTGGAAGCATAAAGCTATACGGTTTTTTTTATAGCAAACTACTTTCCTGTATTCTTGACTTGCAGATGAAAGGAAACAATATTTTTGTTTGTGTTAGTATTAGTTTGCCACTGGAAACTTTAAACTGACAGAGATAGTGCTTTTTTGTGTACAAGAATGTAGCTACTGTGAAACATGGGCTGACAAGTCCATCTTCTTTCACAGCTCTTGAAAGGTGTAGAAAAGGTATGGTAAATGTCCAACAATAACCTGGTTTAGAGTTCTGTGAAGAAAATGAAACTCTAAATTGGGGAGTTCAGCTTGTCTGGGAACCAAATGACATTCCTTTTTCCAGTATCATGAAATTATGAAGACAATCACTGTGTTTTTGTCTCACAGTCTGAGTAATATTTAATATGGAAATATGTTCTGTTTGGTTTTTGTTGTGCTCAGATGCTCTGATTGTGTAGCAAGAAGCTGAAAAAAGTGCTATATTCATATTTGGTAGATCAGTTTTATTGCTGTTTATAATTTTCAGCTGTTGAAAATTAAGCATTTCAGCTTATTAAATAGGATAGTTTACCCAATCTTATGCTGACTCCAGGAAGATTATCATCTATTGCTATCATTAGTATTACTGAGGCTTAAACTGTGTGGTTTTGTTTGGTTGTTTTTTTGGACAGCTGTATGCTTGGGGCTATAACAACTGCGGTCAAGTTGGATCTGGATCTACGGCAAACCAGCCGACTCCTCGCCGAGTTTCAAACTGTTTGCAGGGTAAAATTGTAGTTGGCATTGCTTGTGGTCAGACCTCCTCCATGGCTGTAGTAAACAATGGTGAGGTAAGCACTGCTGCTGCGTTCTCACGTTCTCTGTTACCTGAACTTGTCGAGTTAGTGTCTGAATATGGAGGAATGCTGACATCGAGTGCTCAAATGAGAGTTGTATTGGCAGAGTTAGGCTGATAACTTCTGTGAGACCAGTTTAAGGAAAATGCTGGAATTAACTGGAGATGCTGTCTTTAAACATTACTTCTTATGGCAAAAACTGTATTGGAACACAGTTCTTACGAAGTCTGCAACAGCAAGAATTTGAGCAGTTGCATTAAGCATGTCTGTCTTCATACTTCAAATGATTATTTAACATAAATAACGTTAAATTAATTTGTTATGTTAACTTCATTTTTTTTTTTTTAAAGCGTGCACAATTAAACAGTTAATTTTTCTGCAACAGTATGCTGACTGATCTTGGGTTTTAAACACATTGCTTAGTTGCCAGCATCAAAACTAGGCTTTTGAACATTGCCCTAGTATTGTGCAACTCTTTCATTTCAAATAAGTTTATGATGCTGTCTTGCTTCTAGGTATGAACCTCAATTTTACTACACATCACCAAACTGAGTGTAGCATCTCTTGGGGAATGGAAGGACTGTAAAAGTCCCTGAGGTTAAGATGAGTTTTTTTCATTGCACATAATTTGTCATGATTTGTCCACCAAAGGAGAAGTTAAACTGGTGACTTCAGTTTAAACTAATCAGCTGATCAGAATAACTAAATTCACATTCTCTTAAGAAAAAAAAGTAATAAGGAGAAAGGATGGTGTAAAAGTTAACTAAAGTGCTGATGCTGTGGGAGAGATTTTGAAGTAAGTTTATTCCAGAATTCCTATTACTTGAAAGGCATGTACTTTAGACAGCTTCTTTAAAAGGTGAGTGCAGGGTTGAAAAGTTGAATGCATTCAGTCATTGCAGTATATTTAACATCTTTCAGCCTTCTCTGTATTGCTCTTGAAATAGCATGCGCTTGATACTAAGTCTTAAATGTTCTGTAGTCCTGGAGAAGAGTGGCTGAATTTTGTTTTCCTTTTGCCATCAGGTTTATGGCTGGGGTTACAATGGCAATGGCCAGCTGGGGCTGGGAAACAACGGCAATCAACTCACACCCTGCAGAGTGGCAGCGCTGCATAGTGTGTGCGTGCTCCAGGTATGTCTGACATGGACATGAAAATGCATTCCTGCTGCTAGCTTCCGCTGAAACCATATCTTTGGAATATTATACCTGCCTCTAGACTTTGCAGTTCAAATAGGGAGTTTTTTTTTAGCTGTTAGGAATTATATTTTGCTTATAAAAAGTGCAAGTAAGCTGTAAAATCTGCTGTTGTAAATGCCTGGAAAGATTTAAAGTTAGCTAGTGTAACCATGAGTAAATTATTCAAGGGATACAAAGTGCATCTTTGTTACAAAGCTGAATGACGCAGCTAGGTAAAGACAAGAAGGGTAACAAAATGTTCAAATTGGGTTCTGTGTCAGTATTAGTCGTTCAAAAGTGAGGGGAGAAGGAAGGTAAGAGTCATGAGTGTGGGTTTGATTGTTTGGTGGTTGGGTTTAGTTTGGTTTGGTTGGATTTCTTGGGTTTTTAGTAAGGTTCTGTGGAGTTGCCTGTGATATTTTGGGTTGAAGGGTTGTTGGCTGTTGAACTGCAGCTCTCATAGTTAGAGTATTCATACTGTACAATATTCAAAATATATAACACTGAAAGTATTTCACAGTATTGAAAGATGAGATGAAGTTCTGTTCCTTGTATGAAGAGTCAGCAACTGAAAGTAACTAGCGGCTAAGAAGACTTTGCCAGAATACAGTAAATTATTTGGGGTTAATCAATTAAATAAATGAAGTTGTGACTTTTCCAGTGCCTACAGCTAACATACTTGGTGTTAGCTTTAAGTACTGAGAAGTAACACTGTGTAGCACTGAGTGAAGAGTGCCTGAGATACTTTTAACATGGCCTGAAGTAATGGGGGCGATAATTTTGTTTCTCATCTGTTTTGTTTAGTAGTAACGCTTCTACATTTACTTACAGATTGCCTGTGGCTATGCGCACACACTAGCACTAACAGATGAGGGTTTGCTCTATGCCTGGGGAGCTAACACTTATGGGCAGCTGGGAACTGGCAATAAAAGTAACCAGCTAAGCCCGGTGCAGATCATGATGGAAAAAGAAAGGTAATCTTGCTGAAGCTGTTTCTGGATTGATAAGTCTGAGCATGTTATGCGGTCTCTAGTACTGGAAACACGCATGTGAAGGACTTGGTAGATTGTTTTTCTATTGTTAATGTTAAAAGCGTAGGAAAGGACGATAACTTAATGTTTATAATAGACTGAGTGCTTTTTTCTGTCTCTAATGATCACTGAACGTAAGCATACTTTGTATCTTGATACTGAAAGATAATGATGACTGTTAGGCTGTTCTGTATATAGTTCCTTTGGTTAAAAATCTGGAGCTATGAACTCAATAAGCCAAGATGTTAACTTGTATTGAGGCTTATGTTAAAAAAAAATGAGGGGGGAAGGAAGCAGCAGCTTTGTAAGAAATGACATGTGAGGAAAAACAATTTTTGAAAGGCTGGCAGTAGCCACCCATGAAAACACAACTCAGTTTGCAAGGTTGCTTGAGCTAAGGACAGTTAATACTACTTTTGATCAGTAGTACCAGTTAGTAGTTTGTAGTTTTTTAGTGCCCTAGATTCATAAAAGAATGAGACTAACCCTTGTCAACCCTCATTCAGCACTCTTATTATGCTCATGATTGGGATAACTCTTCTGCTGTTCACCTGCAAACATGGACCTCAGTCCCATTCTCGAGTCCTTGTGTATACCTCTAGATTAATGTACCTTGGCTTGCAAACATATCTAGTCTATAAATCTCTTGACTTGTAATCTCAAAACAATTCTGATTGTTTTTTCTCCTCCATTTCTGAACTGTCTTTCTGGGAATTCATTCCTGTTTTATGTTGTTTCTCCCACTTAAGGTAAAGTTAAAAGGTACACAGTACTGGGAGTGTTTAAGAGCTTAAAAATGGGGGGTGGGGAAGAAGAAAGGAACCAACACAATAGAAGCCACTATTGTGGTGCAGCTTTTTTTTTCTGTGAAAGAACTGACACTAATGAAACAAAATGAAATATTCTTTAAAAAAACAATGGGAGAGAAATGCATATGTTTGCAGATAGATCAACTTTGTTCTCTTGGTGATTTATTTCATGAGTGAGCTAAGGAGAACTGTTGCATTTAGTATTGTCTGTGAACTCAAGCATGGGATTATAGTAAAACTGGCATTTGTTCAATGACTGAAGGAGGGAGAAAATACCATAGAACTTCTGCTTGGAATCTGAGGGAGAGAGAAATCGCTTGAACTTACTCGTCCTGCTTGACTTGGCTCCCTTGGAAACAGTGCTATAAGTGGATGAGCTGTCATTTCCCATGAAACGTGTTACTGCTGCTTCTCCTAATCTTTTTATTTATGTAACTCTTTTGTCTCTTATATTGAATGTTGGTGACAGTTCCTCAGTAAGTGGCATTTGGTGCTGTCCTGAAGAATACTCCACATATAGCTTGTAAGGAACTTTTAGACTTAATTTTTTATTTGCTTGGAAGGAACAGCTGTGAAGGTCAGCTTCCTGAATTTTGATGTTAAGTGTACGCTTAACGTGTTACCCTGTACATGTACTGTAGCTAAACTGTATGTGTACCATAAGTGTGTTATAATAGTACATGTTCTGCTATACTTCTAAAGTGTAGTACAGTTACTCTAAAAAGAAGAATCTGTTCTGCTAAGGAAAGAAAGTTTGGGGAAGGAAGTAGTTTAGGTAGATAGCTATGATGGAAAATTAATTGTCATTAAAATAGGTACTCTGTGATGTCTCTTGCAGAGATGCTGAAAGGTCTTAATGTTGCATAGAGGTGAAGTTGATAATAGCGTAAAACAACTGATTAGTCTTCTGTCTCTGGCAGAAATTGATACATATACTGAAAGTGATATAGATTCTTTCTGTGTTTTGTCTTGAAATAATTTTTGTACTTAAAATGTAGACTTTGTGCTAAAGTTTTTTGCCTAAAAATATAACTTCATGGACATTATTCTGTAAAGGAACAAATATTTCAATATGTATATTCTTAGGCTGCTTGGAAAGCCTTTTATTTTTCCAGGTTGATCTGTTTTCTGGCACAAAAGCATGAAATTCTCTGAATTTTTACTGTGGAGAAAAAACAGGAAAGCATAGCTTTTGTTTTGAACTAACACTGGAACCTCCCAGTGTTTTGCTTATCATGTGAACAGAAACACTGGCATTGTCCTTAGGCTATTTTAGTTGGAGTTGTTTCTTCTCAGTTCTTGTAGTGTTTCAGGTAGCAAGACAGGGATTGCTTGAGCAACAGAACAGAATAGATAAATGAGTGTCAGCACCCCTAATATTTGAAGGGGCTCTGTGAGGTAGGTGAAAAGACTAATAGACTTTATTTAAAAAAGAACCATGGCTCTTCAAGGATGTGGAGTTAGATGTGTGTATTCACCCCTCCTCAAAGGAAGCACTGCCTGTGTTCATGCTGAATTTCAGTGTTGAGGAAGGGGAACTTAACAGCAAAATAAGAAGTTAGAAATATGGGCAGTGGGTGAGATCTCTGCCTATCTACAGAAATCAAATTAAAAGGGGAGCAGAAAGTATTTATTGGAAAATACATCAGAACTTAATCTCAAAATGAGAGAGTTTTTACCGTGTCTGTTTGAAAGAAGTTCTGGAAAGTGCTCAGTGACGATCTAAGTAGTATAACTTCCCTGATATTCTTTCCTAACTGGAAGTTTCATAAAGTCCATAAGCATTTTTTATTGAGAGTGTGTCTGATATGTGCTGGTTTTAAGGGGAAAAAACAAAACTCGTTTTTCTTCATCCCTTTCCCATGGTCATGAAAGAATGGGAGTAAGTCAGCTGATGAGAATGACATAATTAAAGCAATATCTGATTACAATAACATCTACAAGCAATCTGAAAATATCATTGTGTGTTTTTTAATATGTGTTCAAACAGTATGACATTGCTGCAGGACAGAAAAACAAGTACGGGATTATAGATGTTGTAGTTTGGCTGTTATTTTGGTGAGGCATTTGGAAAGTCACTTGATTCTGTACCTGTAAGTGTCTTACCAGGTTTCTTCTGTTTACAGGGTTGTGGAGATTGCAGCCTGCCACTCTGCTCACACGTCAGCTGCCAAGACCCAGAGTGGCCAGGTGTACATGTGGGGCCAGTGCCGAGGGCAGTCCGTGACCTTCCCCCACCTCACTCACTTTGCCTGCACTGACGATGTGTTTGCTTGCTTTGCTACCCCTGCTGTTATGTGGCGTCTGCTGTCAGTAGGTGAGCTCCAGCTCCCACATGGCAGCCAGTGCTGTGTCCAGCTCCCACATGGCAGCCAGTGCTGTGTCCATTTTAGTGGTTAGTACAGGATACCACCGTCCAAGCTTGCTCGGCCCCGGCAGATGAACCTCAGGATTAAAGGGTGGGCTCAGCTCAGCGCACACTGTGTCTCACCTAAAAAATCCACTGCGCAGGCTCGAAAGGTAAAGACCCTTCCCAAATCTTCGTTTGCGAAGACTGGCCATACATACAGGATACCTCTTCTGTGGCAGGTTGCTGTTTCAAGGAGGACTGGCAGCTAGTTTGTTTTTTTTTTTCTTCTAAAGAAAACAGTCTGTTTTGGCAGCTAAGGATCCAGAGTAGGGTTAACAAGACTGTTTGCCGGTATACATCAGTAGTGAACCCTGTTTTTTCCTTGCACCTTGAATGTTGTGTATTCCCTACATTTGAGCTGTTTGACCTTCAACTCAGGACTGGGAAGGAATCTTGGATCATTAAACATGCTGCTAATTCTTACTTGACCCCAAATATGCTATAAATCTCTTAGCTTGGATTTCCTGGAAAACATGAGGGTGTTTTTGTGTTCAAAACATAAAGATGTTTCATCTTAGATCAGCCACTTCAGTTCATAAGATCATTTAGGAGATCCAATCTGTTTTCATGTTGACAACAGATCCTAATTTTGTTAGTCCCTGTACAAAATTGTTTTTGTGGAGGGATGGATCACATCCTAAGTAACTTTTCTCTCCATACTCAGACTTTATCATTGTGTGTAGCTTTTCCTAACCCAACTTCTGTCTTAATTTCTCATTTAGCATGTTATCATGTTTGTAGAGGTCCAGGTAACAGCATCCCATCTGTGGAGGAAAACGCAATAGTTTTACTAAAGAGAGAGAAGATTTGCTTGGAGCAATCTGCTTCTGAGTAAATCTAAGTCCTGTTTTATCCCATTTCTCACTTTCTCCATTCTCTAATCCTCTGCAATATGTGTTAGTCTTGCTCTCTGTAGAGGTCTGAGCGTTGTTCAGTCTATTACCTTTTGCTAATAGTGAGGGCTGCTTAAATGACATCTCCCCAGTTTCAGTACCTTTCAAGTTCTTGGTTTTTATGAATTACTCCCAGACTGAGTATAACCAGCTGTTTGAGTTCTGTTACCTGCGTTTTGACACCTCTTGCCCTTTGGGGATTCTTCCCTATTTACTTTGATAATCTTACTTATTGAATATTTAAATCAAAGGCATTAATTATGGGGGCATTTTTAATCTCCGTTTTCCATATGCTTGTTTTCCTTCCTCGGCTTTTTAGTAATAGAGATTGAAAAACTCCTCTTTTCTCTTGTTTTGTTTTTTTTTAATGGTGTTTTGTTTTCTTAGCAAGAGCTAACTCTGTCTAAAGGTTATTGTTTTACTTCCAGCTATGGTAGCTCTGCCAAAAAAATTAGTCAGTCAGGATTGTCTGTGGTGAAGTACAAATCTGCAGCCTTTTTTCAGGACTGAACTTAAGGTATTTGGAGTGAAAGTTGATCTGCATAGCTTAAGCTAAGCTGATGACCTAGAAAAAAAAAGATCACATGAGCAAATGGAGAGGGATTGGAGCATGGTTTAGTTAGCCCAGATGAGATGCAGCTTCTGTGGACGATTCAGGTAAATCAGAGGAGTGTATGGTCTTTTGTGGCACAGATGTAACTTGTCAGTTCTGAGGAGTTTGTTACAGCAGTATTTCTTTTTTTAAACACTATTTAGCTAATGGTGAAGAGCAATTTGTGGATTTTATATGGATGAACAGTGTGCAGTGCTGTGGGACACATGAGACACAGACCACATCCCAGGATAGTGGAAATCCATTTGTTTTTCTTTTCCATCCTGTACTTCTTAGAAACCATGTGTCTTGAAACACATTTTTAAGATGCATCAGCAAAAGCTTCAAATAATGGATTAAATTTGGTTTTCTAAAACTTCAGAGTTCTTGATTTACCAGAAGTCTTAGGCAACTTGTGCTGCAACTCTTGTATGATTTCTAGAGACAGAGTGGGGCCTCTGTTGGACCACTGCCATAGGCCTTAATAGAGAGAACTGTGATATCTCAGCTTTAATCCCTTTAATTCCACTTCCAAAATTGCTGAGGTCCTGTGTCCTTGGTTGTACCAAGAACACAGTGTCTACTGTCTCTTCAACAGCACTGCTGTTGTATTTTGTGTTTTCATAGCTGAATAATAAACTGAGTAAATGGTGTCAGTGGTAGTTCATGTTAACAAGCCCTGGCAAGCACCTTACCAACCTGCAGGCTGTGTGCAGTCTGCCAGCACAAGGAAGTGACCAAGTGGTGACAAGTTTTCTTACTTTTTAGGCTCAACTCGCACCGTGTCAGTGCAGCAGGAGTGCTGTACCCCATGTCCCAAGTGAGTTCAGGTGATATTGCAGACTCCCACAAGCAGCAGTGTGAAGATTAAGTCCTAGAGCCGAGTTTGCAGGTAGCAGCGCTAGCACGGAGCTGCCCAGAGGCTGGAAATTTCACGGCTGGTGCCCATGTGGAGAACAAGTTCTCCGGGTGCTTTCCTTGGTGCTGCGCTACATCTGTGCAATGGGATGGAATGAGAACTGCTGCCTGTAGCTGTTGTGGAGCAGCCCTTCCCAACAGGGAATGCTGTTGGATTAATTCATTCTTCCCATTTTGTCACTTGAGCCAGTGGAGCCCTGACACTGACCTGTTTTCCTTGATGTGCTCTTAGAGTAGTTGCTAGCTTTAGTTAGTGATGTGTGTGTTCCATTTAGGATGCTTAACATGTTGTTTTCTTTTTTAAATTGTTTCTGTAGAGCATGAAGACTTTTTAACAGTAGCAGAGTCTCTGAAGAAAGAGTTCGACAGCCCGGAAACCTCAGATCTAAAGTTCCGTGTGGATGGAAAGTACATCTATGTCCACAAAGCTGTTCTGAAAATCAGGTAGTGGTCATGTTTTGCAGCTCTTATTTGTACAGAATAACCTCTTATATCGCATCTTAGGGGGAGAAAAAAAGTAAGGGGTAGGGTGGGACCCCTTAAACCTGTCATGTGTAGCATCTGTGCATCCATAATCACTTTAAATGAAGTGACTATAAAAGGAGCGGTCCACATTCATTTTTCACTGACCCTGTTTGTTTTTCCCAGGATAATAAATTCTGTTAAGTTGGTCTGATTGCAAATGTATACATGGATGTTTCTGTAGCATAGACAAAATAAGAGTTTTATCTTAATGCATAACAAAGTCCATAGTTTTAGGAATGAAAATGTGGACTGCTGTCTGTGATGGGTTATGGTAAAAATCTGTGAATATGACAGTGCCCCAAATACGTATGTAACATTCATGTGTTTGTATAACAGTGTTCCAGATGATGTCTTTGTCTCCTAGGTGTGAACACTTCAGAACAATGTTCCAGTCATACTGGAATGAGGATATGAAGGAAGTGATAGAAATAGACCAGTTTTCTTATCCTGTGTATCGTGCCTTTCTTGAGTACTTGTATACAGACAGTGTTGACCTTCCACCTGAAGATGCAATAGGTATTGCTTACAGTCCAATTATATTAGAAAGCAGCATCTAGAAAAACTGAGACAGGGAATGCAGAATAAGAGTATAAACATAGGCTTCTAGTCTAGCCTATAATGCATTTTACTGGTGATTAATTAAGCTGTCTTTAAAAGACTCTTGTAGCAAACTTAATACAGCAAAAGTGGTGCACATTAAAGAATAAACTATGAGCAACTTTTTCAAGTTTGGCAGAGAAACTATTTCTCTGGGTTAAAATACTTACATATTTAAATTGAGTCAATTATTGTTTGACATAATTATCAAATAATTTCAATAAATCTAATGGGAAAACTTGTACAGCAGAGCAAGTACAGCAAGATGTAATTCAAGCCCATATTTTGATATTAGTAGTGTTTTATTCATGTTGTGGTGCCTGTTCTGTGACACTGTTGCAAGCATTAGGTATGCAGATCAGAGGAACAGCTCTCATGCTTACAGAGATTAACAGGATTGCGGTGTGAGGTTATAAAAGGCCTTTCTTTGTGTGTAGTGTACATTTTCTGAGTAGTGACCTGCTTGCAAAAATCACATTATAGAGATTCAGAGCTTTGCACACAGAATACAAATGCAGTCTGTACCCTGGGAGCATAAATTGTTGCTGAAAGACCAGAGATCATTACATCTAACTGATACAGTGGTGTTTTAATTGCAGGGCTTTTGGATTTGGCTACGTCGTACTGTGAAAACAGACTGAAAAAACTGTGTCAGCACATCATCAAGAGAGGAATTACTGTGGAAAATGCATTTTCGTTGCTCTCTGCTGCTGTGAGATATGATGCAGAGGTAAACTTCTAAAGTTCAATCTGTTAAATAGGTGGCTGGTTTCTGACTTAAACTATGGATAAAGGCAGCCAGTTACGTTTTCATATAAACTCCCTCACTCACTGTCAGGTAATGCTATTTGCCACTTTCAGAATTTGAAAATGTTGGACTTCTGAAAACTGTGTTTGCCATGAGAGATGTATCTTAATTTTTCCCCGTAAACCAGTTCTGAGAAGATGAGCTAGTACACAGATATTTCTGAGGATAAAAACAGTAACTCTGAAACAAGGGAAGGGTTTGAATATAAAGGAAAACACTATGAAAAGCAGACTTGTAAAGCCTTCAAGTTACTTATTTGTAAGGCTGTGTGTTGTGTGTGATGACAGATGATGGTAGGTTGGGGATTGGGTGCATTTGGTTTTTTTTTTTTTTTTGGTTGGTGGGATGTTTTTTTGTTGGCTTTTTTTGTTTTGTTTAGCTACAGTCAAATACAGTTCCAGTTTTCTCTGTCTGCTAATGACGTGTCAAACTAAGAACTGCTTCATGGGCCTTACAAATGTTGAAGAGGGAGGAACAGTGTGTGGAAAGGGGGGGGGGAAGGCTGGTGGAACTTCCCTACTGCGTGATGTCTGACTTCACTACTAGACCACTAACATACAGCTTTGAAAACTAATGGGGAAGTATGCCAGGGCTTGCTTTGGCTATTTGTGTTCAGTGTGGTATCTGTGCATTGTGTTGGCAACTTTGTGATTGGTTGGTTTTTAACTTGCTACGTATGCTTATAAAGCAGTTTTTTTGGTACTCAGTAAATCAACTCATTGCTTTTTCTTGTATTCAGTATCAAGCAAATGGCATGCAGGTTGCCCTAACTTATTTCAGAGTCTTGCAGTGTGTTGCTTGTTTGATATATCTTACCCAAAGGGCTGTGTTAGTGTCTGTTGTGCCTTAAGCTCTGCTTTGAATAATGATGTCTTTGGTGGGAGTTCATCAAAAGTAGAAGACTGGCATACTTTAGCCTCAAGATTGTTTGCAGGGCAGATCTTCAGTTTGTGATTGATTCTGCTTGTAAAGGATATAAGGAATCCAGTTACTATGCTTTGTCTGTACCTCACTAGCTAAATGAAATTAAAAATCAAGTGAAAAGTATAGACCTAAATACTGCTTCCAGGAGAGAATGGGTGACCCTGAGGGGTTGGGCTTTTATAAAAAAGCTGGTTTTACATGCTGTAGTGTTAGCTGGGGACTTGAAATTGCTTGAGTGATGTAGTTCATTCAAGGGAGTGTGGGCCTGGAAGACAACAGTTAAAAGAAGCTGCTTCACTGATTTTAAAATACCTCCATGACGTGAAACTCTCCTACACTTTCTTTTGGTGACTGACTGAAGTGACTATCATTAGGTCAGGGCTAGCTTTTAAAATAATCCTTAGCTGTGCCTTTATTCACCAAAGTCTATATTAAGTACAGTTTACTGGGAGTGCATTCATCTGCAAATGAATTTCAACCTTTTTTTTAATACAGAACTTTAAATTTTCCAGAGTTACTTACTAATACTACAATAATTCTGTTTATTGTATGCTTCTGTTGCATTGACTTGGAATATGAATTTTTTTAATAAAGCAGTGCAAAATATTCTGATGTGTATGATGTAATTTTCTTTAAAATGCTAGTTAATTCTGTTATTAAAAAAAATACAAAACATCAGTGTTCAGTTCTAATAAGCTTGTCTTTTTTTGTTGCACAGATGCCACACAAGTCAAGATCTGCAGCTTCAGAATGCCTGGTTTTAGGCCAGGATATATTTTTATATTATTGTTGTGTCAAGAACTCCCACTAGCACACACAGTTGCTGTAGCTTTCAGTATTGACCTTAAGTGAAAACATGATTAGTCTCTCATACCTCATGTGGCTTAAAGAGCTCTGCAAATTTGTTATGCCTTCCTGCAGTGCCCAGTCTGCTGAGCTGCTGAGGAAGGGTGTGTTCTCACATACAGAGTACTGGTCCTACAAATGTTTAAGAAAGAAATGTGAACGGTGTGGGCAATTCCCCTTTTGTAAGGGCTGCAGTGTCCTCCTTATAACAGCTTAGATCTACATCACAGAGTAGATTCCTTCTCAAAAGAGGACTTGGAAATATTCAGTCTGAGTGGGAAGTGTCCTGTGGTCGACCTTATATTGACAGTGACTTGTGTTAAGACATCCTTTTGGTCTGACATCACGTGGGTGCACTTATGGTTGTGAGGCTTTTTGCCATGTAGCTTCAAGGCTCTAGTTAAGCCCTTAGCGAAGTGGGAGGTCAAGCAACCCTACAGAAACATTTGAGTTTATATTATGGAATGAAAGAGTTGAATTTTTTCTTCATCCACAGTCTTCATTATATATCATTACCCTGAGATCTTCTATTTGTATTGGAGTTTAATAGCTGTTACTGAATGCAGATGAAAATCTTCAAGTGGGAGAACTTAAAATATATATTGCTCGAAACAGCTGATTTTTTTGACTGCATTATATAGTAAGAACCAGATTTTGGTTACTTCCCCTTCTAACTGCATTTACATAGTGACATGGATGGGTAGAATTATTATTTTCTGTTGCATTTATGTAGTGACTGTTTGGGGAGCAAACCATTGAGAGCCACTGGGTTAATGCTTGTCCAGTTCTCTGCAAAAATAAAGCATATATATGGGCACTTGTGCCTGAGTGAAATTTTCTGTGATGAAAACAAAGAGAATAACACTTTTTTTTTTTTTCCCCTGTTTAGGACCTAGAGGAATTCTGCTTTAAGTTTTGTGTCAATCATTTGACAGAAGTGACACAAACTACAGCATTTTGGCAAATGGATGGTCCACTGCTAAAGGAATTCATTGCTAAAGCCAGTAAATGTGGAGCCTTTAAGAACTGACATGAGGCTGTAAGTTACGGTGCTGGTAGGGAGGTTTTTTGCAGTTACAGCAGGATGCCATAAGTGTACGGGTACAGCAAGCATTACGTGGTCTCTTGCACCAGAAGATGTGAAAGGCCACAGTGAAAACAAATATTTTCAGTGCTCCAGAGCGAAGTGATGTAAAAATATCAAGCAAAAAATATTCACCTTCGTTTAACCAAGTTGGGATGGTGGAACCAGCTCAAGATTTGAGACAGGAAATGCTGCGGTATGCAAAGGATACTGGCCGGTGTTACGGACTTACCTTTCTAGCCTAGGAAATCTCAGTTCTAGCACTGCCTGCTCCTGTGTTCAGTTTACGTTTGGGGGTCGGAGCCACTGAATGATGTCACTTAAATCATTAACTCCCTGGGATTATAGAGAAGCAAATGGCATGGTTATTTCTTACTGCATTTGCATGATATTGAATGAATTGACCATTTGCTGTGTGTAATTAACCAAGTGTATCCAGTGCTTAAAGTGTGCAAAAATAATGTATCCTCAAAGCTTAGGCAAGTGACTTTGAGGAAAGGAGTTACTAGCAAAACTAATTGGGAGTAAATCTCTATATTTGGGTATATTTTAATATAAGTTGTAATATGTACTTTGTGTAATCTGTTCAAGCAATATTTATAATGCTTAATGGAAATAATTCCCTCTTCAGTGACTTCAGATTACATTGGTTCCCTCAGAGGGGAAGGGATATACTGTACTGAAAGTTGGGTGGGATTTTGCTTTTAAGTACTGTCTAAACTTAAACTATATGTAATAAAATTTAATTTTTTTTTTGTACCTGTTCACTAGCAAACTAATTTAGACTTTGAAGAATGTTGCAAGCTTTTTGTGTTACATACTGTATAAATTGCTTTATTTAAAAAAAAAACGTAAACCCAACAAAACAACAAAGGAAAACCCCCCAACAAACAAAAACCATAGACAAACTAACCCTTCATGCTATATTACTGAATCTTGCTGATTTCACTGTACTTGACAATACCTGTGATTTTGATTTCAGAATTGAGCAAATTTGTTTGTAGGCTCTAATTTAGACCTCAGTGATTGCCATCTATGGATCTGATTTTTTTCATTAAGTCATCCATATGTGACTGTAACCCTACAGCAGGTATGTATGGACATACACACCTACTGTTCTCATCGTGTATTTTTAATAACAGAGCTCCACGTTAGTGCACTTTTGTTTTAGGGGGGCGTTTTCTAGGCAGAATTGCTCTGAGTGCCACTTGAGTCCTGGGCTTGGGCAGCAAGCTGGTGGTGTTTCTAGGCCCAGACAGGCAGCAGGCCTGAAGTGTATAAGCAATTAAAATTACTAGTATTTTGTTCTGTGGGGCACAGCTAATAGTTCAAGAGCTTGTTTTGAACGTTGTTCTGTGCTTATTGATACCCACTGTCCTACAGAACAAGCTCCCATCACGAATTCTGAATGGTCAGGGGCAGAGTACAGCTGTTGTAACAGGATGTTAGACTTCTCATGAAACCATGAGGGCAGTGGAACACTGGTGCTGCTCTGCTTCCTACTGAGGCAGGGGTGGTTATAGCAGGGCCTGACACTGTTCCCCTCCTTGGTCACACCCTATGCAGGAGGGGGGGCAGTGAGCACAACTCCACACACAGCTTTTTTAAAAAATGTTTTATTTTGTGAACTTCACCTTTTGTAGCTAAACAATGCTTTTCTGTATTCAAACAACTTTTTAAAGGCAAAACACAGGGAAGTTGCATCCTTTTGTAATGGAGAAAGGAAGACGCAGACCACTGTTTGATCCCTTTGACATTGTACATATTCTGAGGATAATGCCCAACTGTTTTTGGTCTGCCTGTAAACACTGTATTGCCACTGCCATTACAGCAGAACTAGTTACACACTGACCAGTCAAACAAGAATAACTTGGGTTTTTTAATTCAAGTCCTGTTCAACATTCAAAAGGCTTCCTTAAGTGCAAGTTCTGCTCGTTTATCTTCTTTGGAAAGCCAAAGCACCAATATGATCCTGAAAACATCACTGTCTAGACACAGACAGTGAAGCAGCTATGGCACAGCTAGGAGAGGGCTCCACAGTTAAAGTGACTTTAACAAGTGTTCTGTTGCATCTGATGTTCCCTTGTCTTGGAGCAAAAAGTCTTCACTGGAGGGTTTAAAAAAGCTAAATTTAGCGTATAACACTGAAGTACTACACAGTAAGGTTTGAAGACGAAGATTTGAAAATTTTAAGAACTTAAAATTATTGCACCATTGAGGTATAAAAATGAGTATGTGACCCAGTTCTTGTTTAGGTCCCTGTCTTGGGAGCGGGAAATTACTTAGACATGAACCAGATGTGCTCTAGGGTTTCTATCATTAGAAAATCCTAAATATTGAGACCATTACAGACAGACTTAAGTGTTATTCAGACACCATACTAGAGGTACTGGCTGTGCTCTCCGGGGTAGGAAGGACTTCTTTTAAGTCCTGCAGTAGCTCTATCTTGTGATCCAGTCTTTTTCTGTTTTCTAGAAGTTCTTGTATTTTTTCTTCTGTTCCTATTACAAAAAAGAAAAGGATAAGAAAGCCTTTATTCATACATAACTATTTATTTAATTTAAAATACATGTTACATATGCATAAACACTGCAGAGGCTACAAATGCTTAGTTTAAACTACAATCCTCTGCCTTTCTTCAGCAACATGAAAAGCTGGACCATGTGTTGGAAGAAAGAGCCCAACTGATACATCAAAGAAAGCACAAAGTAGTGTTCCCATACTTTGTCATCCACCTAACAAAATCCATAATGTAGCTGGTTCTGAGATTAAACCATCACATCATATGTAAAAAATATTAGTTTATTTACTAACCCAGTTCCAACTGGCATATGAACTTTAACAATTCCCTTTTCAGATTTCATTTCTATGGGGAAAAAGATGCATTTTAAATCTTTAAAGATAACGTCTCTGAATTATAGTCTTAACGTAAATTTACTAGCAGATTTTAGCATACAAGACAATTAAACCTAAAAAGAGATGATTTGGACAACTGCATTCAACGGCTCTATGCTCAAAACTACAACTTGAGCATTTAATTCTGCTTCTGGCAGAATTATTAGTGACAGAACCCTGATGGGATTAACCAAGGTGTTTACCTTATTTGCAAAGCTCTGCCTGACTGCATTTCTGCTTCTCTCTGTTGCTTCCATTTTCCTAATGTTAAAGATTATTGAAGTCAGTGAGATCTTGGTAACAGGCCTTGCCCCAGTATTCAGCAGCATTACCATAACCTTACAGTGTTAATTGCAAGTTTTAAATGAAGCACCTGCTTTGTTCAGTTAACAAGACAGAGAGGTGTTGGTGACCTCTGAGCAGCAAGGTTGGTCTGTGAATAACAAATGAGTTTTTCTCAGTGTGTGAGAAGGTCAGAGTTCACATTCTGGTAAGAAGGAAAAGACGTTTTATACAAACTGAAAATCTTTTTTCTCTTTTGGGGGAAAGAGGATGTCTCCAAAGGGGTAGAGTGGGGAAATTATCTCCAGATATTTATCCCATGACATCTGGAATTACAGAACCTTAACTGATTAAAAAAAAAAGAAAAAAGCAAAGCACCTTTGGCCTTCCACCTCCCTGCTGCTTCTTCCTCTGAAGTCAGAAAGCCCATAACTGCTGCTGTCTGTGCACGTATGTGGAAGATTATGTACGTGCATGTTTTAAGTACATTACCCAGAGCTGGGTGTGGGTGTGGAAAACAGGCTCCAGAATGATGGTGGTGCCTGCTGCCCATAGAAAATTCTGGGCAGCAGATCACTGGTGCCCCATGCTTGCTCTGACTGAAGAGAAGCAGATGGCTCCTTCTCTCTGCAGTCAGGTGACATCAATATTTGACAGCACTTCCCCCTGCTGCCCCCCAAAACCTGTGCCTGCCCCTTCACAGTGTTTAACAGCTCAACAGCAGACAAATCCACAATGGAAACAGTCCCCTTCACTGCAGGGGCGGGGGGCAGGCAGCCTTCATGGCACTTCCATGTGGTACCAAGCCCATGTGGTCACAAGAACTAGCAGGCACATACTTGAAGTTGGACATATACAAGTGAAAGCTGAAAAGAAACCCCCTCCTAGAGACTATTTGGATATGAATTAAGAAATTATGAGAAGTAAACAAAACAGCTTGGTTAGAGCAAGGTGCTAGTAATGCCAGAGTTGCAGGTTCAGTCCCCATAGGGGGGCTGTTCACTTAAGAGTTGGACTCAGTGATCCTCATGGGTCTCTTCCAACTAAGAATGTTCTGTGAGGATGTATTCAGCATTTGGGTGATCTACAGATGGAAGACCTACAGCTCAGACATACAGCTCAGTTTCTCTTCTGCCAAAAGGATGTAGCAGAAATAGAAACAGCCCAGAGAAAGATGTCAGGGATGGGAATGACTGGCCTATGGCAGTGCTTCCACAGGGAGGCAGATAACAGATTAGGAACCTTCTACCTCATAGGGGAAATGACCTGAAGGGAAAGAACATGTATTTCTTTAAAATCAGGAATGGCCTGAGGGATGTGGGTCTGGAAGGACTGCCCTTGATCTTCTGTAAGACAAGTGCTGTGGACTCTCAGTGGAGGAACTGCATAACAGTTTTAAAATTAAGGATCATGGCCTTTGTCTGTGCAACTGAATTGCAGAATTTGCTGCTACAAACCCCCTAAAAACAAATGCTACCAAGGAGCTCAAAAGCTACTGGACAGACGGTTGACCAGCAAAGAGGAAATGGAAGCTGACGGAGGCATCTTCCCAAGCAGGATGCACAACAGAACTGAAAGCAAAACTAAAGGAAGTCACTTTTCCTTGGAGAAGAGGACAAAGACCTCCAACCTAGAAATTTGAAACTGCTCCTGGGGTGATAGCACGTCCCGTATGGAAAGTTTTACAAGCAGAGAAGTTTGCAGTAAAGCTGCATGCTGCAAGAGAACTGTGTATCCCTGCATATAAAAGGGATTTAAAATAGCAGTATCAACAGTTACAGTTCAGAGTAACCTTGCTGTGCTGACATGTAAGGCTTTAGAACAGGGTTTGCATGATAATGCAACAAATGAAAAAAATAAAATGCAAAAATGGATTGAAGGTAAGGCATGTCAGATGCCCCAAAGTCATCGGCTCCAGGAAAATATCAAAGAAGACACAGTATTTATACTAGTCTTACTTTATTTCTTCCTTGACTTAGTACATCACCAGAGAGACTCCCTATCTAGAGCTTGTAAGGCAGGTGACAACAACAGAAAACCCAAACCAAACAAAAAAAAACCCCCTGGTGATATTCTTCCCTCCCTACAGTCTCACTTTCATTCCTTTCTCACTGGTTCATTTTAAGAGCTCCTCTTCAATCAGTTTTAGAACCAGCCTTGATGTGTGTTTTCATTACTGACCTTGAAATTAAAAGGAGGACAGTGGCATCAGAAAAGAAGATTGTGTGGTACAGGAAGAACTGAGCTGCCTGAATCATGGGGAATTGGGAGAGGGCACAACTTGTACCCACAAGAATCACATGATTGCACGTAGGTGCCAATATCAAGAAATTCTCCTGCAAGCTGAGAAGAAGGTGAAATAATTGATGCAGCTGTGAAAGAAATAAGTATGATCCAAGGTTGTGTCACACGAGGAATTCCGATTCGAGATGTTTTAATGCCCTCAGACGAGGCACTGGCAGGACCTTGTGTCAGACAACTGTAACACCAGACACTCCTACTGCTGAAAAGGGGATTTAAGTGCAAGAACAGAAGACTAAAGGGAGGAGCCTGGCTTTTTCAGTCAAGTGAAGGGAAAACAGCAAACATTGCCTTCACACACTGAACCTCAGTGTTAGCTAATTAAAGCCCCTTTCACTGTAATAAATTAAAACAAAAGTCAGAACAAGGCTGCTAACTCTTAGAGAGCAAGAGTTAATCCGAGCAAGAGACTCATCTGTCTGAAAAAGTTTTAGCCTTGTTGCTTAAAACAGCTGAGATTGGAGTCCAAGCCCTAGAGTTTCCTTCCACACTGGTCATGCCAAGCAACCGCTCCTGCCCTTGTTTCCATTTCACTCTGAGCATTCTCATCTTGTTTTTCAAAGCATGTTAGAATGGCCACCAGGCCCAGGTAAGTTCTGCTAGTGCTTGGCTGTTGTGTTTCAGTTAAAGGTATTAGTCTGAACACCTGTCAGGCAGCAGCAGAGCTATAACACAGGCAAGCTACTGAAGAGAGGCTGCAGAGAAGGAACCAAAATAACCTGCAGGAGAGGGGAGTTCCCCTGGAGCAGAGACCCTTTGGTCTTTTAAAGCTGTGGAACTGTGAGTTGCCTGCCCCCTTCAGCAAAATTGGCATACTGTATTTCTAAAGATTCAGGTAGCAGTGGCTTTTATTCAAGAGTTTACATAATGTTGAAAAAAAAAGTTCCTTGGAATTTTCATTTTAAATTATCATTTTATCAAAATTCTCCGAAGAATAGCTTCAGTGCCAAAACCCAGACCAACTGCCACTGTTCTAACAGCTTTTCTGCACATACCTGAATGAATATTTGTCAGTATATTTTCAAACAGTCCACAGTCAAACAGTGCCATTACTGTCTCTTCATATTCTGGAGAAAGAGATAATTTGATTTAATATTACCAAGTAAAGGTTTACAGAGCCCTACATTAGAAGTAACACAAAACAGTAGTTATTTTCCATCACACTGATTGCTTGAGGTTTTAAGATGTCTTCCTTCTCATACAACCTATATTGAGAAAGAAGGATCAAGTTGTCAATTCTACTTTCTTTTTAGTTCTCTACAGAAAATAATTCCCTTTTTGGGTCTGCACCACATGAACAGTCCATTTAAAAAAGAGCAATATACTTAAGTCACATTCCATTCCACTGTGTCAGGACTGTGTGATGGCAGGGCTGACCGTACCAATTTCCCCTGACTGATCATGTGACGTGTGGGACAGAGCTATTCCTGTTCAGTGTTAAAAACCATCCAAGAATTATGTGTCGGTTTCATACCTGAAGCTTCTGTTGAAGCAAAATACAAAATGCTCACAGAGTTCAACTGACCATTAAGAGGTTTCCTTCGTGATGCAGACTCTGAATCTCTAATGTGTCCTGGACTTCATTGCCGCTTCCAGCAGCTGCTGTCATGTCACACACAAGCTGCCCGTGAAGGAAGACATATCTAGGTGGGAAATTTCACTTTCCATGCATGTGCTTCAGTTACTTTGCATAAAATAGCATTCTTTATGCAAAGGTATTACTCATAACTTTGTAAAACTGAGAGGACAATAGGAGAGGAAGGTTTGAATTTTATTTAACGGTGTTGTGGACAAAGCAGCATTAAACTGGAATTCCCCAAGAACAATGTACTTCATAGAAGCTGATAAACTGATGAAAACCCCAGATAGGCACTAAGAGCTGACAGTTTAGTTGTAAAAAATCAGTCAAAGACTTAAAATATACATACTCAGAGATTTTTCACACAGAAGAGAGTGCTGATATTAACAGACAGCTGGTCCCTCTGTGAAGCTGTAAGAGCAACACAGACTTACCATCCAAATAAAACCTTCCAGTTCTCTTCAGGACCTCTCTCTTTTTCACTGCCTGGGAGAAGAGGCCACTCTGAGCCTTCCTATGTTTATGCCAGTGGGTAACAGGTGGCTTCAAAAATTCAAGTCAGAAGGTCTCACTAGAGCATGCTGAGTTGGCAGCTCTTATATAATGTTGAGAAAAGTTCCTTGGAATTTTAATTTTAAACAGTCATTTAAAAGGGAAGGTCATTCTCAACCCACTGCACAGCTGCAGAAATAAGGATTATATTTAGCACTATAGTATCCCCAGGAAGGTGGCCCAGGGCCAAGTACCTGGCATTCAGATCTGCATTTCTGCTTTGAGAGCAGAGTCCCCCATGGGTCTCCATACCTGTTTCTGAAGTGTTGTCATCCATTAGTTTTTCCTGTGCCAGGTGAAGTGTGTCCAGCATTTCTTCAAATATGTCGTCTAGAAGCCCAGCTTGTTTGCATTTCCTTACAATGTCTATCTGGACTGTTAAAACACAAAAACACACTCATACAAGTGATCTGTAAAGTGGGGTTTACTCCCTGTCTTCAGAAACTAAAACTAAAACTTTTTGGTGAAAATCCTCCCTCTGGTAGCAAATATTTTTGCAAATCTCTGGCTCCTCCAGCTACCCATGTAGCCCTTTTCAATAGGAACAAAAAAGCGATCTGGCAAATGTAAGCACTATGGTGGGTGTAAAATTCCCTAAGCTCGAGGTTTAGCTTCGTTCATCAAAAGCAAATATCTCAGTAACTCTAAATGTACCATTCCTAAAGACTCCTGGAACTCTCCAGTACAGGAAAGCAAGTGATTTGTCTTGCTTGTCCTTCTTCCAATCCTTAGGACCACACCAGAAAACAGTGCAAGAAGTGAATCAGTATTGGATTTAGTAATAATTAAGGCTACTTTTACTCCAAATGATCCAGGCATTAAACTTGTTTATTACAGCCCATTTTATAGACCTACTTTGTCAGATTTGGACTGCTAGGGAAATAACTGTCTATTTTTAATTCATTGGGGAGCAGCAGGTCAGCAACAACTCTCAGTAATGAGCAATGGGCTGTTCAAAAGGAAAGAGCTGTCGGACAGTTCACAGAAGTCTGCCAGTCTCCATTAAAAACACTGTGTTTTACTGGAGAGATTTGTGAGAAAAGAAACGTCATCTCACTTACATGTGATGCCCTACAAGTATTTCAGGATTCTTTATAGATTCACTATTCCTTACAGTGATAGTAGAAATTCAGAAAAAAGCACTAGGCAGCCACCTGAAATACCATGCCCATACACTAAGCATATCCACAGGGAGGTGAATAATCACCACTAGCACCTTCCAGGTGACAGCAGAATCCCAACAAGCAATTGCAGCAGGAGCTTCAGGGTAACATGAAAAGCGCAGCACTGAAGGACGGGTCCTGTGGTCCATTTCACTGTTGTAATATCCTATTTATGCAGTAAAATGCTATATTGTGTTAAGCACCCTATGTACACCCAGGCTTCAAAAGGTAAGATATGCTGCCCCCACATCTCACAGCACCTCCTCAGCTAACCCTCTCCAGAGAACCACCATGCTGAACTCACCTCTCTCCTTCAGGAGGGGCTCAGGACAAGGAGACTAAAGTGAAGGAGGACAGGTTCCCTTTTAAATTTAGCTGCACTCACATGGAGGAGGGAGGTCAGGCAGAGGCACCCCCATTTGCAGGAGACACAGAGCTGAATGCAGCAGCCAGAACGGGGGCATTCTCAGGTGAATCACCAGCTCACATCACACAGCAAGTCTCACTCAGCCAAACCACAGACATTTGTTTGCTCCACAGTCATTCTGCAAATCAGACTTCTGCTGCCATGCCAGAGCTTGGACAGTCACTCATCTCAGGAGAACAATAAAGGTACATTTGCAGCATCACTGCTACCAGCTACCTCCAAGCTCTGGACTTCAACATAAGAGATCATAATATCTCCTAGTTGCTCTATAAAGTCAGTCTCACCTTTATGCCTGTTGTTTTTTCTTTTTAGTGTTTGGAAATGGTTTTCTTCTGCTTTCTCTTCTGTTTTCTGTAAGACAATCAAAACAATATATTTTTACATCATACTAACATTTACTGCTGTTTTCATTATCAGAAAGATAGAAAGCAGCCTGCATTTCTGTGAATACAGTCAGCTTTTCTGCACAGCTAGCGATATTCCTCTTCGGACATTCAATTTTTAAAATGGAAGCAAAAAGCAAAAACATTAAGAAAAGCCCAACACTTGGGACACCACCCTCCTTAATCACTTCATTTGCAAATAGCAGAAGAGTTAACAAATGTCTATTGCTAACTCCCAGGGCAGATGACGTTTAGCTCCCTAAACCTGATGTAATGCTGGGAACGATTTGGAAAAGGGGAATGTTTTCCTTTGGACAGGATGCAGTCATTCTCTCCTGTTTCACGTCATACCACAGGACTATGAACAATTCTTCAGTTCTGTCCCAAAACTCCACCACTGTAAACGTGCATTGCTTACACAGTGGTAAACAATTTATCCCACGGTGATAAGTCCTGGAACCCTCACCTTTTTATTTGCAGTGTTTGTATTGATTTCCAAGATCACTAGCATGGGAGAAGTCCAGAAACAGAGCAATACTGTGGGTAACTGGTCAAACAAATCTCAGTTATAATACCAGCTGAGAAATTCTTGGAGAAAAATAACCAACCCTTCTGACAGTACTACATAAATGCTGCAAAGATCATCCACATCCCCTCATATGAACTCCCTTTAATCTCAAGACCTGGGAAAGGCAGACTATTTTCCCCAAGGAAAGCTGGACACCAATTCCTCTAGAAAGAGAAAATCCCAACCCCTCCAAATGTCAAAGAGAATTCCCACACACACTTCTGTAGAGCCAAGAGAATCACCTCAAAACTTAAAATAAGCTCTATTTACAGGTTTTCTAACAGCAGCCTGTAAAACAATTCTCCCTGCAACCAGAGGGATGTTTGCTTGATAGCTTCAAACCCTTGGGAAGGCCATCTGCAGAGTCCAGAACTGCCTGATCTGCAATGAAAGTCTGCCAGGCTTACCATGAGCACAGTGTGCTCACACAAACAAGTGCAGGTTTAAAAGACTGACTGACTCATCAAAAGCAGTTTTTCATGGAAGCCGTGTCAAGCCCTAAGCAAACCTGAGGGACATTGTACTTCCAAAGAAATGGAGCCCCCAAAGGGAAGCTCTTCCTGCCCATGCCAGGATCACAGCCACCAAGTCAGCCTGGTTTGGAGGGTCCTACTGCATTTGTAGTGTAATTGCCACGTTACCCGAGGGCAATGCCAGCTCTGCCTGAAGTGGCTTCAAATGCAAACAGTTTTGGTTTGATGGAATGGCAAGATCCAAACAAGGCAGCTGTAAAGGACAAGCAAACTGCTTCTGTGAGGAAGTATTTCTCTGAACACAAAGTCAAAATACTTCACTAAATAAGTCCTTTGCTGTAGCAGATGTGGGTTCCTGTTTTAGACTGCTGAAGTTCAGAATTACCATTTCTTCTGTGATGGCAGGAGATGTCAATGTATATCTTCTCTTCTTATTAGCTGCACCTAGGAATCAATAAACAACAAAGAAACAAATGCAACAACCTCAGACTAATGACTACACATCATTCAAACTCTTTTTATCCCAAAAAGCTACTCAAGTGAGGCACTTTGGGTGGCAAGGCAAGAGTATGTTTCAGCTTCCCCAAATACCTGACATTTCAGTGGAATTCACATTATTTCCATCTAAGAAAAATTACAACTCTGAACCATTAGGAAAACGTGCAAATCACTGTAGCATTAGAATATCACTTTACCTTTTAAACTCAGCAGATTTTTGATTGTTGTGGAGTGAACTTATTTTCCCTGGTAGCAGCACTACCTCTAGTGGTAAAAACTTCCAGCAAATTTAAAAAGGTGACTTCTTTTTTTTTAAGACAATTCTTGTTTATGTAAATACACCCTCAAAATTAAGACTGCATAAAGAATTATTTTAGGTGTCCCAAAGACACACAAATGGCATTAGGTTTTTCACTGATCTAATGACCATCCTAGAAAACCTCCAGAAGCAGTCTGACTTGTCAGTTGAATATTATTTACGCTACAAAGTGTTTTTAGTGATGTGGTATGAGATCTCTGCAAAATCATCTGCTTTCACTGTGTCCTTTCCATTAGCACATACCAGCCTCTTGCCAACAGCCTATCTGGCAGCTTTTGGAAACAGCTACAGTATCAGAGAAGGATAACTCTGGCAAGGAAGAGATGGCAGGAGCAGAGAAATCCTGAGAAGAGTTCAACCACCCAACAAAACCTGAGAGTTTTAAGTGCTGCCTTCTGTATTTAAGTCCAGAACCTCTGGACAGCACTTTAGTAAGGTCTTTCCTGTTAGAAGTCATCCTGTCAAAAGGAATGAGGAGCCGTTGTACGAGGAGGCTGTTGAAACAAGTTTGGGCTTTGGGTACTGATGCTGTACATTTGCATTTTTCACGGCATGAAAGGAAATCATAGTCTCTGACTTGACCCAAAATAAAGCTGCATGGCCTAATTTGTGTCCAGGAGACATGGGTGTAGATACAAAGTGTTCCTTGCATGACATCTTTGACTTGTGATGGGATTTTCTAAACTCTCCCTGATCTTTGCCATGAGGACACCTTATACAACAAGAGGAACATAGCCCAAAGAGTAGCCCAACCTCTCCCACCCTGCACAGCACCTGCTGCTCTCTGTCAGCCTTTACTCTGTCCACATCTAACATTTCCAGTTAAACAGGCGTTGGAGCCTGTTTCCAAGCCCAAACTGCCCTCCCATGTGGAGCTGCCCTCTCCCTGTGTAGAGCTGCAAGGAGAGTTCTTGGCCCCTAAGGCATCTTATCTGCTTAATTAAACAGCAGAGCCCTGACAATTCAGCACAAGAACATTGTCTCAACAAAGAACAAGGGGATGTTCCTTGACCCTATTTTATTGAAGTTCCTGGGGAAAACAGGCCTGGCGAGGCAGCTTGTGCTCCCACACAGCCCAGTGCTGGCTCTGCTTGCCCCAGAGGAACAGCTGAGTTACTTCATCCAAGTTGGATCCTGAAAGTCAGAACTACCATGCAGCCAAAGCACTTCCACCCCAGCCTGTCTCCCTCATCACCCTATGCAGACCTGCAAACACCTCAGCACAGGTATCCCCTGCCTGCTCAGATGGCCCAGACAGAGCACCTGCTACTTCAGCTGATTCACCAGCTGATTCCCCCAGCTATTCCGAGTGCCACGTGTGCATCTGAGAGCTGCTTATAAGCAAGAGACCTTTGGCTTGGGGAACAGCTACTCAGACAGGCAGGAGAAGGTGATTTAGGAGGCAGGGCAGACACTGCCAGCAGAATCCATTTAGCCCTCAGAGGGTCTCCAAATTAGGTGCCTCTGGAAGAACTCTAGGAGAAAACTCTGTTCTCAGGGAATACGTCACACATTGTATGTGCAACATTTGGCAACACAAAGACATTAATGATATTAATGGAAGAAGTACCAGGGCGATTAAAAAGGATTTCAAGGCGCTGGGTCAATTAGTTAATGGGACAGGAGCACAACTGGTGTTTGCCTCAGTTCCTGCAGTAGCAGGGGTGAATGAGGAGAGGACTAGGAAAACTCATCAATAGGTGGCTAAAGGAGTGGTGCCACCGGCAGAATTTTGGTTTTTTTGACCATGGGGCAAATTCCATGGTACCTAGTCTCCTCAAGTCAGATGGGCTTCATCTATCTAGGAAGGGCAAAAGGACTCTAGCCCATAAGTTGGCAGGGCTGATCAGGAGGGCTTTAAACTAGGTTTGAAGGGGGAAGGGATTGAAACCAGGTTCTCCAGAGAGGAGCATAAGGGTGGAAAGCCGGAGTTAAGGGTGAAATCAGCAGCCCAACTGAAGTGCATGTACACCAATGCATGCAGCATGGGTAACAAACAAGAGGAACTGGAAGCCATCGTGCAGCAGGAAAGCTGTGATGTAGTTGCCATCATGGAAATGTGGTGGGATGACTCGCATGACTGGAGTGCTGCCATGGGTGGCTACAAGCTCTTCAGAAGGGACAGACAAGGTAGGAGAGGTGGAGGGGTGGCTCTATATGTTAGAGAGTCTCTTGACTCTGTGGAGCTTGAAGTCAGTAACAACAAGGTTGAGTGCCTGTGGATCAAAATCAAGGGGAAGGCCAACAAGGCTGACATCCTGGTGGAGTCTGTTACAGACCACCCAACCAGGATGAAGAGGGTGATGAATTATTCTGCAAGCAGCTGGCAGATGTATCAAAAATTGCCAGCTCTTGTTCTCATGGGTGACTTCAACCTGCCGGATGTCTGCTGGGAACTCCACACAGCAGAGAAGAGGCAGTCTAGGAGATTCCTAGAGCGTATAGAGGATAATTTCCTGCTCCAGTTGGTAAATGAGCCTACCAGGGATGGGGCCTCGCTAGACCTTCTGTTCACAAACAGAGAGGGGCTGGTGGGAGATGTGGTGGTTGGAGGCTGTCTGGGGCACAGTGACCACGAAATAATAGAGTTTTCAATCCTCAGGGATGCAAGGAGGGCCATCAATAAAACCTCTATGCTGGACTTCCAGAGAGCAGATTTTAGTCTATTCAGAAGACTAGTTCAGAGTGTACCCTGGGAAACAACCCTTGAAAACAAAGGGGTCCAGGAGGGATGGACAAGCTTCAAGAAGGAAGTCTTGAAAGCACAGGAGCAGGCTGTCCCAGTGTGCCAAAAGGCAAGCCGGGAAGATGACTGGTCTGGCTGAACAGGGAGATTTTGAAGGAAATCGGGGTAAAGAAGAGAGCCTACCAATTACGGAAAAAAGGGCTGGCTACTCAGGAAGAGTTTAGGAATATAGTTAGGTCATGTAGAAAGAAAATTAGAGAGACGAAGGCACAACTTGAACTTAATTTCGCCACTTCTGTGAAGGATAACAAAAAGTCCTTCTACAGATACATCAATAACAAGAGGGGCAAGGAAAACCTCCATTCTTTATTGGACATGGGTGGAAACATAGTTATCAAAGATGAGAAAAAGGCTGAGGTATTTAACACCTTCTTTACCTCAGTTTTCAACAGTAAGACAGGTTGTCCTGAGGACAGCTGGCTTCTGGAGCTTGTAGAGATAAGAATCTGAACAACCCCCCTGTAATCCAGAAGGAAACAGTTAGCGACCTGCTGAGCCACTTGGATCCTCACAAGTCTATGGGACCAGATGGGATCCACCCAAGGGTGATGAGGGAGCTGGCAGAAGAGCTTGCCAAGCTGCTATCTATCATCTACCAACAGTCCTGGCTCAGTGGGGAGGTCCCAGATGATTGGAAGTTGGTGAATGTCATGTCAATCCATAAAAAGGGCTGGAAGGAGGACCCGGGAAACTACAGGCCTGTCAGACTGACCTCAGTGCCTGGTAAGGTTATGGAGCAGATCCTCCTAAGTGCAATCACACAGCACCTACAGGATGGACAAGGGATCAGACCCAGCCAGCACGGGTTTAGGAAGGGCAGGTCCTGTCTGACCAACCTGATCTCCTTTTATGATCAGGTGACCTGCCTGGTGGATGAGGGGAAGGCTGTGGATGTGGTCTACCTGGACTTCAGCAAAGCCTTTGACACTACCTCCCACAGCATACTCCTGAAAAAGCTGGCAGCCCACGGCTTGGACAGGAGCACTCTCTGCTGGGTTAGGAACCGGCTGGAGGGCCGGGCCCAGAGAGTGGTGGTGAACGGGGCTGCATCCAGTTGGCAGCCGGTCACTAGTGGTGTCCCCCAGGGATCAGTGTTGGGCCCAGTTCTGTCTAATATCTTTATTGATGATTTAGATGAGGAGATTGAGTCCACCATCAGCAAATTTGCAGATGATGCTAAGTCGATCAGTTGGAAGGCAGGAGGGCTCTGCAGAGGGACCTGGACAAGCTGGAGAGTTGGGCTGATTCCAATGGGATGAGGTTCAACAAGGCCAAGTGCAGGGTCCTGCACTTTGGTCACAACAACCCCA
Organism: Chiroxiphia lanceolata; assembly: GCF_009829145.1. Taxonomy (NCBI): domain Eukaryota; kingdom Metazoa; phylum Chordata; class Aves; order Passeriformes; family Pipridae; genus Chiroxiphia; species Chiroxiphia lanceolata. The sequence continues at coordinate 57,341,723 of NC_045638.1, forward strand.
TGCAGCGCTACAGGCTGGGGACAGAGTGGCTGGAGAGCAGCCAGGCAGAAAGGGACCTGGGAGTCTGGATTGACAGGAAGCTGAACATGAGCCAGCAGTGTGCCCAGATGGCCAAGAGGGCCAATGGCATCCTGGCCTGTATCAGGAACAGTGTGGCCAACAGGTCCAAGGAAGTGATTCTTCCCCTGTACTCAGTGCTGGTGAGGCCACACCTGGAGTACTGTGTCCAGTTCTGGGCCCCTCAGTTCAGGAAGGATATTGAGGTGCTGGAGCAGGTCCAGAGAAGAGCAACAAGGCTGGTGAAGGGACTCACACACAAATCCTATGAGGAGAGGCTGAGGGAGCTGGGGCTGTTCAGCCTGGAGAAAAGGAGGCTCAGGGGAGACCTCATCACTCTCTACAACTCCCTGAAAGGAGGTTGTAGCCAGCTGGGGGTTGGTCTCTTCTCCCAGGCAATTATCAGTAAGACAAGAGGGCATGGTCTTAAGCTCTGCCATGGGAGGTTTACGTTAGATATTATGAAGAAATTCTTTCCAGAGAGGGTAATCAGGCATTGGAATGGGCTGCCTAGGGAAGTGGTGGATTCTCTGTTCCTGGAGGTTTTTAAGACGAGACTGGATGTGGCACTTAGTGTCATGGTCTGGTAACCATGGTGGTAGTGGATCAAGAGTTGGACTTGATGATCTCAGAGGTCCCTTCCAACCCAGTTGATTCTATGATTCTATGAATGCTCACAGTCCAACTGAGCTTCACTTCAGAGCAAAGGCCAGTCTAGGACCCACTTCACTTTGAGCAGGGTTGCATGCATTAGATTAATAAAGTCCAGCTTTGGCTGGTTAATTCAGTGAGATTTCCAACTACCTCTGAATCAGCAAGGATCAAGACTGCCAAATTAAGCTGCATTTCTGTAGCACAGGAAGCAATCCGTGAACAGGTTGTATAACCCTTTTGTTACACTGAAAAAGTTCTTTGGAATCCTTCAGAATGAAAGGCTCTATTTTAGAAGCTACTGCAGTGAATACAGAAGACGCAAAAGTGAATGTTTGAACATGACTACAGATAAAATCTCAAGGTGACCTCTTCCATAACAGCCTCTCTTTGCTAATCAAGTGCAAACTTGTGCGTGGCTCTCCTGTCTCATGTGGACTTTACAAGCTGCCTGGGCCTACCTGCCAGAACAGAGTCAGAATAATTCCAAAAAGGATCAGGTCCATGGTGGTTTAAGTCAGTTTTGAGGGAGATTTAGGGAAGATTAAATTTAAACATTCTTCAATTAAATTTAAACATACTTCAAAAGACCTTCTTGATTTTTGTGCATCCATGTGGATCTCAACCAAACCACTCCTGCAAGATTGGAAATCCACCACTCAATATGAAGGTGGAGTAGCATTTATTTTGTTCAAATGAATTACTGACTGTAGGATGCAAACTTTTAGAACAAATGAAATCAATGAAGGTGTTAAAGAAACTCACCATAGTGACTGGTCCTATTGCTTGGGTCATGTTTTGGGCAGAACACTCTAAAATTTAAGTTCAATTTTAAGAAAAAGAGAAAAAGTGTTAATAAATACATAAACAGAGTTATGCTGACTGATTTTAACAGATATTTCCCCCTCTTTTCATTAAACATAAACTGAAAGACACTTAAAAAGAATTATCAGAATTTTTGTTCAGCATTACCCACCTAAGAAGGCACCTGCTATGAAGTCACAGGCCATGCACAAGCTTGTATCTCTACTTTTAGAGCCTCGCTGGACTCTCAGCACTGAAGCCTTGAATGACCACTTCCATCAACCCACTCTGCCTGGACCCGTCCACTGTTCAAATCCCAAGTCAGACACACTTCATCTGGTGTGGTGATCACTGTGTCAGAGGCAACTCTTATTGAAACGAGGTTAATGCTGCCAAGGTGAAATAGCGCAGAACTAACAAACATTCTGCTCCCTCGCCCTGCACCATCAGGCCAGGAACCTCTCCTGCCACACCTGCTCACCAGCCAGCTTGAGTTTACAAGCCCTGCTCCATGTGCCGGCAGAGCTGCACAGCACCACCACATAAAGCACCAATGACTTGCTCGGAGATCTGTTGGAATGTAAGTTCTTTATGACACAGCAGAGATAAGAAGAGATCTTAGCAAGAAGCCTTGGGATCTAAACAAAAGCAAGATAAGCAAGCACACTTGCAGACTGCAGTAAATCTCTTCGTGACTTTGTTTTGCCCCATCTATCATTGTAAATTGTGATAAAGAAATGCCTGCCTATCTATTTGATGAGAAGCATCTCCCTCTGTGTTTCCTGGACCTTTAATCCTGGCTATGAATGGAATGTCTGTCCCTCCTTCCACAAACCCTATACATACCGAAAGTTTTAATTAATAAATGATTCAGTCTTGTACACGCAAACTGTGTCCATGCAATAATTCAACTGTTACAGAGATCTCTGCGCCCCTCCCTTCCCACTGCCTGTGCTGACAAGGTGGTTCCCAAATCCTGAGGAAGTAGGGCACCCTGTTTGAGATCCAGTAGCTTAAAGCTGCTCAATCTATTCCTCAAAGGCTTTAGTAGTATGCAAGATAAGAATATTTTCACTGGTTCTAGGAGAGCAACATGAATTCCTTGGAAGAGGCGAAATGCAACAAATATAACTGGAAATATTCCTTATCTTCTGGTTACAATAATGTGCAAAGAACATGAACCAGCTTTTATAATATGCCTTTCTTACAGAAGGATCCCAATTCACTTTTTAAGCAAAAATGCCTTATAAAGAGCATGATTTAGTTGAACTCTTCCTTACAAATCTATTTGCCAAGCCTACTGCTCAAGTCCTTGGAAGCAATTTTTAAAGGGAACTGCATTTACTAGGACATTTTCTAATTATTGTCATTCTTTTATTTTAAAAAAACCAGAAGCACTGCCCTTAGAAATGCAGTCCATTTCCTTGATGAGCCAGCTTTTCTGCATGAAATGTATTTTTATGCACAAAAAAAATCAGATTTAGGTATGCCTAACAACTCAATTAGAAAGCTAAGTAATGGGGACACCTTATTTACAGCCTTGAATTTCCAATATTGCCTTCTGGACATTGCTTTTATTTCTTCCCCTCCCTTCAATTCTAGTCTTTCCCAGTTAGAAACGACCCTCCTAAGCACAAGCATATCTTATAAAGAACAGACAATATATTTTACTACTCAGGCCACTTTATTTGGAAGCACTTCCCTACTATCATTTTTGCAAGACAACATAACAAATTTACTTATTTCCCCACCTGTACTCTTGCTGGCCACTTCCACAGCACTGTATGCCTTCTCTTTTTGCTGCTGCTCTATTTGTTTTGATATGCTCATCATCACAACAATGGTAACTCAGAATTTAAAAACACCAGCTCCATCTCTCTCAAAGGAATTCTCTCCCTTGATGTACTTTTTAGTATGTCATATTTCACCACGAAAAAGTGCAGGGGCTGTCAGTCCACATTCACTGTTTTTCAAGTCTATTCTCCAATAATTTCAGGCTAGCTACAATTTTTGCCATTGATACCATGCAAAAAATCTTTAGGTTCAAATCCTTGAAGCCTGCCTCACCACCTTTTCCTAATCCAGTCCTTTCCCATCCCTTCAATACAGGCTGCTATAGTCTAGTTTCCTGTATTATATCTATGTAAGACACACAACTAGTCTCACAGTGACATTTTTAAGGGTCTCTCTTCCAAACCTCCAAGCTCAAACACCTACCACATCAAACTATATATTCAACCACTGCTTTACCAGTTTCTGTCTAGACAGTTCCACTTATTTTTCACCATCTTGAGAAGTTCAGTCTTCTTGAGCCCAAGTTATCCTTTCTAAAGACACATAATGAAAGCCATTTATTCTGTGATCACAGGAAGTTTCCATCTTCCCAGCTATACCCCTTCATGAGCTTGGCAGACTTCCAAAGACTTTACAAGCATAAACTAAACATACCATCTTCCCTATACAGCTGGGCTTACTGCCTTGCATTTTAGACTGACAGCCCTAGTGAAGCAGCCAAGAGTGCAAGTGTTTTGATACAAAAGGACCCATCTTCCACTGCTACTAAGGACTGCAGTAGTCCATCGCTTTTTGAAACAAACAGTGATTAGATGATCCCTCAGACTAATCTAAGACTAACCTGGCCTGTGATCTCTCTGGCCTTGCACAGAAATGAGCATCTAAGGGGTTTTATGCACCTTAGACTTTACCATAACTCCAGCATTTCAAAAGGTCCCTGAAGTCCCAATTTCTCAACCGCTTCATGTGCATCCTCCAAACAACTTGTTCCGTTTGTTAATGGCAAAGCAGGCAGCCCAAGGGCAGTGGATACGAGAACTAGCATGATCAGGACAGAAACTTTACTTAGAATCCATTTAGTTGTGTTAATGCTAGTAGTGTACTTGAAATACAAGGTCCTTGGTGGGAATCAAAGTTCTCTGCTAGCACAGGGAGGGAAAATTACCAGAATTTGCCAAATGTGAACAGACCTAGAAGTACTATAGCCTACTCTGTGCTCAGACTGCTTTTACTGGAGCGTCTGAACAAAAAAAAAACAAATAGAGAATTTCCGTGACATTAATAAAAATCTTGGTCCTTGAAGACCAGCAAGGTAGTCAGTAGGGACTGACTTCCTCAGTTTTGGCCTAATGAACTTTCAGGTATGTTACAGGCTCAAACACTAAATAGATTCCCTCCCACTGCTGTGAAGTTTTCATGTGAAAGAAAAATGTTTCCCCCAGCGCTTGCAAATGGAGGATCGAGCATCACTTTAAGAGAGAAGAAAACACCTCCTTTTCTAAAAAAAAACACGTTAAAAAACCACATGATTTTTAAGCCTCTCTTCCCGACACCACCATCACCACCATAAAAATGCTGACAGTGCTTAGTCAGAAAACACTTGGGTAAATACCGGTAGACACCCTTTACTTGGTCGGTTTCTATGGCCGCGTCGTCGCAGAGCGCGCAGTAGTAGTGGTAGCTCCTGCGGCAGGCTCTCTCCTCACAGCCCACAGTGGCTCCCTTCTTGCGGCAGAAGTTGCACACCTAGAACCAGACGGGGTGTAGCACGTAAACGTCACAGGGGGCTACTGAAAATCTTGCCACGTAAGGCAAATACCATCCTCTGAGGGAAAGTCCAATATTTCATTGCAAGTCACCTTCGTGTAATTCATTAGGCAAGCTCACTCCTGCAAACTCCCATCCTGGTCATAATTTCAGCCACTTTTTTGCCACCTTTTCCTCTGCTTTATACAGATACATTTGTAAGATGATGCAAACAGCCACGTGAGGGCACTGGGTAACTTCCCCAAATTACTTCAAGACCAATGGGTATTAGTGTTTGTATTTATGTTTTCTAGGATAACTTCATAATGAAAAGAGTTCCACTCAGGATGTAGGGGAGGAGAGCAGCTGAAGACAAAGCCAATTACAAAAAAACTCTGATACAAATGACCTTCGTTCTGCTAAACACAGAAGGTGCTTCCCTTTACACTTATGGATTGCATGCTTTTGTTTCAGGTACTGGCTTAGTCCTTCACCAAAGTCTTAGGAAACTTTGACTAAGGACTTAGAGGCCAGAAACAAACAAACAAACACCTGCATTTTAATACAGAACGAACTAAATTTCACAGAATATAATGCCAGTGATTCTAACATCAAATCTGTAATTTTCCTAATCTTAGTAGATCAGAAGGACTAGGTATTTTTATGTATTTTTTTTAAAGCACAGAACAGGCCAGATAACCTTCAGTACTATGAGACTGGACTAACTGCAGATTCAGAAACAAACTCCTTACCAGCCGCTTTCCTCTCCTGAGCTCTTTCAACACTGATGCCACATCAAACCTTATATCCAGATTTTCTGGGTTATACTCTTCAGATTCCACAAATCCTGAGGAAAATAACTAAAGACAAAAGGGACAATATTAAGAAATAAGAGTGACTCAGCCACCAGTGCAGAAAAGACACAAAGAGCACATCTTTTCTTCTTGCACTTGCCCTACCTAAGGAGGTTAATTTTCCTCTGTGTTTTTAATAGGTTTCACCTATGCTAAATAAGGAGCTGTGCTTAAATATTTTTGCAGTCAAAGGAAGCTCCTCTTCTACACAGGAGATTTCACATGACATGAAAGTGAACTAAGAAAAGATAATGAGGTAAGAAACTTATTAAGGAACATGAATGAAAAAAACTGTGGAATTCCAGCCTGCCCAGAGTAAGGAGGAGAAGCCAACAGACCTCCACACCTTAAACATCTTGTTATGTGCTCAGTTGTTTAGACTTACAGCTGGATGCAATATTTCTCTCTGATAAGATTTCCATACAGCCCAATGCTGACAAGAGTTGACTGCATACAAAACACAGGAACATTGTACAAAGCCTGGGAGAAATCCACAAAAAATATATACATGTACACTTGGGCCACTTTAATTCCCACAGAACTGCTGAGCCATGATGATGAGTGAGGAAGGGGAAGTTCTTGACAACTATTTCCTAACAATTGTATATAGCTAATTCCAAACAAAAGCGAGCTACCCTTTCATCAACTGGCAGGCACAGTCTGTCTGCTCAGAAGGTGATAGCTAACTGCAAAAAACTCAAACAGCACAGATAAGTCTAAGGCAAAGAAATGAGTAGAGTTGCTGGCAAGAGAGAAAGAAGAAGGGAGAGAGAAAAGCGAAGAAGAAGTTTCAACACTGGAGCAACATTAAAGCTCTAATAAAACCTGTTTCAAACAAAACATCCAAGTAACACTGTAAAAGAGGTATCAAACGTTTCTGAAATATTCTGTGACAAAAAGAACTAACCAACCAAAAAAGGTAGCTGAAAAATAAAGATGTACCCATAAAAACTGCGAGAATAAGAAGGCTGGAACCCTAAAAGCCAGAAAACTGTTCTAACAGCAGACATTTCCTGCACTAAATAACCCTCAGCTATATTCTCCCTCTCCTGAAGGGAGAATACAGCATCTGTACTTGATTCTGCACACCAAGAACCGGTTCCATCAAGATTCCAGAATAAAGGGGAGGCATTCTGACAGCAAGAAAAGTAAATGCATTCTAGGATCACAGCACACTTCAAGCTTCACAGATATTTTTATATAATAAATTTCTGATATTTTTACTTCTTATTTTAAATAAGGCACAGACTGGGAAGTTTTTTTACCTTCATGTATCAAGTGAATACTTTCCTGCAAAGGTTTCAGTGAGTACACAACTTCCTATGTGTAGATAAGAACTTCCTTCTTATCCAACTTAGTGTCTCGAGAAGACCTATTACTACTAGTAGACTGTATGTGTGCCTAGAATCACTGATCAGCTACAGACACACATGAAAACACCAAAAATCAACATGTCCAGCTCTGCAGCCATGGCCTCTCCCAATCCAAAATCCTGGCCCAAGCCTGCTGCTTTTCATAGCTTTTCAATCTAATATAAACTTGCTGGTTTGAGTAACCAGCCTTTCAAATCAGATACCACTGTAAAGTCAAGAACAAAAAAGCAGTGGAAATTTCCCCCTTATCCCTTCTTCTCCACTGGTCTTAGGTACCGACCGACTAAAAGCCACTCACCAGACAATCCTGATGAGCTGCAATATCGCTCTCTTTGGCAACATACATTACAGAACCAGCCGCCCCTTCTGAACAAAACGCACATGTTCTTCTCACCATCTTCGCCATTATCCAGAAAGCACCTAGAGCAGGAAAAACTGGGACAAAACACAAAACAGTTGATGTAACTACCATATGCCAAGCAGGACACAGAAAAGCAGAGCTTGCTAGCACTTGTCCTGTAACTGCTCCTTCTCTTACATCTCCTGAACCTTGGTGCTTTGCTCCTCCAGCACCAAGTACCAGTAGAATAGGCAAAGCCCACTCTTGGCACAGCAGTGGGATGGAAACCAGCTCGCAGGAGCTCCAACTGTTAGAGCAGGAGGAAAAGTGGTTTCTCTCTTCTTGGAAAGTCACTAACAAGTCATAAGGGACAACACAAGTTTTCAAGCTTGCTTGGCAATACCTGCCCCAATAACAGGACCCAAGGAGCAGCCCAGCAAGTCACGCCCTAAGGAGTGAAACTCCTTCTACTTGGAGGATGTCAATCACTCATAGCAGCGCTTTTCTTACGGTACTTCTGCCACATGTGGGTCTGCAAGTCAACAGAGGAGAGAAAATCACCTGTCCTCAAACATCTATAGTGCCTTTCAGGAGTTCACAGAAAACAAGGAAGAAACACTAATTCCTCACTGAAAGAAAGATGTAGCAAAGAAGCATGGAAGGGCCTGTAAGTAAAAGGGAGCAGAAGACAGAATCAGAAACAAGAGATTTGAACATTCTCTCTCAAAGAGGTGAAGCGCTAACAGGAGTTACAGAATTTTCTCTATGCCCTGGGATTTGCTTCAGGGACACCTGTTCTCTTTTCCTGGCCATATCCACTCTAGTCTTAATTGTTGTTCTTCACACAGTCTCTCTTTTCCTCCAGCAGCTGCAAAACTTTGAGGCCATCTACTTATTTCACAAAAACAGTCTACATGCATCTGGACGAGCCTTCACACATATCCCCCATCAGCAGTTTAGAGCACCACACCACAACATCAGTAGCAGAAGTTTTACTTTGCGTTTTTTTGTGCAAGTCCACCGCAGAAATCTTCAACAACTTCCCACTCCTACTAAGTGTGATACTCCACTGTCCTTTGCTGGAGACACCACCTCTGACAGCACAAACTCCTGTATGACAAGGGGAAGAAGAGTCTGCATTTACTTTCAAGAAATAAGAAGATCTGAAGTTAAATTATTCTAGTGAGGGAAAGGTAGTAAGGTCCAAGTACAAAATCTCATAGTCCACCAAATCTTGCAACCTTTACCTGGCTTTCAACAAACTGTTTTCATTAGTTCCCATCTCCCTTGCATAAAACAAGGTGAGAATTGCACCAGAGCAGAAGGAGATTTTTTATATGTTTTCTCCCCTCTGACTCATGCTACTGAGAATTTACTTCATCACAACAAGCCACTTTACCTTCACAGACATCTAGGGGGGATTTCCCCTCCATCCTTCTACCTCTTGTAAGAAAGGCAGGATAGGGACTGATTTCCAATATCCATCTATACAGCGACCATCACAACAGTCTCAGAACTTCAGCATTAAATAAATATGATAGAAACAAACAGAAATATATAGAAATATTAGAAACAGAAAACAGACAGAAAGAAATTTAAAAAGAGAATGAACTGGAGTTTGAATGGTCTAGAATGCAAGAAAAGTTCTCTGCGGCAAGCTAATACCTGGAATCGACGCAGATACACAGGCCCTGCTCAGGCCCAGTCAGAGGATCCAGCTCCAGGAACTTAGTGAGGAAGAGGCTAAAGACGGAGTCTACAGACCCTGGTGTTCTTACAGACTCAGGAGAGATCACTCACCAAATAATATCACAGGCAAAACAGACTCAACTTGGGGATATTAACTGAATTTATTACTAATAAAATCAGAGCAGGATAATGAGAAATAAAATAAACCTTAAAAACATCTTCCCCCCTCCCCTCCCTCCTTCCCAAGCTCTACCTCCTCCCCCAGTGGCACAGGGAGATGGGGAATTAGGGTTACAGTCAGTTCATCACATGTTTCTGCTACTGCTAAGGGAGACAAGTCTTTCTCCTGCTCCAACATGGGATCCCTTCCACAGGAGACAGTCCTCCATAAACTTCTCCAGTGTGAGTCCATCCCATGGGCAACAGTTCTCCACAAACAGTTGCAATGTGGGTCACTCTTCCATGGGGTGCAGTCCTTTGGGCACAGTCTGCTCCAGTGTGGCTCTCCCCGAGGATCACAAGTCCTACACCAGGAAACTTGCTCCAGTGTGGGCTCCTCTCTCCAAGGGTCTGCAGGTCCCTGCCAGGGGCCTGCTTTAGCATGGGTTTCCCACGGGTTCACAGCCTTCTTTTCAGGCATCCACCTGCTCCAGTGTGGGTCTCCTCCAGGGACTGCAGGTGATTCTCTGCATCCCCCTGGTCCTCCATGGGCTGCAGGGACACAGCTGCTTCACCATGTTCTGCACCAGGGGCTGCAGGGGAATCTCTGCTCTGGTGTCTGGAGCACCTCCCCCTCCTTCTCCACTGAGCTTGGTGTCTGCAGAGTTTTCTGCTATCCTATCATACATATACACACGTACACACACACACACACACATACAGTTTTCTACTATATCCTCTTAAATATTCTTACTCCACTCTTTGACCACAATTACATCTGCCCGATAATTTTTTTCCCTTCTTAAATATGTTATCACAGAGGCATCACTATCGCTCCTGATTGCCTCAGCCTTGGCCAGTGGCAGGTCCATCCTGGAGTTGGTTGGCACTGTCTCTGATATGGGGGACGCTTCTGGCAGCTTCTCACAGAAGCCACACCTGAAACCGCTCCCCGCTACCAAAACCTGGCCATGCAAACCCATGACACCCCCACAGGAGCCTTGCTTCAGTTCCTTCCTCTTCCCTAGCTTTCTGCTATGGAGTACTGCCTAGAATAGGACATGGAGCTAAACAGGGCAATGGATCTGGCTGAGTGCTCCCATGCAAGAAGGGAGAGGCTAAAGGCAGGGTTCCAGTTTCACAATTTAATTACATTTCACCTAAACAATGTCTTGCTTTTGTAGGGCTTAAGTTAGCTGCTCACAGATTCCAGTGGAACCCCAAGATCTGTCCAAAAAGGCAGGAAATCCTTGTTCCTTAGTCCGCTCTTCCACTCGCACTCATGACAGCAAAATTCTTATTTCTCCTACTGTGTCTTGTTCAAGTTGAGGAATTTGTTCCTTGTACAGAAGCTGGTCTGCATCTTTGATCAGCTCCGTCACTTCTCAACCCCTTCTCTACTCTTGCAATGCTCCAAGAGGAGCAAGCCATCTTCAAAAGGGTGGGCTACCATTTACAGTACAAAGTCACAAAGTCACTCTGTAACTTTTTCTTAATAACTGTTAATATTCCAATCACATTTTAGACTGCTTCTGAGCAAAGAGCTGACACTTTCATAAAACTATTGTTGGAGGCACAAAGCAGTGAAGTAAATGCAAAGCTCAACACGCGATGAGGTCCACAGTGACGAGAGCAGACATGGAAACCAGGTGGAGGGCTGGTAGTTTGTGCTGCCACAGCATCAGGGACGAATGTGAGGAGGGGTGGGAGCCACGTGGTCTCGTTCTTCCACTTGCTTAACCAAGACTGCTACCAACTACACCTCCTAAGTACTCCATGCAATGCGACCACAAAGAATGGAAAACTGGATGACAGTCTCAGCCACGGCACGTTGTACAGTAATGGTAAATAAGGTATAAAAGTACCCCAATTCATACCAAACTGGGAACATGAGAATTTGACATGGAAATTGTAGGGACAGATCGAAAGGTTTGTCCTCCTCACCCTCCTCAGAAGGGATACCTTTCAGTGAGACTTGTCTACTTGGCTACATGAAGTCACGGAATCACACGATCAATTAGGTTGGAAAAGACCTCTGAGATCACTGAGTCCAACCTACGACCAACCACCACCTTGTCAACTAGACCATGGCACTGAGTGCTATGTCCAGTATTTTCTTAAACACTTCCAAGAATGATGACTCCACCACCTCCCTGGGCAGCACATTTTAATATCTAATCACTCTTTCTGTGAAGAAATTCTTCCTGATGTCCAACCTAAATCTCCCTATGTTTTCACCCAGAACATTAAGTTGTGATTGCAATTGTGTTGTTAGTGTTCTATAGAGCTATTCGTCAATAACACACACATATCTCGGACAATTCAAAAGAACCTCATATATAACATTTAATAAGCCACACTCTTCGTGAACCCGACTGGCTCCTTTGAATGTGACCAGACCTACAGTTAATTGACTACTCCTGCACTCAATATCAGGCCTAGAATTGTGGTTTTGCAACAACTACGTACTACAGTTCCCCAGATCTCTTTCTGAAGTGGTATCAGATAGTGCAGAGGACATCAGCATTACAGTTACTACTCTGACACATCATATCCCACTTATCAACGTTGGATTTTCATCTCCTGTTTTATAGTCAATCCCTTACTGTCACAAAGTCCTTCTGCAACCCTCCGTTTCCACTTCCATTGTCACAGGAGGAGGCTGTGGGAACCCAAGGGGACCAATTCACCTATATGAGTTTTGGAGGCCCTTCCACTGCCCTCCAGTCAGAAGACAGAGATGCAGCTGAGAGAAAGGAACAGTCACACCTTCCTGCTTCCCCCGTACCTGTGCCATTTCCTCGAAGTAAGGCTGTTGGGGGTTGGTTTTGCTTTTGCAATTGTGACAAAAGGTAAGATACTGGGAAAGGAAACAGAAAGTAAAAAAGGACAAGGACATTGTTGGCAAGAGCACACTTGTGCCACTTCCAAATATATCCCGCTGAAACATCATCAGTTTGTCTAAGTATTTCCTCTCCAGACCCAACTCTGAAAGCATCCTTGCACGTAAATACACACATTTTACATGGGAGAAAACTAAGGCACAGAATGTCACGTGGCATATCCATAGAGGGGAAAGGAAAAGAACCCAAGTGTCCTGACTTCCAGCACGCCAAAGAAACCCACCGCCCCAGCTCCAGCTCCGCTCTCCTCTTCCCCGCAGCGCAGCGAACGGTTGGATCTACGGAAGCAGGAAGGCAGAAGGAAATGACATACCAGCTCCCCCTCACTCACCGTGCCCCCCGTTTCCGCTTTGTGGGGAAAGAAGCCCAGCTGGAGATGGCACAGTTAGGGCTAGGGATGGGATGGGATGGCTGGGCACGACCCACACGCGTCACCCCCCATTCCCCCCAAAGTCATTACAGCACCAACACACCCAGCCTTTGCGAGGAGCAAAACTAAGCAAATCTGCCCTTCTGAACACCTTTCACTTGTGGTCACCTCGTTCCAAACCCCTGCCATGGGCAGGGACACCTTCCACTAGACCGGGCTGCTCAGAGCTCCATTCAACCTGGTCTTGAACACTTCCAGGGATGGGCACCCACAGCTTCTCTGGGCAACCTGTGACAGGGTCTCACGGCCCTCACAACAAAGTATTTTTTCCCGATACTCATCCTAAACCTGGTGTCGCCCCCCGTCCCCCCCGTCCCGGCTCTGCGCGAGCCCCGGCAGGGCCCACTCCACGGGGGGGGGGGGGGGGGAGGGGGTGACCAGCACTGAGGAGGCGCCGAGTCTCGCGCACTCCCTCCCCGCCCCCCTCCCCGCGTGCCCGCGGTGGCACTTACCGCCCGCCCGCCCGCGACCCGGCTCGCGCACGCCGCCGCTCCCACCGCCCCCTCCCCCGCCCCCAACGCTCCCGCGCGGAAGTGGGCGGGCCCAGCCGGGCCCAGAGCATGCGCGGTGGCGCCCGTCGATGCTTGCCCGGAGCACCCCCTCTCTCCCGGCACTGATTGGCTCCGGCCCCCGGGGCGGGGCCGGAGGGGAGGGCGCGCGCCGCCGCGCCGCCAGTCACGTGATCGGCCCCGCCCGTGGTACTCCCCGCCGTTTTGGGTGGGCCGCGGTCTGGGACCGGGAACACGGGTTCGATAGTCGCTCCCGGGGCGCCGCCGGGCAGCCGCTTCCCGAGGGCTTTCCCCATGGGAAAGGCGACACCCCCATGCTCCCATCGGCCCCCCGTTCACTTTGCACAGAATCACAGAATCAATTAGGTTCGAAAAGACCTCTGAGATACCGAGTCCAACCCATGACCGAACGCCGCCATGACAACCAGGCTGTTGGGAAAATCTTTATTTGTAACAAATAGTGTTATACGGGGAAAAAACCCCCAACTTTCTTAAGAAAGGATGTTCTTTGATGTTTGGTCTTTGTAATCTTCAAGACTAATGAACAAGAAGGAAGATTCAATCCATGAAAGAGATGGCAGCACACGAGCAATGATGTCAAGGTGTTAGAAAAACAAATTGAAGTTTAGGGCATGACATGCTTCAGTGATTGCAGACCTGGGGGAGGAGGTTAACATAGTTTGGGAAGAAGGATGTACCACTGAAAACAGACAGGAAGAATGCAGAATTTACAGGCCACAAGGACATTTGGCAGAACTCATGAGATAAGAAAGAAACTTGTAAAACCAACTCCATAATTGTGCTGCAGTCAGCAGTGGGTAAAAGGCAATTCTGGCAGGGGGGATCAGAGATTACTGACCCAGGAAACCCACTGACTGAAAAGAAAGGAGAAACTGAGCATGCAACTAATTAGCATGAGAAGAGAGAGAATCATTAACTCATAGAAGATACAATATGAATACTGGAACAATGTCACTTGTAGCCAATGAACACTAATTCCTTTGTTTGCTAAAGTGTATAAATAGTTAAAAATTTTGATTATCGGGGTGTGTGTGTCAGGAGGAGCAATTCCCCCACGCATCTCGAGCCAAAGATAAAGTAATGCCTGCTCAGCTTTCTAATACTGAAATTACAGTGTTAGAGAGCTTTATTTTCCTGACATTTTCAGTGACAATTTCTGGTGATCCAGGTGGAACCCTGCATCCAATGCTAGACAGATTCACAGGACCGAGAGGACTCCAGTGCGCACCAGAGGTTTTTCAGGGAGATCCTCCGGTCCCCTGATCTGTTGAGTTCAAGGCATGGCCCCTGGGATTTATTAAGATGTTACTGGGGGGGGTATAACGAGGCTGCTGGAAAGTCTCGCTGGATTAAGGTAAAGGGAACTTGGAAACTAGGTTTTGGGCTAGTTTGCACATAATTATGGGGACATCCAGAGTGCCAGCCCTATGAAAGGTTAAAAAGTGTGAGCAGGTTTTGCACACCCCTCAGGGTTAAAAGTGTGAGTGGCTGTTGCACATCACTCTCAAAAGGAAATGTAATTGTGTTTTATTATATTCTATGAAGGGTTCTGGTCAAACATCAAAAGGGGGGGCTTTGGAGAAATCACGCCTAGGATGTATTTTGAAACCGTGGAGGGAGGTGGGAGGTGCAACAGGAGGCTCTCTCTCCAGAAAAAAGTTAATTGAATACTGTAATAATTGATGGCCTTTGGATGATGGTGAAAAATGGCCAAAGAATAGAACTTTAAGTTACAATACAATGAAAATACCTTGTGAGCACTGATGCATATGGGCTTGGGAACTGGGACACCAACCATACAATTAACACATGAATAGCAGGTGGTTCTTCCACAACTCATTTATCAAGGAACAAAGCAAGTTGTGGGTACTAGTCTCATGGTGACCTTTTCCATTGCAGGTAATTTGACTACAAGCCAACCACTTTATCCCATAAATGACAGCCTGAGTGAGCCTTCTTTGAGCTCTCCCTGCTAAGCAGCTGGCTGCATGGCAGTGATTTCCCCCTGTGAGCTGGGACACCTCTCACAGTTACTCCTCGAGGCTGGGAGACCCGAGCCCAACTGCAGGTCCCTGGTAAGTGACTGATATTGCACATAATCTTGTATTAGAGTGCACTAGATTTTCTATTGGTAACTGATTTTGTGTTGGTAATTTTAAATCATTATTATATCCTGTGCAGTAACAGAGTAAACCTTGCCATCAAACTTTGTTAAGTAACACTTTTACAACATCTTTAATAAAACCACTTTTTCTGATACCTTTGCTGGTGGTTCTTCAAGTGGTCTAAGTCGCCCACCTGTGACACCTCCTTCTTTGCACAAGGCTCCAACACACTCAAAAGCCACATGCCTGCACACCCATCCCTTGCTCCATTTCAGGGCCACATCCTGCATCTGCGCTCACTGTCCCCTAATGTAGTCTGTTTCTCTCTTGCCAACAAGCCACATGGCAAGGACCTCTGTGGCCCCCCTGTCCCATGCTACACAATATAGCACTGAAATGAGGTACACTGGATTTCTCAAGGAGTTCTCTGTGTGTCACAAACGTGGATGTAATGGTTGATAAAGGCAAGGATAAATAATTTGCTGATCAAATTAAGTTTATAATAATAAAGTTTGCAATGGAATGGTTAATGTTTTGCTTAGGTTGCAAAACGTTAAATTGCGAAATGCTAAACAGCAATGTTGTGTTGCCATGGCGAGTTATATCCTGTTATGCTAAGTCTATGCTTAAGTGCACTTATAAGGAAGAAAAAGCATGAAGCTCTATATGAAGGACAGAGGGGGTCGGCTAAAGGGACCAGAAAGAGGACCTACTACCTTCATCCGGGGATTGCGATACAGCAAGTACTGAGGACTGTTGACTAACCAGACTGTTGGCTGGCCCCCAGCAACAGCATGAGGTCCACGCAGTGAGAACCAGTGATGAAGCCACTGGTGATGAAGCCAGTGATGAAACCAGAGTCTAAGGGGGAGGGGATTGCAGCAAGTATAAAAAAGCGAGCTTTGGTTTATTGAGCTTGTGGACCGCTGGCGGAGCAGGAGACTCCCCGGCCGCCCAGCGCTGTTTTGCTCATTTGCCTTTAATAAATTTTGGTATTTCAAATTTTAAAATTATTTGTGGTCTCTTTGACTATAACAGTGGAGAGGGATGCCTTTTATGATAAGGTAACCCATCTAGTTGATCAAGGGAAGCCAGCTGATGTACTACTTTCAGACTTCAGCAAAAATGTTGCTACTGTCTCTCACAGGTTCCTTCTGCACAAAATGTCCAGCACAGAGCTGGATAAACACATTATGTGGTGGGTGAGCAATGGGTGTGCTCATGGGTGGAGCACAGAAGGTAACAGTGAATGGGGTGACATCAGACTGGCGACCAGTCACTAGTGGGGTTCCACAGGGCTCTATCTTGTGCTCTTCAACATCTTCATAAATGGCTTGGACACAGGACTGGAAGGGATACTAAGCAAGTTTACGGATGACACAAAACTGGGAGGAGCTGCCTTGAAGGGAGAGAGGCCCTGCAGAGAGACCTTGACAAATCAGAGGGCGGGCAATCACCAACCACATGACGTTCAACAAGGGAAGTGCTGGATTCTGCACCTGGGATGGGGCAACCTCGGATGTTCATACAGACTGGGGAATGAGGTGCTGGAAAGCAGTGCCATGGCAAGGGACCTGGGCATCCTGGTCGATGGCAAGTTGAATCTGAGTCAGCAGTGCCCTGGCAGCCAGGAGGTCCAACCTTGTCTTGGGGGGCATCAGGCAAAGCATCGCCAGCCAGTCAAGGGAGGGGATTGTCCTGCTCTGCTCTGCACTGGTGCAGCCTCACCTTGAATATTGTGGCAGTTTGGGGCACCAAAATACAGGAAAGATATTGAGCTGTTAGAGAGGGTCCAAAGGAGGGCAACGAAGATGGTGAAGGGCCTTGAAGGGAAGCCATATGAGAAGCAGCTGAGGTCACTTGGACTGTTCAGCCTGGAGAAGAGGAGACTGAGGGGAGACCTCATCACAGTCTACAACTTTCTCATGAGGGGAAGAGGAGAGTCAGGTACTGATCTCTTCTCTGTGGTGACCAGTGACAGGACCTGAGGGAATGGCCTGAAGTTGTGTCAGGGGAGGTTTAGGTTGGGTAAAGATTCTTCACCCAGAGGGTGGTTGGGTGCTGGAACAGGCTCCCTAGGGCAGTGGTCACAGCACCAAGCCTGTCAGAGTTCAAGATGCATTTGGATGATACTCTCAGGCACAAAATCAGGTCTGACTCTTGGGAATGGGTGCAGGGCCAGGAGTTGGACTCAATGATCCTTGTGGGTCCCTTCCAACACAGCATATTCTGTGATTCTGTGAACCCAATAAGAAGCAGGCATTTCTCTCCTGCAGTAGCAGAATTTGCCCAGATCACTGTTCTGATTAATGTAATCTCTGTTCAAGATTATTTCTCCCACCAGATCCATCAGGCTTAGGTGTATTTTAACAGTTCTAAGCCCCGAGACAGGCAGACTTGCATTCACAATGAGTTTCAGAAAAGCAAGTTTTACTAACTCAGCACTGTGGGAGGGCACAGAAAACACCAACAAACTCTTGCTCTCATCAGTTGTGTCTCTGCTGCAGATGGCACGGAGCACAAGTTCTTCCAGTGCACTGTGAACTTTGCTTGTGGATGAGAAGACGGGAGGGGGAAGACCAGGAGCACAGAAATTATCTAGGAAAGGTTTGATGCCTGTTCTTAGGACAAAGAATTCTAATTCTGTAAACTACAAAAGTGACATTTAAATGTAAATTTAAAAAAACATCAGGTGAAAGGCATTTTAATGGAATGCAATTAGCACCACAGACTTGAGCACACTGTTCGCTGTGTAGTAGTCCTGTCCAGCACATAAATCCCAGGGTACAAGGTGTGTTGGCAGTAGGGAAGCTTTGCCTATAAGATTTTTTTCCTGCACTTCTGAACTCCACACTGACAGGAAATTTCTGTCTCTGGCATGCTTCCAGCTTCATAGCCATAATCCCACGTGAGTTCGGTTCCAGCTTTCACATGTCTAAGAAACAAAACGCTGGGTCAATTTGTTTGAACTGAGTGAAACGGTACTGTGTTTGCAATTTGTCACCAACGACTCACATGCAAACCCAAAAACTGTATGGGGCAGGGACCATCACACAGGCAGCTTGTTGGGAGAGAAACAAGATATATAAGGAGTCTCTGACACACACATGGTGCTTGGCCTACCAGAGCTGTACAGAGTGCAAGTACCCACACATAGATGAAAAGAATTTATCAAGCAGTGCAATAGTGTCGGAGTCTAAACAACCTGCTTTTAGACAAAATTCTGGGAAACAAAAATCAAACAAAACAAAACAACAACAGCAACAACAACAAAAGGAAAAATACATAAGTGAACACATCCTAAATGAGAACACAGTTTTGTTATTTTTACTAAGTCCAGTGCATCACTGAAGTTTGAACAGATCTCTAGATATGCTGGCCATCTTTGGCCTGACAAGCTATGTTTTAATGCAATTGCACTATCTATATGCACAAAGACTCAGAATTAAACACATGCTCGTCATGAACCAGCTGCTCTGACAGTACATGAAAGAGAAGAAATTTCTAAGGTAGGAAATTCATTGCCGAAAAGGAATGCCAAACTAAATACCTTAGACTAATATGCTGAGAGACAACTGATGGAAAATACAATAAATATGAGTATTATAAAGAAGAGAGTAATTCTCCAATGTTTCTCATTGGATACAATGTAAGGGACATCCAGTGAATTACCAGGCAGCAGGCTGAGAACAAACAATGAGGACTTTTCAAACAGCACATTTTAACCTGGGACTTGCTGCCTTAAGATGTTCTGGAGGTCAGACATATAAAACAAATGAAAAGGTGACTGGGCAAGTTCATGGAAGGTACACAATTAAGCTCAATGATCCAGATGAAGTCCTTAATGTAGAAAAGTTGTAAAAGGGTGATGTCCAGTAAATGTGAGAGCCAGTCAGGGAAACTCTCTTTCAACAACCCTTCTCTTTCCCTAAGTGTCTTTGCTGATCACTGTTACCTCTCTCTACTTGCCTCAGTCCCCACTACACATATCTTTACAGAGTACCTGAGCCAGAAAGTCTCTAGCTAAAACAAAATCTTTTTTCTGACACATTTCAACACATTGTCTTCACAATTTTGGGAAGCCTCCCAGTGCAATCCACAGCATCTGTGTTAGTTTGGACCAGGGTTGCAAGACTCCAGAGAAGATCAATGTTCCCAGGAACTGGTTTGTCTGGGACAAATTCTCTCCTATTTTAAGTTCTTGCCTAGTATCACCGCTGGTACGTGCATCAGCCAGATTCATTCAGACAATTAATCCTTCCACCCCTGGGTTTAGCTGCCATCTTATGTTTTACTGGAACCAGCTCTCTGTACCGCCCTTTCTATCAGCCACTAAGGAAATACCTGCATCTTTTGCTTTCAGAGCAAATTTTCACCCTTTAAGTATCCTAATGCCACTTCCCTGGGACATGTTGGGCTACACAAAGTCCTGCTTCTCTTGATAGCTGTGAGAAGGCCTGAAGCTAGCTTGTTTGGCCCACAGAGCATCTCAACCTTAATATTCTGTGGGGTTTCATCCTGCCCTATGGGACCAAGATATGCAGGCCATTCTTTGAGACAGAACAGTGGAATGAGTGAATCTTGGCTTTTAAAATAACCATGCCGAGTTAAACCTATTTTCCACCGAAGAAGATTATCACTGAAATGGACACATCAAAATTAAGCTTCCCCACTTCACATTTCAATGCAAAACTGAAGAAAAACTCATCAGTGATAATCAAGAAACTGTATTTCTTCTGTTTTTAGTGCACAATAAGAACTCACCAAAAAGAAGGTAATTTTGTGCTTTCATGATCTAAGCATCTCCCCCACCCCTCAGCATAATTATGTCCTAATAACTAAATACTGATTTTTTTCCCCTAGTGCCTTGAATGAACAACATTTAACTTCCAGAAATTCACCTGTTTGTGAAGAATGCCACCCATGGAAAACTTCTGTTGTGAGTCTCTACGAACACGCTTTGTGCAAAGAGATTTGGGCAGCAGCTGTGCTGTAAAACAGGAAATCTGTATTAGAAACAATGAAACACCACATCATTGGCTGAAAAACCTATTTTGTGTCAGATATTTGTCACTAGAAAAGGTAGTTTCTTCCTTCCCATCTCCAGCCCACACAGAATGTCTATTATTCAATGCCACTGCCACTTATTTTTGCAATAATTATGTCTCTTTAAAGTATCACTTTTTGCCTACGAAAACCAAGTTCTTTTATCAAGTTGTTCTCCGGAAATTTATGGAGAAAATTCATTTTAGATTCAGAATGCACCACAAATAATCAGTATGTGGCAGATGTATCTTGCTGTCAGCCAGGGTAGCAGTGCAAGGGAGCAAGCAATGGAGTAAATGATCGTGTGTTGGCAAAGTGCCAGATGTGAAAGGTGATTCAGGTGCTCATAGGAACATGTGTATGCTCATGGCTGCAGAAGAAAGGTTTCTGCAGGATGCATTACTAATCTTAACACCATATTACCTCTGCAAGGAAGAACAGCTTAAACATATTGCAAGGATTTTGCTGTAAGACACATATTCTGCCAATGAAGAGAAATAAGTTATTTGCAGAGCATGTGCAGAAATGTCTATTCATCTTAGCTGGAGGTACTTGGTAATTCATTACTATTTGTTTCTTGGCAAGTCAAAACTGAGAGGCTTATTTAGTAGACACGTACACAGTAGGACAGACCACTTTCTGAATCTATGATTGAATGGTAGGGAAGTTTTGTAAAATATCAAAACACTTGTCCTAAACCAGCACTAACTAGAATTTACAATGGCTGGGAGAAGGTATGTGGATCAACAAAATGTGTCATTTGCTCTCTGGACCTCCCAGAAGGCCATCAGGATAAAGACATCACTCATTACTGGGAAATACGTCACTAAGGAACCCAGTGGTGCCAACACTACAGCTGGTATGTGGCATGCATCAGCTTGTGAAGGCACTAAGTGACCCAGCTTACTGTCCTGCCACTTGTGATGGCAGAGAGGACCACTTGTGCCTTCCTTTCATGCATCTACCTCATATGTGGTTTATGTGCAAAAGCTTTCTAGTTTAAGCTTAAATAAATAAATGATGTATTTGCAAAGACAATGAAGAGAATGCATGCAACTTTTTACTTACATTTAGAAAACGACCCACGTTTCCTTCTTTTGTGGCATCCAGTACATAAATATTTTCTTCGCTAGCATTCTTTGGAAGCATCCCATCTCCATCAGCCTCCTCACAAAATGCATCTTGACTTGACTGCCTGCTATTTTCCTCTTTGCAGTCAGCTTTTAGGGGTATATTATTGGATGGCCTCGCAACACATGTGTCATCCAGCACACCTGACTTGCCACAATCAACACCCTGCAGTGACAGACTCTTTCTTTTGCATCTCGCACTGTCCACACCAACAGACTCAGTCTGTCCAATTTCCATCGGATGGTCTTCCTTCTGCTTTTGGGTGGATTCTGTCAATGGACATGTAATTATTTTTCAACATCAGTTTAAGGCCAAAGCCTTTCCCTTGTTTGGCCCTGAACTCTTACCCACCCACTCTTAAAAATGTCCTCCAAAATCTAACCATCCTGCTATTTACAAGTCTATAACACAATTGCCCTTTTCCATGCCTGTCACCAATCCTCCCGCAAATTACTGTTTCCCGCTGTAGCGTCTAAAGCACTTGCTCAAGGCACCTGAGAGTGACCAAGTCTCTCACTCTTCCCAAATCCCACTCCAGACCGATTTCTTCCACACAGCATTTTTTCATCATTCTCCACCTTAATTCCCAAGAAAATTACAAACTATAATTTAGACAGAAACAAGATGCAAGTGCAAATAGCATCGGTTTCACACTGCCTCTCCAGCTTGAGGTCCCCCCACCCCTGGATTATATCCTGTTCAATTTTTGTTGACCAGAATATGTACTGGGTGTGACACAACAAGATCTGCAAGACTGACTTTCCCACAATTGCATTGTATTTAAAAGCTGCTGTCAGGAGAGTTCAACATGTCCCCAGATCAACTTTGCAGGCAAAAGACTGTCCTGTACCCAGTACAGTAGTGCACTGTGTTATGGAAGGCAGCAATAATTTCTGTACTACTGAGCTCTCTTAAAACAGCTTCCACATCATGCAGACATTGTTCTACTCCGAGAACAGGCCTGCCCACACTGTCTACATTAAAGTCTACCACCTGATGGGACACAATCACACTAAGAATGCGGTATGTATACCTCCGAAAACCTACTTTCTTTTCCTTTCTTTGTTCCACTGTTTACTTTGGTTTTGCTTGACTGATGAATCTGAGAACTATTATCTTCATCTGAGCTGGCACTGTGCACCTGTGTGTCAAATGAAAAGGCTGTGATGTATTGTTGCTGTGTGCAACTCAGAGTCAACACAGTACAGCAAGTGGCCTCTAGAACTCTAGGGCTGCAGGTTCAAACCTTCTGTAATGCATGGCTGTGGCCGAGTTTGAAAAGTTAATACATTCACTGCAACGCAATATTTATCTTAATTTCAAACGATCCTTCAAAATAACCTGGAAGGAGTTCCCCATGCAACAAAACATTTAAGTAAGTGTCTAAGTCCCAACAATTTCACCAGAATTCTAAGTTGCTGAACCAAAGCCCAAACATATTTTTTACAGAGTTTCAATGAAATGAACAGATGTGGCAGGATTTCTCCTCTCCTGCCACAAAAAGGCAACCACTTTGGCTCCAGAATGGAGCCAAATGTTAGCATGAAAATCCCACATGCATTTTGTAAGTGCAATGAATCCAATAAAACCTACAGAGTAAGTTTACCCCAGTTTTCCTCCTTTACACACATTTGCAGGCAACACTTCACACTCAGATCAGATCAAATTCTCCCAACTCTGCCACTGCATGAAAAAATCGTGTACAAATCCTGAGATTTTCCTCTCTCCCTCCTATGTCATTCTTCTGGGAGGCATCACAAAAACATTACCACTCTCACACCCTAACCCTGTAGTTAGTGACAACAGGAGATGGAGGGGAAGAATAAATTCCTAAGATTCTCAAGGCTGGAGTGCAAGTGAAGGGTGGAGAAGGGAAGGCTGTGGGAGTAGTTAGTGCTGGTCTGGAGGAACATGTTAAAGGACTGATAATGGAGAAGGGATGGGGTGCAGCTTCCAGCATGGCAGCTTAGCTCACAGTGTGACACAATCTCCTGAAGAAAGGTCATTAGAACTATCTAAATGTACAAGTTGAAAAGGTCAAAATTAACATAAATATTCAGCACAGAAAAATGAATCTATTAAAGCCTATTATTATTATTATTATTACCATTTTTAGCTGGTGATTGTGAAAAAAATCTGTTCTTCCAGGCCTTGTGGTTGCAATACTCAAGTTCTCTGGATGAACCCTGTACAGAAAGGTCAAAAGGAAATTATGAAAGACAGACTCACAAGTAACTCTCACAATACATATTTCTCAGCCTCTAGTTCTAGTCTCTTCTCTACAAGAGCCAACAGCAGAGCCTGCAGTTTGGCCTCACCCCATGTTCTGTGATTATTTTGCCTTTAAGAATTGAGGACCTAGGCTAAGTTCTCTGTAGTATTTGTAAAAAACCAGTTGTTCATACCTTTTGAGGGATCAGCAGCTGCTTTTACATTGTTTCTCAACTGTCCAGCTGAGAACCAAACTGTCTGCTGTTTTACTATTATTACATCAGATCACCTCAAAATAGAGCACCTACAGACAGAGTTATACCTTTTTCCTGCTACTAATTTCAACAGTTTTAATAGTGCAGCTTTCAAACAGGAGAGCAAAGATGTTGTGGGTACAAGAGACAGCAGAGGGGGAGAGACGCAATATATGGCAGGTTTAGAAAATACTTTCTCTCAAAAGGACCTCAGTCCTTCATGTTAGGAGTTGAGGAAGATGGGAAGTAGTATTTGGTATATATTTAAAACATCTAAAGTCACATTCATTTGGATTACATTCAGACTGCAGTAGAAGACACCAGTTTCAAAACTAATATTAATATCTGTAAAATGTCTAGCAATAAATAACAGCCCTTATTCAAGAAAATTTCCAATGTAAAAAAAATGTGTTTTCCTGCCACAAAAAAGAAAATCCTGGTACTTCTTTGGGCTAGTGATAATTGCAAGAAATGCTGCTCTTTAAGGCTTTCTTAAGATTTAAAGTCCTTTGTAAATTCAAAATGTGCAGAGGCCACAAGAAAATGTGACATTATTACATGGTTACACTGTTTATTCTTTTAAAGGCAATCTGTTTGGGTGAATGACATGTCAAGCCTAGCACACTGATGTCCTCTTAAATGTTTCTCAGTCCAGCTGGACTGACTGTCATTTCTTAAGAGGCAGAATAACAATGTCTTTTTGTCTGCCATATTTTTTTTTATACAGCCCAGGTGTAAACCATTTTTTTAATCTCAAGAAAGGAAATTAATGAGATTTAAGGTAGCAGTGTAGTACAGGCAACTTTGAAACTCTGCTTGCCTACAGTTTTTAGTAATGGCACTTAGCAGAAGTAAAACCTAGCTGATTACTTTTAATTACGTAATTAGACAATGATGAATTCATTAGGCCTCCAAGATACTGAAATGCAAGTGAGAAAATAGTAGCAGATATATTTAAAAGTTTCCATTTGCAATTTCATGGTACTTCTCAAAGTTCCACAATAATCTTCTGCTATGACAAGAGCAAGAATTTGCAATCATTTGTGAGTAGTACACAGAAAGTGTTTACAAAGTAGTGTAGCAGAGCAACAAAGAAGCTCCCAACTTCCTCCTGAAAAGACTTGAGCATGCTATTGACACAGCCACGTGGTTATTTTGCAGTACTTTTATTTTAGGAATGCTGATAGGCTATGAGACCCTGAGTATACAGTGAAAACATAATTCACTGCAAAGGTGAGGTGTTGTCAGACTCCTAGCAGGAAAGGTTATGATAGAAATAAGAAAAGGTTTAGAGACTGGTAGCAAACGACAGGACAGTAAGTGGCTAATATGTCATTAAACCCTTCAGCATCATCAAGTATCTTTAAATGATTTATCTCAAGTATCTTCTATTAATTGTTTCAAAGTTGCATCATGATTAATGCCCTGAACAGATCAAGTACATCCAAGAGATGAACTGGCTTTCTAGAAAATGCCAAGTGGTACACATAGTAAGTAAAATTCACATAGAGGAAAACTCTGTTCCACTAGAAGAAATAATTGGGAAATAACAAAGAAGTTCAGAAAGAAAAAACCCACCCTCATTTGAGGACATTCAGTTCTACTCTAAGTTATAAAACAGAATTCCTAGAATAGCAGAATATTGATTTTGTTATGCTTAAGTTTATTTTGATAAACTTACAGGGTTGATTTATTTTCACTATCCACAGTTTGAGACAAAGATTCCTTATTCTCAAGAATGTCATGTTTACCAGTCTGCACTAGTTCAATGACTGAATTTGAACAATCAGTGTCAAGTTTTCTTTTTTTGGAAAAAACCCCATGGTTTCTGTCATTCACAGCACTCCTTTCTTTCAGCTCTTGACCAGCATCTCCCAGTACTTCAGCTCTGCTCATTAATCTGCCTGAAAGCAAAAGAAAAGTTTGGTTTGCTTTTTGGTTTCTTTTAATGTTTGTTTTCTTTCTTTCACGCTATCATAGGTCAAACTTACATTAAAAAAATACAAGAACATTACTTGGGAAAGCAAAATATGAATGCAGTCTATGATTCTATGATGTCAATAGAGGCCGACATACAAACTGAATTAGACATACAGCCCTCGGTACAGCATGCACAGACTTATGAGGTAAAAAAATCAACAGTCTGAAATAGACTTTGCTCCAGAACGTTTTGATTGTTTGTCTGTCACCATTGCATTGCAGAGTTCTTCAAGGTTCTTCTGTCCATTTGATCATGTTGCAAGTTAAGATTATATTGACACACTTCTCCTCCAACCCCATATTTCTGTGTTCTCAAAAAAAATCCAGGGCAGAGGCCACAAGAGAGGGAAAATTATGCTACACATCTTCCATAGGTCACCTTCTGTTACCTGAGTAGGTACAAACAAATGTCCCCTTGTCGATATCATCCAGGCAGCGGACACCCCAGCCTTTCTTTTCAGTGTTGAACACCTGCAACCTGACTTGAATGCCGTGCTGTACAACTCTGTTCTGACACATCAACTTGTCACACCTGCATAACACACTGCACTCGTAAATTCTGTCAAGAGGAAGAAAAACAAAACACAGTATAAAAGGATGCACTACTAAAACAAAGTTTCTATTACTAATTTCCCTTCTAAGCATCAATAAGGCAGTGGACTGAAAATATAAAGACTGACTAAAACTGGTTGTGCAGCAGTGCTCTGGAAATCGTGACTCTCTTGATTGCTGATTCATCAATTTTAAGAGTCTGTCAGCTAGATTTTGGTATCAGCAGACAAGAAAAATAAATGCTAAATTTTTGTTTTATAGGAGTAAAGCTCACAGAAGCAGAAATCCCTATGAAGCACCTCATTCTACGCTGGAACAGATTTTAGCAAAAACAACCTATATGCCTGAACCTCAATGTAGTTGTCATGAGTTTAAAGATTTAATGAAGTATATCTAAAAGAACTCACAATTGTGATTTTTTTTCTTTGCATTTGTTTCTGGGTTCTCTGACAGCTTTAATTCTGCTCGTTAACCATAAACTAACACCACACAGCAAGAGAGAACTGAAAGGGCTCCTTAAGCCTGTGGGTTCAAGCCCTTGGCTATTGCAGAAAGCTGCTTTGCACAATTCCTCTTCTAAACACTTGAAGTAACTGGCACCTTCTTCAGGCCACATATTAATCCACAGGAGCTGAATAATAGAAAGGGCAAAGACTTGAAGCATTGGATGGCTTTGGAGACTCTTGGAAGAATCACATATAACCAAGTCTGGCAACAGCAGCTGGTTAATGCTTCTTTAGGATTCTGGTCACTCTTTACACTTTTCTTAGACCTTAATCTAAGATGTAAAAATTGTAGGATCTGCAGTAGAAGAGTTTTTGGGTTTTTTCCTCCTATTACTCAAGTCACATTAATTATTTTTTATCATCCTGATCTGTCAGTAAAATTGTGACAAAAATAGAAGGTTTCAGTTAGTCAAAAACTCCAGTTATCTTAATCCTGTAGCACTTACACTACAGGAGTAAAATAAGAGCATACAAATAAAATAGCAGTTAATAGTTCAGTCTTTCTTACCCACTAGGAACAGGTCCCTCCAGTCTTTTGTAACGGTATCCACGGCATCTTTTACCACCTGAAGATAGAGAAGTTTTACTACAGCCTCTTGCAGTTAGCTGTAGGCATGCACATTTTGACCTAAAAGTAAGAATAAAACATCTCAGAATGTACTTGGAGCAGCGCAAATCAATCATAAATCTAGGTAAGTTGAAATGTACTTAACTATACATACACACACACACACACACACACACACACACACACACACACACACACACACACACACAGACTTGTATATATACATCTATATTCCCCTTCCCCACTTCTTTTATTCCACAAGGCTGTTTCAGGCACCCTACTTTTTCTCTTTGTCTCTTGACTGGTTATGTGTGCTTTACAATAAACATTTTTGTTCCACCTCAACCTCATTCTTCCACCAAATGGCACATGCAAACAGCTGAAGTACAACAGAAATTTATTATAAACAGGACACTATCAAATGTATCAAATGAATGAAAATCACCTCTTCTGGCACAGCATTCCAGCCTGTTAACCGCTACTTTGTTACTTTCCTCCCACCTTAGCCCTCAGGAAGTGAAGAATTTCACACTGTGGAGAACTCAAGCAACAGCGCTTGTCTTCACCATCGTATGGCACAACAACTTCAAAGAATCACTGTGATCGTGCAAATCCTGAATCCTAAAACTGCACATCAAAAGCATCTCAACTCTTGTGGGACTGCACTGCTCAGCTGAAACTAAATCACTTTAATTACTGAAGCTTCTTTATACCATCCTGTGATCTCAAGGTCTTATTGGGTCATGGGCAACTATGCTGCACACTGGCACATGCAACTGCCCCAGCTATCAAAAATATAAAATGGATCCAATACCAGGTAACACCTACAGATAGAGGTCAGACAAACACCCTTCAAGAAAGCAGACAAAATTATCACCAAACTCTCATACAATAACTGTGGCAGGTTCCCACAGAGTGTCTGTAGTCCAGAGTTACTGAGATTTAGAAAAAGCAATGAACAACACTATTGGAACTGCTCAGACCCTAAATGTATTCTGTGACCATAGGCTTTCATAGTTTCTGTTTAGACAAGGGGAAGGAAAGGATGTAGAGGTTGGGAGCAGGGTTGTTTCTTCCTCTGCCCTCAGTAACCTTCTAAGTTCCAAAGGATCTGATCCCTTCAGGCTGTCCCATCCCACCTCTAGGATACCACAGTAGGTGCTGCAGCAGATATTGTCATGTGGGATCCTTCCCTGCCTGCCAGGAAAAAATTCTTCCTCTGCTGGCACAAGAGTCTCTTTCCTACACCTTTTCCAAAGCCAACAGACCTGCTTGTCAGCTCCACCTGGAGGAGAAGCACTGCCAATTTGTGAAAAAAGGGAAAGGAACAAAATAATCCACCTGTTGAACGCTTCCTTCACTACAACAGAAGGTGGACCAGTAGGAGCACCCAAGTTCTGGTGAAGAGAAAGACACAGTGGTGTTAGTCAATACCAAACATGGCACAAGACAACTCCCACAGATATTCCAGCAGCATTGGTCCTGTTTGACACTGTTTGGTACTGTGCACCTTCACACACCACCACACTGCTGTTGTGGCATCATGTCACTGGACTAAGATTAGATTTTTCTACCTACCTATCAATGCAGCCATCTGTGCAGTCACATGAATCCACAAACAGGCTGGAGAAGTTGTTGAGATAATATCCACGTGGCCATGATGACTTCCGATATTTGAAATAAGGTAACCTTGCGCGGTCAAGATTGTTACAGAAGGAGATGGGCACAGACTCGGCTCCGTTGCTAATATCAAAGTCAAACACAAGGGGTTCGGGATTCATGGTGTTCCTGCCCAACAGTACATATGTGTTGAAGGAAAAGTGATCAACAAATAAGAAATTGCACTTTGTTTCAAACAAATAATTTTGCACGTCTCGAAAGCTTCTCAGACTCCGACCGCAAGGAGCTTTGTAATTCACATCCAGTGATTTCGAAAGGCAGTCTGCTTTTGCATGCCGTCTTTGAAAGTGAAACAGGATTGGCATCTTCAGAGGGTTTTCACCCTTGTAGGAGCCCGCTGCTCTCTTGGCAAGACATGCACTAGAGCACTTGTGGTTCTGATACTGTGGGTTTAAAGGTAAGTGTTGAATTTCGCTAGATGCTTTTTTAGTCCCTGACCATGTTCTTTCCATCTCCTCTTTCCTGTTACTTGGAGTAGAAGAGAAAAAAGAAGAAAAAAGAGCAGCATCTTAGACAACCAGCGAAGCATTCAGCTTTTTAGTGGTTCAATATTTTTAGCACAGGAAAGAAACAGCCCATTCCTGGAAGGCCCAGGGTTTCACTGAAACACTGTTTCACACGGTATTACTGTCCTAACTTCATATGAAGATATATTCAGTTGCATTAAAAAAAGAAAAAAAAAAAAAAAGCAACAGCTTCTTAGCTTCTTCCCAGAAAGAACTTACATGCTAAAACACAGAAAGGACGTAAAAAAAAAAAAAAAAAAAAAAAAGACGAACAACATATTTACCCCCCAATCAATACCTGAGGCTAAATACAGAGGGACTAAGTCACATGCCTGACAATATGCAAAGTACAGAAAGCCTGTGAACTGCTGCTTAAGTCCTAACCCTGATAATCCTGGTAATACTCATGAATCTTCATTCACAACCTAATGCCCTATTCTGCAATGTTCTCATGGGGTAAATTAGACAAGTCTACTTAAAACCTCACATTTTCCATGTAAGTCAAGTTAAAAACATTTTCACTTCGAAAGCTGGCAGAATTCAAAACTGGGTTTAAAACACTGAGTTTAGAAATACAAACTGAGAACTCTCTCAAATGCAGTAAAGAACATGTCAAATAAGGAACTGAAATAAAGACGCTGACCTGTCAGAACCTTCTACAGCATTTGCAGTGTTGTCATCTGCAAGAACATGCTGCAATTTGGGTTTGGTTTCCTGCACTCCATCTCCATCAAACCCATCAGTTACTGAAAAAAATGAATGCAAGCAAAAATTTCATCAACTCACATTTCAATCTATAATTGAATTTAGTTACTAAAGAAAAAATTGACAAAATACATTAAAAATAATGCATTTCTATGAAGCACAGCTAACAAAGAGCATGTCAGTAAGTGCCCCACTAAAAAATCTTCCACAGTTTTCAAAGTGACCAGAAACAACACCCATGTGAAACACATGTATAGATTTCTCTTCATTATTTGAGATAAAAGAATGCCAAGGTATTTCAGCTAGTGGAGCTATGCACAGAATAACTCTGCTTGCAGACAGCTCAGGTTCATCAGGGCTTACCAGTTCAAACTGGTTCCCTTGGCACAAGTATTATCCACACACACACAAACCACAAAAATACAAATCCAGGTGAAAGTTCACAGTCCAGTACCCAAGGAAATTAATAATTATATTTTCCCCACTGTAATGCTAATGGCCTTCTCAGATCTGTTTTATTGATTTCAAAGGAAGGAATTAAACTTCTAGTGAGTAAAACAGGAAAAAAATTGAATCCACATACCAAACAAATACAATTGGGATGCACATACCGTTTGTCAAAGTTAAGAGTTCACTTAGATTAGCTTCATTCACCAGTGCCCAAGCCTGCCAGCATTCTGTGCAAAAAAACCCAAACCAAAGCAGATACTTAGTGTAAGTGAAGTAATGATAATAGGGAATACAAGGTCTAAGTCCACCAGAGATACCTGTTTCCTCATTAGGCTAATCTAGAGTATTGCAAGACTGATACTATTAGAAACCTTTTGCACCATAGACCTTAACAGACACATCTAGGAACTGCAATAGAATTACAGCTCACAGTAGCAGTTGTAAATTAACAGTGAATATCCCTTGGCTTTTGGAAAGCCGTGGGAATACTTCCAAACACACACAAACTGGTCGCCTACAGTAGCAGTAATATACAAAAAGACAACTTAGTGTGAGTTTCTCTCTTTACTCTGTCATCAGTCTAGTTATCTTCAAGCTAAGAAGAGCCACGCTTTGCCTGAAAAAGTATATTGGCAAAACAAGAAAATGACAAAATGCACCTGAGATCGTCTTCCTTTAAAATGAAGAGACTTTTTAAAAATGCTTAAAACCACTAACTACTAAGTAATTTAAATTCAGAGATATCTGAATTATGTCAGATATCTCAAAGACCTACACAAAGCAGGCCACAGCTCCTCTGCAGTCCAGCTTAACAGCTACATGGATTTCAAACCTTGGTTTGTGGCAGTTCCATTCTTGATCTTTTCCTTTAGCAACAGCAGCACATTTTGCACCTGCTCAAATATGACGTCCACTCTTCTACTTCCCAATTGTGTCCAAAACGTTTTCAAATCACCTGAAATGCAAATTCCTGTTTACAAGTCTGTACAGCTCCTGAGAAGTCTAGAAATACATGTAACTTCTAGTGGACTATTCAAAGGCTCCCGCTCATTTCATTTGGAGGCACTTCTCAAAAACCAGTCAGGACAGCAGAACAGCTTAAACCTTCAGAAGTCTATTCCTAAAGCTAATCAAGAAAGTGAAACAGAAGTCAAGTGACGAACTGGAGTGGGTTCTGATGGTCCATGATGCTCCTTCAAGCAACCTTTCAAGCATGTCACAAAGGGTGCTGTGGAAGCCTTTCTTCAAATACCAGCAAATGAGTCCCACTATAAACCAATCACCACTGAAACTCACAGGAGTGGCAAAGGAGAATATTTTCAACTCGGTGAACTGCATATATTATTCAACAAAAGACATTCAGAATTTTTTTTTATTGCTGTAACCTCTCTTAGCTACACAGGCTGACTATCCTGTCCCATCATTAGTTTTGGTATGTTTTCTAGAGAAAAAAAACATTCACAATATTTTCAGATAAAAGCAGTTTGGTAAATTTTGTTCACCAAGTGATATCAGTTGAAATAATTAATATACCCCATATGTCATGCCTCCTTCCTCCACTAGAAATAGTTATAAAGAACATTTTGTTTAAAGAAATTCAAGCTACTGGTTCAGAACATACCTTCTCTTCCAAAGGTATGTACTTTTGAGGTACTAAGCCCATTCATGAAAGCTTTTGTTAAAACATGAGCAGTACATCTTTCTCAAGGAAAAGGAAATAGGGTTCAGTGTGTCAACAGATGATGCCTGAAAAAAGAACAAGCTCTTTCTTGTGGTTAATGTTGCTCTTCCTCAATGACCAAGCACAAAAGAATAAGCCAATCCTACTCCATTTCTAGAGGTGGAGTCCACTGTCACACTAGGTTTACATTCCACTTTCAGACAGCAAATCTCAGTTGGCAAATGGTGCTGGGGTGACACCTCCCCAGCAGTCAAGAAATACTGCATTCTTGTAAGTCTTGTAAAACAGTATTTCCTTCATTTTTGACTTACTAGAGAATGACTTCTGTTGCCCAAGGCACCAGAAGCAAAGACATTCTACTGCAGTACAGAGTGTATGGTTACTCTCAAAAGAATCATGACAGCAGTGAAGGCAGTAACAATCTTTTGTCACCACAACCCCAGCTGCTTATGACACCAGCAGCTAAAAGTGTAATATTTAATATAAACAGGCAATGTTGAAAGTACTTCATCTTGTGAAAGAACTGATTTGGCACTAACTCTCAACATAATTTAATGATCTCTTATATTCACAGAATTTTTAAAAAAAAAAACGTGAAAAGGTTAAAGTCCCATTACAAAAAAAGCCACAATTTTTGGAAGCCTACATTACTGGTCCAAGAGACAATGCCTGCCCTGTGCCATTCCCATCCTTTCGCTGTGCATGACAGTATCACAAATTTAAAATACTGAGAAGTAAGTATATTTCATATTTGTGTTTCAAAATACACATTCAGGAATAGATCAAAACTGCTGTCCTCATTCATTACTGGTTTTCAGACACTTCAATACATTTACTAAATTCGGATGATTTTTTGGATTGGTGGATGTATTACTTCAGAGGACGGGTGACAAAACACAGTTTTTTGTTTCTGGGCCCTCAGCTATAATCATGCATAGGCCAAAGAGAAATAAAACATATACTACTATGTGTAGTGCTCACTCACCTTAGAAATGCTTCCCCAGTTCTCATGCTGGAGTGTCCTGAAACTCTAGCAGCAAAAACTTTGTTTTGCACAGAGAAGCAAAGAACGCATATGAAATTCACAGTACAATTTTCATTTCAAAAAAGACAGATGTCCACATCACTAATCTCTCCAATGTTAATGCTGCTACTGTCAACCCCAGACAGTAGGATAGGGAATGAACAGACATAGGAAGCATTTACCTTGTCAGCTTTCAGAATCATCTCACCAGCTGATGACTCAAGTTGTGGAATGGCATCTGGTGGCAATAGTTCTAAAACTGGCTGGAGGGATTTTCTTTTCCCTCTATAGAATCCTTGTGGCCACATATCACTTTTTTTTTCCAGCATTGTGCAGGGCAATGATGCTAGAGCAAGAAACAAGCAGCCAAGGTCAGGGCTGCTTATTCCAGCCACTAGAAAAACAACTCATGTGCGTGCTTCCTGCAGTGCTGCTGACCAACATCTTAAACCATAAAAGGCAAAGCTATTGTCTTTCAGTTATCATTTTCACATCAGAAGCGGTGCCAAAGATACACTACCTTCCCCTTCCCCTCCATAAATCCAAATTATACTACCTTTGATGCTCTCCTCCCTGGAACTGGTAAGATTCTCCTCTTCAAAGAAGTCGGGCAGCGCTACAAGTGGTGCAGAACGTACAAGTAAGAGGTTGTGTTAGCACCAAAATGGTTGTAGCTACTTAGCTTTTCAAAATTTATGCAAGTAAATACTACAGTGGGTATCAGCAGGAGCACTGTGTGGTGCTATGGTGAAACAGCACTGTGGTGAAACAGTCATCCTCCTTTCAAATATCATCCCACGCCTTGTCAAGACACAGTTGAGGAACACACAATTGAAACAAGCTGCATAAGGAAGCTTTTTTACATAGTCATTTCTTACTAACCCTCAGTCATGAAGCTGTCACAGATGGCCCATACATTCCAGCACATTCAGGTGAGCCTACACAATCCCCACTGTCTATTAGCTCACAGTTCTTTTTTTCTTTTTAAATTTGTGCTGTCAGTACTACAACTAAACTAATTTATCTAGGGGAAAAAAAAAAAAAAAGGAAGGCTTCTTTTAGGTAAATATATTATTGAATCTGTTTCTTGGCAGATGCAAGATGAAGCAAGGTATCTACATTGTAACAACAGTAAGGAGAAGCAAGGCAGCACTCTTCAACCACATTGAAGATTCCAAATTTCCCTCATCATGAATTACAGAATCAATTAGGTTGGAAAAGACCTCTGAGATCATCGAGTCCAACCTGTGACCAAACACCACCGTGTTAACCAGACCATGGCACCGAGTGTGACGTCCAGTCTTTCCTTAAACACCTCCAGGGATGGTGACTCCAACATCTCCCTGGGCAGCCCATTCCATTTATGTCGGCTACCCAATCTTTTCTATGCTAAAATTGAAAAAACACAACCATTTTCATTAACTCTGGAACAGATGCTTCCTTTGGCTGAATGGGAAAATACCTTCAGGGAAGACTGTTGGCTTCTAGAACTGTTTCTCACAAGACCAATGACTGCTCAAAACATACACCTATTTATTTTTAAGGCTTACTTCTTTTCTCTTCCATCCTCCGGGGAGGCCGCTCGGAGCGCTGTCACTCGCGCCGGGGCAGTGCCAAGCCCAGCGCAAATCGGGGCGCGCCGCGTGGGCCTCGCTGCGCTCCGGCACGGCCGCGGGCAGGGGCCGAGATGCCTGTCGGACAGGGAGCTGGCATGGGGTGAGCCTGCGGTCAGGGGCCAGGTCCCGGGTCACTCCCGCAGCCCTCAGGGCCTCGCCGCGGTCCCCCGCACTCCCGCTCCTCCTCCTCCTCCCGCACCTGCGCCGCCGCCCGCCAGGGGGCGCAACCCCGCCGGGGCGCGCGAGCCGGCGGATCAGGGCAAGCCCCCGCGCGTGGGAATAAACCTGCGCGCACCGCCGCTGTCTCTGCTGCTACTGGCTGCGGCGGCGGGAGGGGCGGCGGCGATGACCAATGAGAAGAGGGGGCGGGGCCGCGCACCCGCGCAGAAGCGGCGGAGGTGGGGGGGCAGAGCGAGGGACTGGAGGTGCGTCCGCCATCTTGGAGGGGGCGGGTCGAGGGGGGGGCGGGTCGTCCCTGGGGCGCTGTGGGGGTACTGTCGCCATGTCGGGGCAGGGGGGTGAAGGCGGGGTGGGCTGGGGGAGCGTACTTGTGTGGTCCCGCCAGGGTCGAGCTGCGGCGTCTTCATGAATGTGTCATAAATGAAAACGTATGATAACGAGTGAGCGAGTTGCGTAACTTAACTGCTGGCCGCTGCCTTTCGCCCTAGCTGGCTGTGGCGCTGCCCTATGAAGTGCTAAATTGTCGCTGCCCTTTTCGATTCAAAGTGTGAAAATAAAGGTTTGTGTCGCCCTTTAAAATTTTAAGGAGGGCTGCCTTTGAAAGTGTTGGTATTGTGGCTATGTAAAGGGGTTTTTCAGAGGGGCTAAAAAATAACCCGCTCTTAAAAGGCAGTGAGGGTCGTTTGTCAACCCTTTTTTGTCGCTTTTTTTTTTTTATCACCACTTTAAACTGTAGATATGAACATAATACGCTCAAATAATTGTTAAAGGATCTCTAATCTCGTGGATATTGCTAAAATATTGGGGAGAGACCAAGATAGAAATTTAATTTTTCTTTCGGGAGAATGCTGTATTTACATGACTTGAAGCTCTGGTCTGACCCAGGATCCCCCAGAAGATTTTGATGTCCGGCATCTGCTTTGGACTTCTATAAAACCTTTTAAATGTTTACACAGGCATGCCTACATCCGTGCCTGTGTCTGAAGTTCAGCCCATGAGAACTGCCCAGCTCCATAGAAAGGAATGGGACAACTCACAATAACATTGCTGGGAACAGGGTGGCTCAGTGTCACTGATGTGCTGACAAATCTCTCAATAAAAATAGTAGTTTACATCTTTAAAAAGAGATTTCTCCCTTGTAATGATTTATTTTAAAATTAAGCACAAGCTTTTCTCACTCTTGGAATATTCTGCATTATGAGGTGATGCTTGCAGATTAATTAAATCATTAATATATGTGTTTGTGAATACTGAGTGTTTGGAAACACTTAGGGCTTTACAAGTTGTACATGAGGAATATACCAAATACAGAAAAGATGGAGCCCAGTGATGAGAAGATGCTGAAAGAACATGACTGCCTGCCTTGACCAAAAGAGAAATTATGAATATATTAGAAAGTAGTAATGTATTTTGCTTGTTATTTGAAGCAAAAAAAGGGGAAATGTGTCTTTCTTTCTTAAAACAAAATGAATGACTTAACACAAAATTAATGAGGCAGTTTTGAAACATACCCGAGTTTCCTTTGTTTTGCTTTTATCCTGGAACTGTAATATAGGCTTTCTGCAACACAGCAACAAATTCTGCCTGTGAGTCAGTAAGCTCAGTTCTTCCCAAACTTGTTAGGTGGCAGAAGCTCACAAGCGATGCTGATCTGACATCCCAGCAACCTGCCTGCAGCACTCCTCCAGCAGCAGTGTGAGCTTCCTGGGGCTCTGCAGTCTAGACCTGGACTGACTACCTGCACCCCAAGGTGAGAGCAGCGGTCTCACGTGCTTACACATTTGCTAGCACCTTTTGTTAGGGTGACAATGAAAGGACTGACTGTCCTGGTGAGTGGTGCTGTTGTTTGAGTTGCTGAATTATGCTTTTGTTACGTAGTTCTGTAGAGACTTCAGATGGACGATTTCATAGACAGGCAGACCACAAATAGCTCCTTTGAGTGGGAGGAGGTGAACCTGGTCCAAAAGGAACTGTCTCATCTAGTTCTCTTCTCCAGGGATGTTTTTGTCGGCTTGAATGCCGTAGGGATCTGGGTGTTTCCTCCTACGACCAGATAGACTTGGGTGAAGTAGAGACATCAGTCAGACTCCAGAAAACACAAAGCAGTCAAAGCTGTAGACTTTGGAAAGCCATGGGCATTTGGAAAATGCTTTTTAACACTCATACAGCTTCTTTTTCCTTTTCTGATGGGCTTGGCTCTTTGCTTTATAGACTCTTTTCTTCTTGAAGTATCTTCATCAGTTGAGTACTTCTGCCAGCTCCTTCTCTGTCACTTTCTCCATTATACTTCTTGGTGTTTTAACTTACTCCTTTATAGATGAGTGACTGCACTTCATTCTTTCAAAATGCAACTTTAACATAATGTTCTCTTTTATTACATTGATTAGTTTGAGCGTGGTTTATATGTAGTCTCTTGTTTTTCACACATCTTGAGTAAGATAACAGAAGAGAGAACAGGCATTTCTATACAGATCACAGATCATTGCTACTTTACAAATTCATTGCCAACAAAATATTTTTAGTGAGGCAACCTTTGGTTAATGTTTGAAATTTTGCTGTAACACATAATTACTTATGAGAACACGGGCTAATATTCCCCATAGGTACGTTGCTCAGTAATTGGACTCAGACTATTTACAGGCCCTCAGCATGTTTTGTTACTATGTTTTGTAGTTCTATTGCTATTGTAGATATGTTAGAAGGTTATTTGGATATTAATTTTTTCCAGGTATTAAATGAAAAAAGGGAAGGTTATGGGTCTCTGAGAAGCCTGTAAAAAGATTTTGTTCTATCTGTGACGTAAGCATGTTTGCATTCTTGGCAACTAAAAATCTAACAAATTGTCTATTTGAGAAGTGAGCTTCTAAAATCATAGGCTGTTATAGTCCTAAGGGAATCTTAAAACACAGGCAGAGACTGGCTATGAAAAGGAAAGGAAAAATTTGTGTCACTGTTTTAACAATAGACTTCTTTCATGTGGAGGACCTAGATGTCTGTTAATTACTAACTGGCTTGAGGGTTTTGGATTCTGGCCCAATATGCTGAAATTCTTAACCATCCACTGGCTGGCATATTCTTCGAGGACTGTATTTGGAAACTGATAATGTAATGGATTTCATCTTTATAGACTGTTTATGTTGTAGAAACGTTTTCATTTTTAGCTATGTTTCTGTCTTACAGTCTCGGTATTCATTGCCGGCATAGATTCCAGATAGTTGTGTGAGCACAAAAAACAAGAGCTGGTTTGGAGGTTAGATAATGTTGGCCCAAGTTGAGCAGCATGTGTTGTCTTTGCTGTGCCACAGCCCCACCACAGTGATCAAAATGTAAAACTCTGCCCTCTAATTTTAGGTGACTTGGATGAATTAACAAGATCTGATTACTGTTGCACTTGAAAGGGTCTAAGATCTCTGGAAACTAGGCAGTAGATATATATGATGAAAGGAATCCAAAATAAATTGAAGCCTAAAAACCTTTTTATCATCCTTTTTCCATGTGAACATGGCCATATATTTGTCTGAAATAAATTTTCACTGGTATTTTCTGAAGTAAATCTAGTAGTTGTAAATTATTCCAACCCTTTTGATGAGTTCTGTTTGTGGGTTTCCATGCAGATTAAAGTATGTGCACCAAGTATTTTCATTAAATGAAGATGTAGTAGACAAAAATCTCTACGCAATCTGCAAGATTGAATGAATCTGTGGTGTTCCCACTCTTAAAAGATGTTCTGTGGAGACCTTCACAACTCCCTTTCGTTTTGCCTTTTAGTTTTTAAATCCAACTGTGGAGGAAGTTGTCCTTGTGGTGCCAGCTGATGGAAGGTTGATCAATTTAGTGCTGATCTTGGTAGCAGCTGTTCAAAGGCCAGGGAGGCAGTACCTGGCATAGAATTGGACTTGAACTAATAAAAGCCGTCAAAAAAGCAGCATATGGCAACAACCTGAAGTAATTATTATGTGTAGATGAAATAACCACATTCAAATAAAACTGAAACCTGTAAGGTTTCAAATATACTAAGAGAAATTTGACTAAAACCCTATAAAACTGGGTGAATACATGTTGTGGTGAAGAGGCTCAACAATAGGGCTCTTAATAAGTATATTCTGGACTAAATAGTCCTTAGTCGCAACTTCCTGTTGGACAAATAATTTAGTTGAAGAAACCCCTAATTTTTTAGTTACTGTTTTCTCTGATCCAGTTCGGTGTGCTGCATTAGCACTTGGTTTGGCCTAACTTTGTACAGGTGTGGAACTGACAGTAAGGTGTGAAGAACAGGAGGGGCAAGAATGGGAAGCAGTATTGTCTTATTAATAGGTATTGCATTTGGTTTTGTTTGTAAACATTATGATGGGTCGGGGAAGACACAGTCCTCTGAACATTTAAAACTGGCAAAGAAGGGAACAGTTTGGATATCCTATGCTTCTCAGTTCCTCCCTGTTCATTTGTGCCATTGCTCAGGGGAGTGGTTTGGTTTAAAAAAAATTACTTATTTGGCTCAGATAATTTTATCTGAATAACGTTTTCCATCTAATTTGCTGTGCAGCCACTTGGTATTTCTGCTTCTCTCAGGGAATTGGGGGTGGCCTGGGTACAAAATGAGCATCTGGAGATAATGGATTGCTTTCTAATTTAATTGTTGGTGTCATTTATCCAAGTTTAAAGTGTTTGTGCAACTACTTCTTTAGTATGAACAAAGTGGTGGTATGGGCAGAACACTTAACTGTGTCTGGGTTATTGTGGATGGTCTTATCACACAGCAGAGCCTGAACCTCTCTGCATTCTCAGTGATGCTGGACCGAAATCCCCTCCTGCTTTTTTACAGAGAGGGGAGATTAATGGGTTTCTTTCATGAGCGTCTGCCTTTAACTTTGTTGTTACTTTTTTCCCCTGTAAAATTCTTGAACCAAAGAACCTGTGGAACCAAAAAGCTGTGTTGAATACACCTGAGACAACCTTTCTCTAAGTGAACTGTGGATTCAAACCTTTGCAACTCTTTTTTCCTAAGAACCCCCCCCTTTTCTTAAAAAATGTTACTCGAGTGACTCCAGTGTACAAATATGGCATTCCTCTCACAGAAATAGATACATATGCTATCTGTTACAAAGTAATACCAAACCAATTTAGATTACATACAGACTAACATAAAGCTTTATTAAGATTAAATGCTGCTAGACACATAAATTTAATGTGCATTAAAAAAAAAAAAGTCCACCAAATACTGCTCTTTATCTTATTTAAGTGTACGGAATGGGTTTCTGTCAAGTTTGTGATGAACAAGTTACATGAGATGTTGTTTGGTAGCATAAATTTCTTTCACTTGAAGTGAAGGATCATTTTTAAGAACGAATTAATTTTGTTAACAAATTCACAGCAAAGTGCTACAGTCCTTGCATTAGCAGATCGAGATGGGTCGTTCCAACCTGGCTATAGGGGATCAGGAAGAAGGGACAGGACTTCCGTTTTTTTAACTGTTTTTGCTGCCACATATTATAGAAATATTTAAAAATTGCATCCCCCCTCCTCCAAGAAAACGTTCATGGATGGATGGAGTTTTTCCTTTCTTTTGTTCTTTTATTATTGTAGTCCATATTGTCCATTTTAGAAATGACTGACACAGGTAGTTCCAAAAATTCACACAATTTACGTTTGGTAAGTCGCTCCACACTTCCTATCACTTCTCCAAAAGCTGCATTTTTAGGGGAAGTAAGAGGAGTTTGGTTTTTTCTGGCTGTAAATTTTCACGGTGCCCAGCAGGCTGATCTGCCTCCCTCTGCAGTCATGTCATTCCGAGAACTAATGCAAGGAAGCTGATGGCAGTAAAGGCTGGAATTCCGGTTTTGACAGCAGTGTGTTCCTTGAGCAACTTTATCAACTGTGAAACAACATCTTTAAATTATTTTACAGCATGAGTTAAAAAGAACCCCACTTCTGATCTCTCAGTAGTGTTTGTGCCTTGTGTTTCCTGTTGCAAGAGACAATAATTAAGAAGAAAGTACTGCTGCATAACTGGATTTTGGAATGTGGGGGCAGTTGTGTGACAGCTATCAGATTGGGTGATCTTTATTAAAGACCCCATGTCAGTCTAGCACAAAGGCACTTGTACAAATTTATACGTGCAAATTTATTGCAGCAAAAGTACAATTTACTTGTATTTAAGTGTGGGAAGGAAGTTGTGTGGGGCTTTTTAAATAAAGGCATTGGAGATTGCTGAATAGGGAGAGTTTAAAATTATGTGGGAAGAGTTCACTTCCAGCATCTGTAGTGTCCTGAGCATTCAGCTCTTTGTTTTGCCTATTTTGGTATGTCAGCAGGGAGGCGCAGCTGTATCAGCTTTCCCTCTTCAAGTGTATCTTTCAATTGTGTACTCTCACTTTCTGCAGTTCACTGGCAGTCAGACAGCTCTCTTCCTCTTCTTCAAATAAGCAAAACTTATTTTGGACTACCAATTCATGGTGGTCATTCACTACCTGTTGCTTTTGGCTGCAAGAGACGCTGTCTGCAATATATGATTTATTTGTTGTTAGAAGTAAGACCCCAAATTGAACTTTATAGGGTAATTGCAGGACTGCAGGGTGGTTGTAGCTCCCTGTTAAGGCAAATATTGTGTATATCACATAATTCCTGGGAAAAGTTTGTGGGTTTGTTTTGGGATTTTTTAATTTTTTTTTCCTGACAAATTGTTTTAAGCAAATGAACTAAGTAAGGCTGAGCCTTCTAAACACAAGCTTATTACTTAGAAATTGTGTTGACCTTTGGTCCGACTCCTCCTTATTTGCAGGTCATTGGTAGGTCTTATCTTTTACGTTACAATGCTTAGGTGAATACCTGCCCCTTAAAAAAAAACCAGCATTAATGTAGGGAGGCACACTCCCCTGAAATTCTTCTGTGTCCCATGCTTTTGTCAGGGAAGGGAAGATGTTGGCAGAGGACTTGCTGAGATATCCTCACGCTATTCTAGTGTCTTGGGCAGTAGTGAAGTGCTAGGAAAACACACACAGAGATGTTACCCATTGTTTTTCCTCTCTCGCTGAACTCTCTGCACCCTGTAAACTGAGTGTCTCCTCATCACAGTTCATAAGGTCTCATCACAGTTCATAAGGTCATGGGAAAGGACTCTGCTGCAAAACTATGTCATGTTCCTGTCTTTGAGGATGAAAAACACGAGGGACTAAGCAAATCTCTTCTGTGCGATGTGACGTGCTGTTACATCACTAACATACTTCTAGCATTGGCTGTGAAAGTGTCTTTTCAAGTTGGGGAAGGGGCAAGGATGTGAGAATACATGGCTGTGAGCCAAGTACAAAAATAGAGTCTAAGCAAAGGAAGAGTCTCATCTTGATTTAGAAATGGTTCAAGGGCAGCAGCCAATATATAGGAATAAGTTTAAGTAATTTTTAGAAAGATGATTGAAGAAAACTCTAGATTTTCTTTAGGATCTAGGGCTAATAAGGAGAAGGTCTAAAAACACCAGGAGCAAAAAGAACACTAACATATGTCTGATGACTGTGGTAAAGTTATCAACAATGTTGCTGAAAATACATAACTTTTGCATACATCTGTAGTGAGAATGAAGCTGAATATTGCAAATAATCATATAATTATGAACAAATCCATCATATTCCAGCAGTAAATAAAGACTGAAATAATGATCTTGAAAATTTGTGTTACAAATTTATGGAGACTGAGAAATTTTTATTTTTTTAATGTCTAATGTAAATCTCCAAAATGTTAAGGATTGTCATGAAGCAAATGCTATTCAAGATGATTAATAGAAAACAGATATTATAAAATGTCTGGTATATTGGTTAGATTAAGGGTTTGATGTAATCTGGCTAAGAAACTGGCTCTTGAGAACATTACAGTCAATGAAGAGTCATTTAATTAATATGTAATTTTTTGATGTTCAGTCACTGGATGTTTGTTTGCAAAAAAAAATCCTCAAATGAACATGCAGTTGGAAGAAAATGCACAATTCTTTTTGACAGTTTTATCTAGGACATGTAGAGTAGAAAAATATCAGTGATGGCATAACTTCATGTATTTAATTGAATTGAAGAGCATGTTAGCCAACTCTTTTGAAATCTGAAGTTAATCACTATGGGAAAGGCTGGATGTACCTTAAAAGATGAGGAACAATATCTGAAAAAATTGAAGTCAGTACTGGTTTTAGGTGTTGGAAAACCATATCTATACACTTAAGGTAGGCAGCGGTGAAAAAGTAAATTCCGAGTTTGTTGAAGTGATTTGATCTTGTACCTGTGTAGGAAAAAATGGGGAGCCTTCAAAAAGCAGACTTTTGCAAATATAGGAGTCACAGCGGCAGGAAGCAGAGAGTAAAACATAACGTGAACCTGTATAAAAAGAAAAAAAAACATTTAAAGTGGTAACTATTTAACTATTGCACTGTCTTATTGCTGGACTTCAGAGATTCTCCAGCACTTGGAATTAGTGTCAAATTAGCTTTTAAGAAATGTTTTTTTT
The DNA here is from genome assembly GCF_009829145.1 of Chiroxiphia lanceolata. Lineage (NCBI taxonomy): Eukaryota > Metazoa > Chordata > Aves > Passeriformes > Pipridae > Chiroxiphia > Chiroxiphia lanceolata. Next base: position 57,385,729 of record NC_045638.1, read on the forward strand.
CAAGCAGCTGTTGAGCTTTGTAAGGTCTCTCATGTCTTGTGAGAACTAGAGTAAATCTTTCAATTTTTAAAACTCCTTTTATGGTAGTAACAACATTCGTTTATTGTTTTGAGAAGAGCAAGAAAAAAATGTATTTCAAACTTTTTTTAAATACAAATAAGTCTATAGGAAGCATTTAGAAACTGTCCTCAGTTTTGAAAGAAAGGCCAGTTCTATGTAAATTGTCACAGATTCTTATTAGTTGTTGCTTTTGAACTTCCTAACCATCTCATCTGCTTTTTGTTTTTTTTTTTTTTAATGGAAAACCACAAAGGTAGTAGTGTGGTTGTTGAGTTAGATGACAAGGTATTAAACAGCTTAAGTTCATGTCTTTGGTTACCTGGCTGCTGTGCAGCTCTTTGGATACAGGCCTTTGTGTGCTGAAATCTTTCAATGGAAGTTCTTGTGCTTGTGAAAGTAATTTCATCCCACGATGACAGCTCGTAGAGACCGTCTCGCTCATGGAAAGTTGAGCTGATACAACTCCTGACGGGTGACCTTCTCACAGGATTCTGCCTGCTCTGAGAAAACAAGTCATTTCTTTTCACTGGTACTTGGGTGGGAACTCCAAAATAGGGAGTAATGCCAGACATAATTTTATGTCCTTATGAGCACTGCAGTTCTGAAAGAAAGAGTTTTGAGTCTTTTCTCTCTCAATTCCACTATCAGGCCTACAGCTCTGACTCATAAATTCAAGGTCCTGAATGCATGCATATTAGAAAATACGTTCTGCAGCTGGTCAGACTCAGATAGCATCTAAGTAGAAGTATTATTTTTTTGCAAAGATGCTATACAACTTCTAATGTCTGGGCTGATACAATTTGAGACTCCTTTTTCATTTGGGAGGGGTACACCTTACTCATTTTCAGTGCTAAGTGTGACTATTTTCATTGAACAATAGCAGTTTTTTTACCCTACAGAAGTGTAGCTTTTGATGGCAGATAAGGTAATTTTATGAATGCACACTGCGAAAACACAGACACAGGAGAAAAATTATCAATTGTTTCCATGGGAAGGGAGCAGATATGTGAACAACTATTAGCATGAGAAAATTGTAATTTCTTGAACTATTTCCAGAGGGCATGACGAAGTTTGTGAGTATAGATCTGTGTGCTGTGTAATAAAGGAGCTGTCAGATTTCATTGGGAGATGTCTAGAGGAGGGATATTTGCCAGGAAGATTTCCATCAGTATATTTGACCTGATACAACCTATATAATGTAGTGCTTGCCACATGTCATGTGGTGAGTGATTTTCTTCCAGATATCCAGAGCCTGTCAGGGCTTCACTGTTGAAGCAACCCAGGGTTGGAGTTGAATCAAAGCACACCCAGGTGCCTCAGCTGTTCTCCCTCCAAAACAGAGACAGTCCTGATGACAGGCACACTGCTGCATGTTGGTCCTTGTTCAGGACAGACTTCCTGCACTAAAAAAAGCCACCCTGCAGCCTTTTTGCTGCCATTTAAGGACTTCAAGGCATGACCCTGGTTCATTAATTAAAACAAAAGGAATTCAGCCCCTAATTGGATACTTTGTAGTTGTATGTCTAACATAATAATTAATTTGTAATGTTAGTTGTTGGCCGGCACAGATGGGTAGAACAGGGGATGGCTTTTTAGTGGTGTGGGAATGTGCATGGATAGGTTTTCCCTGCTGGGAAATAACAGTACTGGACTTCAAAGAATATCCTACTGGTTAATTGGCTCAATGTAGTCAACATTTGGCCAGGATGGACTAAATGTTGATTAGGGAGGCACTGGAGGCTCCATCCTGGGACCAGAGGAATATGTGACTAAAATCTGTCATAGGGAAATGAGAGTGACAGGGAAATGACGGTGACAACAGGGAATTCATGACGTAGTAGGGTGATCGCATTAAAGTCATGTTAAGATCCTTATTGTGGGATAGGCAGAAACATCCAGTGTTGCATCAACTGACCACATATCTGTCACACAAAGGCAAATATATTTGTAGTCTGACAAGTGATGAATATACTTAATTGTTTGTCAGGAGAAATGACTTTGGGGTACTTGTGAAGATGATATCTCCTTGTGCAGCTTGAGCTCGATAAATTCCCAAGGTTCCCTATCCTGATCCAATATGCTAAACTAACATTGTCGCAGGATAAAACTGGTAAAGAGCAAAAAGTGAGAAGGCCTGGGTTCTCCTCCAAGGGAGCAGTGCTGACCACCAAAGATTTTACTGTGCAACTCCAGGCAAGTCAGTTTAGAGCAACACTTGCTTAAATATAACAGCTGTTTTTCGTGAATTACAGTAATCTTTAGGTTTCACTATTTGGCACTGGGAAAAAACCCTGCAATTTTTCATCTGAGAGCAGCAGTTTAGACTTTTAGCCTAATATTATTCTGGTTTTGTTTCCACTGTTCTGCTTTAGTAGGATTCTTAACCTGCATGAGAAGAGACTCAGAAGTCTGTTCTGTCTGTGGACATGGTTTCTGGAGATGTGCATCATACAAACTGCAAGATCATTATCCCAAGAAAAGGACAAAGAAAGCTGGGTACTGCCTAATATTTTTATTTGGGTTCCATCACTGTAGTGTCAAAGCACCTTATGGTCTTGAATGCATTCGTTTTCTCGTGGGGGGACTTAAGTGGCTTTTCCAAGGTCATGTAGAAATGTATGACTTAAATAGGAACTGGCTCTTGTCTTCTTTGATCTGAACTCATTTCTTCATTGGTATAACACCCTGCCTCTGTGTGGGACTTTCCAGTAGTAGTCATTCCCTTGTCTGGGGCAACCACTTGAAAAATATAATGGTTCTGTGGGTAAATCCTGGCTTTGCTGCCCTGAAGAAGTAACTACCTGGAATTCAATAGATCACTAATGGTTCTCATGTCTTGTTTGATCCCTCATCTACAGAAAGTAGCAGTCTCTGAGCTGTTCTGGCTGCTCAGTCTGGACAGTCAGAAGCAATCTTGAGCAATCTCTTGTATCTAAGTATTGCAGACATGATTTCAGAGTTCCCCGAGAAGGCGGATAATGCTCTTCTGGGATATTTAATATAAACAGGTGTGGAGCCATTTGTAGCTATTCAGCATGGTGATTCTGGATAACACTTCAGGAAATCTCAAAGGTGCTAATTGCCAGAAGCAGAAGAAGAGTAGAGTGGTCCTTCTGGTATATATTTCTTTTTCTACTTTGCACTTGGTGTCAACTGCTCTTGGAGTTGGGATTTAATGGAGCTTTGTCTGATCCAGAATGATGATTCCTATCTACTGAGATTCTTTAGCAGTACATTTTAGAGTGCACATCTTTGGGTGTTTGCTTGGTGCCACCCCCGTTTCCTTATACTCAACTGGGTCTTATAGTGAGTGCCTCATAGGAGCATTTAACTTGTGTTTCAAAGTATGCCTAATTTTGCTTGTTTGCAAGTCATCTCAAGAGCATCTGATGAAAAATTTTTTAGCCTTCTGTAGTTAGTGGTGGTCAGTAGATGAAAAGTCTTAATCCCTTAATGCCTTCCACCTTGTCAGAAACAGAGCCACACATTGTGTATAAAGAAATTACTGTCATCAAAAGGCAGTTCATCTGCCTAGTATTTTCATTGCACATCATCATTTGTGAGATGAATATGCAGTAATACAACTTTCAGCTTCAAGCACTATTAGGAAGTTTAAAGTTCTGGTTAGGGATGCTCCATTGTCTTTCACCAGTAGGAAAGTTGTAGGAAATATATAGTTTTTTTTGCATAAGCGAGTGTGTTGGAAGGGGATGTCTTAACGTGCAGTACCTCATACTGCCTAACATTAAGAAAATTGCTTGCTGAATTTATGTGGAAACCAGTTACTAAATTCAGTATTTGCAAGAAGACTAAGCACTCTTACTATTGTTTGAATATTTTGGAAATGGGAGATAATAGATAGATGCTTTTACACGCATGAAAGAATTTTTCAATTTAATGAAGAAATATACTAGCAGTGATGCAAGGACTCTCTTCCAGCACAGTAGATGTAAATGAGGACTTGTTTGGCCATGTATAACTTTTATTTGTTACTACTGTAGAGAACGGGGTTTTTTTAGTGTACAGCAATACAAAATGTAAAATTTGGCCTCTCGTGGCACATGTGTGATGAGAGGTTAAAATTCAAGTCTTCAGCAAAGCTCTTTTTATTGCTCCTCTTGAAATGAGCTTTTCTTTCCCCATTTTAAATTCTGCTAATGGACCTTAAGCAAACAAACGTGGACACTCAAGTAGTTGGCTGTACAGAGCTGGGATAGAAGCTGTTTGGAGAGGTGAAGGCTTTAATTATATTAAAAATACCTGCTCAGCTCTTCAGGGAGTTACTGATTTTGGAGGACTAGTTTCTGTTTGCATATGTCCACAGGAGAAAAGAGTGATGTTGTCATGAGTTTACTGTTCCTCCACTCATAAAAACGAGAGTGCAGGTATGGTTCTTATTTGTGTTTTATGTTGGGACACAGTAGATAAGGGACATGATTAACATTTTATGAGTGACTCTTTATAGCAGACATAAAATTTTAATATGTTATATTTTTCAGCTGTTGGGCTCTAGTAACCTTCTGTTTAGACTTAATTTGCTTGGGATGGGAGTGTGCAAGGAAATGGATCCATTTCAGTTGACTTTCTTTAACAATGGGACTGATGGATGCCTTTAAAATGAGAAAAATTGCAAATACTCTGACCTGTACATAAAGAATTAATACATAAAGGCTTCTGGTAGAAAGGCCAGTGTCAGTGCTTGATTTCTGGAGTGATGTACACAAGAATACCATGTTCAGTAAAAACTCATGAGCAGTTTATACGAGTTATTGAAGGTCTTAAAAAACCCCCACCCAAAACCAACAAAAACAAACATCATTTTAGCAATAGCATTTACATTAAAGGAAAGGGAAGGAAAAGGCAGTACGTACATAAAAACGCTAGAGGGAGCAAGGAAGGAGAGGGGAAATCCATTGAAGATGTTTGCACTTTTAGGAATAGCTTTTATAAAGCATCCATTTAAACGCTTCTGCTTACTTCAGCTAAAATGCAGCTACAGGTCAGCCACTGCATCTTGCTGCTCTCTGTTCTCCCACACTTCACTGGAGAAATTTCAATTTTCTAGTCCTGAGAGAGGCCTGAAGCTTTGCTGCTTTTTAAATGGTCATAAGAAAAACCACCTGCCCCTCCATAGACTGTACCCATTTTTTTGCCTTATTTTCTATTTGAATGAGCAGCCAAATGTTAGTTTGGTTCTCAGGTTGTCTCCCTCCGAGATTATATGGGGTAGAATGAGAGAAAGTGGGAATGTTGGTGTATGTCTGTATTGGGAATCTATTAGATGAAGAGGAATTTATTTGCATTATTTTGGAGTGGCTGCACTGCTCTTGCAGAGATCTGAGGAAAAGGAGTATCTGTGAACTTGCAGAATAACACCGAAGCACAAAGTTACTGTAAAGTCTCTCATCTTATGAGGTTTTAGAAGTGTTGTTGGGCAGACTTTTTATACTGCTTTGTCCTAAAGCTAAATGCCTTGAGTTAAAGTGTAACAGTTTTACGATGTAGATTGTATAAGTTATTTGTTTTTCGTTCCCCTCCACCCCAATAAACTGCCATAATGTTGATATCCTGGTATGTGTAAGAATAGAATGAAATGCTGTGGGGGATGTTCTCTAGTTTTCAGGTTTTGGAGGGTGGGGGAATCTTTTTAGTATTCTGAAGGTTCTCCTCTTGATATTCAGCATTACACAACTAAACCTGTTGCTGTGGAGAACTGAATTTTGATGGCCTGGGGCCTTGGCACTGAGCAATTTGGGGGGAAGGAAGGATGTTGTTGTTATTATTATTAGAGGCTGCTTAGGGCTTTGGAATGCTGGAAGTAATCTCGGAGGAGGTAGACAGACTGGAAGTGGATAAATAGATAAGCAGAATTAATACATATACATTGCATGTTTATCATCTGCTGCTGTAATTTATTGCTACCACACTCATTGTTGACGTTCCCTAATTTCTCTTTTCCACTTTAGAAAATAAATGGAAAGGGCAGGAATAATGGACTGGGGTTTTCTTCTTTTGGTATTTATTAGATGGAATGATTTTAAGTTATGAAAGCAAGGACAAACATTTCTCAAAAGTAATCTAACCATGCCTTAGCCTGAGGACTCTGCTCACTTTAAAGGAAACAAATATAATGAAATTTAAATATGTGGAAGCCGGAGTCCTTTAGCAGTGCACAGAGGATTTTTTTTCAGTGTACTTTGAGACTATAAGGATTTGTTGTCTATTTATAATTACATCATTCTAGATTTGAGATGGCTACAAATTAAGAATGGAAGAAAACATATTTTTGGAAATATTTAATAACTTCTCATCAACAAAAAACCCCCAACAAACAGATAAGAGCACCAAGTAATTATGGCTTAATTCCTGTTGAACGGTTCAGGGCCTTTTCCTGTCATTTGGAAATTAACTCCACTTAAGATGAAACAGAGTATTGGAATAGCAGAGAATCTTTTTTTTCCCCTGCTTCTTTAGCTACCCTGCTTTGCACTGTTTCTTCTGCTGCAATGCAGGGATGGAGGCAGGTGGGTTTCTTGCTCTTCTGGTTTATAGAGGGCTCCTATTAAGGCCCTAAAGTATTTCCTCAGGTAGCAGATGGGCACAGTTGAACCATAATTGAGTGCATATTCAATTTATTCCTCAGAATCAGGAAAACAGGCACATTCAGTCTGAAACAGAGGATAGTAATTTTGTAGATAAATTTCTTATGCTTCCAAAGGGCCAGGATACTCACTCAAAATAGTCCATGGATGCTTAATTGAACTCAGTGATACACGGATTATCTGCAGGGGGGGCCCTTAATGTGCAACTAAAACAACTTTCTGTGATATTTCCATCTTTTTTGTGATTATTCAACTGCAGGGTAGCACCCACCAAAGTTGGGGCAACAAAAGGGTTTCTTTTTGCCTGTTGAAGTGATGGTGATTCACAATGGAAAAGATATAATTTCCCACTGGAGGGTTAGAGGGAAAACAGGTAATCCCTTAAAAACACACAATGGAAGTACTGGTGTACTTAGGTTGTTGTGTTGCCTTAGGAAAAGTTGGTACCTTCAGTAGTAGCCCAAGGGCAGGGTGTTTATCATTTGACTTTCACTGCGATGTTTACGCAAGGGCCATGGTATCCGATTAAAAAAAAGGGCCAGCCCCACAGTGGGTGTAAGGTACCACAAGGCATCCCTTCTCTCTCCCCACCCAGCTAGGGCAGAGCAGGGCACCCACGAAAGGATGCCCAGCACCAGTTTTTCTCCCCAAGTTCTTCATGTCATGAAATGTCAGTGTGTGCAGGTTGTCCACATGCCCACTAAGCCACGTGGAGAAAAATGCTGCCTAAAAGGGCAGTTTATCCTGTTCTGAGCTTGGCGTTCACAGCATCCCTCAGCGAGCTCTCTCTGGAGGTGGTCTGGTCGAGGTGGCTAACGTGAAGCCTTTAATTCAGTGTTGGAAGAATGTTTCAGCAGGGGTTTTAAGCAGAAATTGCCACTTGGTATCACTTGTTGCAGTGCTTTCGGGGACACTTCTTAATGCTTGTTCCGAGCGCTGCTCAGGGCGGTCTGAAAACAGGGGGCTGCAGTATCCTCGTGATCTGTTAGGTAAAGGATGAGCGCAAATGGTGACGTGCTTTACAGATAAGTTGAGATCACAAATCTGCAGATCTGAGGTTGGCTCAGCACCTCCTGTGCAAACACAGGAGCAAGTGCAGGGCAGTTAAGGGAGCAGGAATGGCTTCTGCCCCTCTGAGCCTGGGAGGGACAGCAAGTTGCTCTTCAAAGTGAGGATTTGGGATACTCCTTCTTGCTTCAGTTAGGAGCTCGGATTGCAAGCAAAGGATGTTAGCCCTTTAAAAGGTGTCTGTTTCATCTGTGTTCCTCAGAAATGAGGTTTCTCATGTTTTTTTCGTTGCCTTTAATGTAGGCTGTGAATAGCTACTGCAGGTGAGCCCTAAATCAAGATCTGATGCAACAGCAGTGCTGGTATGCAGCGGGGGCTGAGATCAGCTCCCCAGACAAATGTAGCATACAGAACTATTTTTAATAATGTAGGACTTTGGCTAGGCTTTGCCTGGAGGAAGAAGGGATGGGAGGTGAAATCTCCCCCCTCGAGCTGGTGAGCTCGGCTGAAATACATGCTGGGCTTTCATCCCTGCTGGGACTTGGCCAAGATTCAGATGAGGATAGGTTTTAAATCCCACCTTGCAGTGCCCATGGTGCCTGGTAAAGCATCCTCCTTTTCCTGCTCTCAAGGCCTATTAGACAGCTGGGAGCAGGGAGGAAAGCACACATTTCCTTTGGGAATGTGTGGCGCTTGCTGAGCAATAGTTGCCGAGAGAGAAAACTGAAGCATTAAAAATTCCTTTAATTGCATTTTGCTGTATTTGTGTGCTTGATAATAGCTAGTAATACTTGCTTCGGAATACTTTAATGTATGATTTTTTTCCCCCCTTCATCATATTAGCCTTTGAAAAAATCCTTTGGCCTAATGTTTTTCTTCAGCAGGATTTAAATTTTGCTTATAGTACACGGCAGGGTGGTTTTTTTTTTATTCCCTCAAGTATTACTGTGGAAAAGTATTCAGATCTTTGTGTTATGATACATAGTCAGGCAGGAAGCAGCTTAACTTCGGCTTCTCTGGACAGGACTCTGCTGAAAGATGTGGTGCGTGAGCATGTTGATTTTATTGTTATCTTGTAACAACAACCCAATGTTGGACTCCCTTATTTGCATTCCTAGCAGGACGGCAAGGTGAATAATTTAATTCCAGCAGCCTCTGCCACGTGATGGTGCAAGGACCCATCAGCGATGCCTCCCCTGCACCGACAAACTTTGAGGAATGGAAACTTACAGAAGTGATGCGAAATCGTCGCATGTCCTCCCTTAACCCTTGGAGAAATCTCTCGGCGGAGTGATCACTTCATCCTTTTCTTTTCCACGCGTTCCTCTGACGTGGAGTTTGGGGGGTGTGTGTGAGCCTGCCAGCAAGACGAGCGAGGGAGTGGGAAGCGGGGAGGGCAGTGGGGGAAAAACGCACACCCAGCCACAGAGCTCGTAGGAACAGGAACAGCGAGGAGCCGGAGCGAGGCCGGGAGTCCAGCCGCAGGCAGCGGGGAGTGGAAATTTACAGCTGCTTGTGAGCGCCTGTGCATGTCCGAGTGATCCCTTCTGCTCACGCTTTTTCAGAGGCTGACGGTCGCTCTGCAAAAGAAGAGCGGGAGGCCGAGTCGTGGGATCCCTGGTCTCTGCCACGTGTGGATAATCGGCGGGGGGGAATAAAGCGGAATTAAATGGGAGATCACTGAAGGCGGCTGCTGGCGGCGTGGGCTGCAGGGAGACGGCAGAGCTGTCTTCAGCACCTGGCCATGGGGCTGCACAGGGCTGCCTAGGAACCCCACCTTTCCACTCACAGTAAGTGTCAGCCGAGGTGATGTCCTTCGAGTGAAGGAAAGTTAAATGATTTAACGAAACTTTTCTTTTTTTTTTCTTTTTTTTTTTTTTTCCAGTCAGCACCAGCCTTTTCGTAATAAACTGCTTGCCTGCTTGTTCTCGGTAGTTACGCTGGTAGCTTTTTATAGCTTTGTAAACTGTGTTACCAGGAGTGGCTCTTTAATGCAGGCAACCCTAAACAATACTCCTTCTGTTACATAAGGCGCTGGCTCTGCGACCAAGCACTCCGTGTCCATGGAATATCTCTGGAAATGGCTTTATTTACAGTGTGGTTTCCAAAAATAAAATATCTGCAATATATCATTTTTTTTTTGCTCCTCTCCACTGACTGCCTGCAGCTGCGGACTGGCTCTTGAGATGCGGAGGAATGGGAGCGTGGCTACTTGCATAAGACAGGGGGAACAGAGATGAAGGGAAGATGGGTATGCGTGTGAACTGCCAGGAGAAACGGCATATGTAAATTAACCATCTCGGTATTTATAGTTGATAGGTCTTGTCGACCTGAAATGCTAATGCTGTGCAATGGGTGATTCATGAAGTCTTTATCAGGAAGAACTTTAATTGAGCTTAAGGGAAGTTTGTTTTGGTTTGGTTTGGTTTTTTTTTTCCAGAGAAAAGACTCTTTCATGGGCTAATATTAGTAATAATGTGAAATTACTACTATAGAAAATTATTTTAATGTGTTATGAAGCTATTGAAAGTAATACAGCAGACTTGCTAGAAACATGGTCAAGTAAATGCTGTGTAGAGAGGTAACTTTAGTAATATTGGACAAAAAGCAAAAAATAGTATCGTGTTCCTCACTAATGAGTTTAGAGGAAGTCCTATTCCCTCTTGGCTGCTGCCTGCGTTATTTAAATTATGTTACCAGTTTCCATTATTTCTGCGGTTATTATTCCTACTAGAAATGGATATTTAACTTGGTTTCCCTTTTACTTAAGTAAATTAAAAGCTGTTAAGGGCTCTTCTGTTAGACTTGTGTGTACTTCAGAGACATTAGTTAAAAGACCTCCTTCTGCATATTTGGGCTTGTGGGAGTTTTGCTATGGATTACAGTTAGACATGGAATTGAATCCTTAATCTTTTAGGTTTGAAAGACCTCTGGTGACAAATGCACATTGGGATCCCAAATATTCTTGACTCATCAATCCTGCAAATTTGGTGGCTGTAAAATCACTAATTTCCTATCTTTATAGTTTTATTGAACATAAGGTAATAACCTATTATTTCTTGCCAGTTCATTAACATGAATAGGAGAGCCTGTGTAATCCTGTGATACAGAGATAATTGATGCTGATGTGAGTATGGTGCCACCGTTTGCCACTTCTGTATGGGTTTAGAATCTGAATGTTACCTGGCATTGCAATGTGCAAATGCTGTTTTGTAATTTTATTATAATAACAATAGGTTTGGTAGCACAGGATTTCCAATAAAAGGACCCTAAGTAGCAAAGTCAAACACCCAAAATGTTCCTAACTTCAATTCTGGTGTTTGCCTGTGCCAACGTAGTCTCTATACCCTACTCAGGGTAGATTTAGATTAGATATTAAGAATAAATTTTTTACAATGAGGGTGGTGAGACACTGGCGCAGGTTGCCCAGAGAAGTTGTGGATGCCCCATTCCTGGAAGTGTTCAAGGCTAGGCAACCTGCTCTCTTGGAAGGTGTCCTGGCCCATGGCAGAGGTGTTGGAACTAAATGATCTTTAAGGTCCCTTCTAACCCTGGAACCATTCTATGATTAGTATTTTGTTTGTGTTATCACATTAATTCTGATCATTGCTGCCTCATTCTGGATTTGATTGGTGAACACCTGAGCTGTATCATCTGCTCCATCAGCCCTGTCTCTGTACCCTCCTTCCATCCCCTTCTTCCTCTCTTGTGCTGGTACAGCTCTAGACTGTGGGCAGAACTGGACTGGAAATCTGTGTGACATATTTTCCCCACCAAGCTATTTTTTGTTAACCTGGATGACTTCCCTGACCTGGTTCACCATGTGGTCCTGCAAACAGCTGTATCACCCCAACAGAGTCTGTAGGGATGTGGGTAGATGTGGAGCGGGGTGTCACCATCATGAAACAAAGTGTTTATCAAACTGTTGCCTCAGTGACCAGCTTGCTATTTGGTGTTTCATTTTATCCTCTATGTTTGCTGACAGACTACATAGAATTTTTGGGGTTTATTAAATAGGCATTCAAGCACTTGATTACAAACAGAATAAGTAATTTCTTTGAGTGCTTCACCACAGCACTTGAGTGGAGCATCACCATGAGTGCCTTCAATTTCATAATAGTATTAAACAACTATGTGATAATATTATTCTTATTCTGTAGAGATGATCAGATTAAGGGCAGAGCTGCCTACTTCTTTTCCATGTCTGATCTTCAGGATGCATACCATCTGCTAAAAAAGACATTTGTAGTGATAGTAGGCATTACTGCAATGTTTTGTGTGTTCAGGTGAAGTTTCAGCCAATATCTACCTTCATTCCAGATAGTGCAACAAGTAGCCAACAGCAAAGCTTATGATGAGTAAATTCTTGAGATTTTGGAATAATTTTGTTGCTAAGCAGGGTTGGTGTTCATTCACCTTATCCTAAAACTGTCCTCTCTTCTGTTAATCTTTTGTCTCATTTGTGATGTACCTCATTGAGGATTTGCAGAGAAGCTACTTGTTGTGTAGCCCTGATTCCTTCTGCATATTAAATAAAACACGGGTCATGTGAGGCGACTGCATTGGGGAGGATGAATTTGGCTTCTCCAGTTGATCATCACACATGGGGGCTTCCATCCCCTGGTTTGAGTACATTGCTCTGTAAGTGCAACAGCTTTCCTAAATATGGCAGGAGGGATAAATGAGGAGGGATTAAAGAGCCTCTTCCATGATGTAGAAACTGAATTAGCCAAAATGATAAAGAAAGTGCACTGACTCAGGCCCCAAATATATGGGTCTTAGGTACACTGCAGTCAATGAAAAATGAAGGTCTTTTCTTCCATTCAAGAAATTCTCACACGGTATAAGTTATTGAAATGTTTTGATTCTGTTCAATAAGTTGATGAAGACAAGATGAATGTCTGATACTTGACGGGAAGGAAATCTTTTAGCTCGTTTATTTTGGAAAACCAAATTGCTTGTCCAGAGGAGTGTCTGCAAAGAGTGCGTGGATGGGCTCACATGCTCTCTCCCGTTCTTGCCTTCTTGGGCAGGAAGAAGCATTTGTTACAGAGCTGCTTTACTGAGTCACTTTGTAGTGGGATGGGCTGCTTAGTAGAGTGATGTTGCTGCATGTGTTTTTCCTTCATTGTGCTTACAGATTCAACTTCAGAGGAAGTATATGATTAAAAGCAAAGAAATTGGGGAGAGTACCTATAAGCAGAACTAGATCTCTTACTGTACTTAATAGCTGTATTAAATTAATTTTTTTTTAGTACTTTCTCTTTATGAGCAGGTAAACTGGCAAAAGAGATCTTTTGAGGACTGATAAGGCATAGGCTTTGTTGTCAGATGATCTAGGTTGCATTCCTGACACAGCCACTTCTCCCTTTGCAGAGGGGGCAGAGTAAAAGGAGGTATATAGGTTTTGTGAAATCTTAGTTAAATGTTTGTGGAGCTGGAGGCCTCTGAGGGAAGGCATGCCCTGAGTATGAAGGCATGTTATGTTACCTTTGACAGGCTACCTAATGTCTTGTCCGAAAGTCATGTCTTGTAAAGCACATTCATCTCAGGGTTCAATTTGCTGCTTTAGTCTGTGTGATTTTTCTTTCTCCCTTTTTTTCTGACTCAAACAGAAATAGCCAGACATTTAGAAAGTGGTGCTTTAATACTTTCTTTTGGTGCTTCTTAACTTACCTAAAATAAAATCAGTGCCATTTTTTTTCCTCCTGAACAAACACAGAATAACATTCCCTTAAAGTATTTTTCTAAAAGTAGAGTTCCTGAAATGTGCTGGACACTCCAACTCTGGCGGCTGAAATGTCATGTTCGTGCTGATGGCAACAGCAGGCTGTTCCTCCTACAGTGCTGCTGGGGCATTTTCCTCATGACTGGGAGAGACAACCTCTGAAGCCAGAAGAGTTGGTCCAGTGAGATACAGCTGTTTCCTTTGGTCTCATAAGCTCCTCACAAGAGCACCAGTGAAATAACATCATCAGAACTAAATGTTTCAGAAGTTGGGTGGCCCCCCCTTATGAATTCAGGACTGCCCACAATCCATTTCTGATGTTATAAAAACATATGTTGAATAACCATTAGATGGAAAAAATTTTTCTAGAGAGTAGGAAAAGAAAGGGGCTCATTCAGCCCTGTCCCTTGCTGCCAGACAGCAGTGTCAAAAATCCATGAATCAAGCTCTGTAATGTGGCTGGTTCAAAACCTCAAAGCTCCCGTGGGTAGAAACCTTTACATTTTCAGCTGAAGTTTATTCATCAGCAGTTTATAGCCATTTGCTTCTGCATAAATAAAGTTTTATTGTTATTTGAGCTAAAATAACTTCTTTGGCTCCCCTGTATTTTATTCTAAGCTTACCAGGGGAGCCTTTTAGCCTTCTAGACAAGCTGGTCTTCCCGTTTTTCTGGTCAGCCTAGGGTCCTTCTCTCCACCCACTCTAATCTCTGTTGATTTTACTTGACTGCAGGTGTTTAGGATTGTGTACAATGTTCTGTACAAAGTTCTTTCAAGACCATACAGAGACATAAATACCTTTGTATTTCTGTTGACAATTACTTCCTTAATTCATCACAGATTTGCATCTGTTTTTCTCCTGTCTGTAAAATACTGTGTGTATTTGTATATGTCACCAGCTGCCTGTTTTTGTCATTTCTCATGGTAAGTCCTCAACTTGAAGCAGATAATCATAGAATGGTTTTGTTTGGAAGGGACCTTTGAAGGTCATCTAGTCCAATTCCCCCTGCCATGGGCGAGGATGTCTTCAACTAGAACAGGTTGCTTAGAACCCTGTCCAATCTAATCTTGAATGTTTCCAGGTATCTGGAACATCTGCAAATCCTGTTTCTTCTACCATTTAGCATCATCTGATAGTTTCTACTCTTAACTTTTATCCCATTTTTATTTTCTCGGTTCTTCACACAATCCAGTTTCTGATGATATTCCAATCCTCTTATGTGTTGATAATATCTTTCTATTTTGAGCCTCCACAATTTTTGTGTAGACTCTTAATTCCTATGCCTATCTAAGTACAGTCCTGTCCCCAAATTGCTGTTACCTTCTCAGTCAGATGACGTGATAATTTTCTTTCAAGTAGTTTATTTTGTACTATATTCAAATTAGTGTATTTCCATGTTGGACACATGGATTCTACTGTGTCTTCTCTGCTTAAAAATATATTCATAAGGAACTGTAGTATGAGCTACCTTTAGTAAGCCTGCATTACATTCTTTTCACTTGTCATTCATCTTTGGTTTTCAGTTATTTTTAGAGTGGTTTCTTGAGAAGATGAAGCTTACATGGTGACACTGTCTATCTCTCATCCTAATTCTCTTCCCATTGTAACTTTTGAACTAACTGTCAAATTTCAGGCTACCTTGACAGAGGGCTAGATGCCTGGCAAATACCAAGTTCCAAAAAATGGACTGAAAATAAGTGATGAAAAGAATAGGGCCTTTAAACCAAATTAGTGCCTCTACTGAAGAGAAGACCTTCCAAGTAAAAGCTTAGAGAGCAGATAGCTGATACAAGGAGGAGGACAGGACAGAAATGCCCTGCTGTGTTAAGAGCTTTAGCAAGAGCTCATGCTTTCAAGCCAGTCATAAGGAGCAAATCTGGAGGAGAGGAGTCCGAGTCCTTGTTTTGCCACATGCCTTGTGGAATAGCCAGTCATAAGACTGAGTACAACTCCCAAATCTCATCAAAGTGACTTTACCCCCATTTGCTTCCACTTGTAATTGTGATTAGCAGGTGTCCTCATAGAAGATTCCTGAATGAAGAATGAAAAGGGATCATAACCTGCAGCTGCCAGTATGTATTTTCTGAAGTGATGGATCATCTGTTGCCAGGTGATGATGAGTTAAAAACTGTAATGTAAGAATCTGTGGTTAGGATAATGGTAGAGTATGAAGTGAAGAGAAATGTATTTTGTGACTGAACGGTGCTGTGGTGATTTGGTGTCAAGACTGAAACTATATAGTCAAAAAGTGCTAGCCTTTGTTCCCAACTAATCTTGTAGTTTTATGGGAAAATTAATGATTATTTTAAATACAGACACTCTACTCTAGATAGTTATGTAAGTACTTTTTGGGATGAAAATATGTTTATAGTCAACATTTCAGAAATGTGAACTTCATTTTTTAAAAATCTCAGAACCTCTAGCTGAGGAGTACTTCATTTTAAAAATCAAATTATGTCTCCCTTTGCTTTCCTTTTTGTGGAGTCTTCTGAAAGGGAAAGATGAAGGGAAGATTTAAGCATTCTGGTTATACCTACCCCAACCTGGATGAAAATACTTCTTTTCTGAAATGCATCTCTCTTGCTTTCAGACTCTCTCTGTTGCATCATCACATCCTCATCCCGTGTCTTCAGGGATAATAAAAACATGCAGGTCCTTCTCAAAGTATGTTGTGAATTATTAATCTTCTATTTGCAGCACATGTGGGATTACCGCGTGCTTGACACTTGCTAGCAGCATTTAAGCACCTTTATTGTATACCATTGGCATCCCAATCTTTTCCTGTGCTTGTATGTAGCTGAACATGCCCAAAAGAGTGAGTCGTTAGTGTACCCAGCCTTTAATCTTGTACTTTGTCAGGTTGAGATGTGACTTTGCTCTGTTGCAAGTTGGCTGGTGGTGCCAAAGCTTGGAGTTGTGAGCTGCATGGGAACAAGGCTCTGCAGCTGAGGGCTCAACAGCTGAGAGTGAAGGTTATGTAGCGAAAACTGCAGAAATAAAAATGAGTTTGAACTGGACTGTGAGGAGCTTGAAAAGGGAAAGCTGAAAGTGGTGAGGTTTCAGACGTTGAACATGAAAATATCCCTGTAAAACTGACCCAGCAACAAATGAGAAGCTATATACAAATTCGCCTACTGTGGACACTATAAAAGAAATTTTGGGTTAAATAAGACACTTAAAAATATTTCCTCCAGGTCATAGAAACTGTAAAGATAATCTGCAAAAATGTTTTGAAATGTTTTAGTAAGATGTTAAGACAGAATCTGTATAGATTTGGTTTTTTAAAGTCAGAATTTTGCACTTTGCTGTTTTATATGTTTGCTATTTATAGTTGCAATAGAATGTATGTCTAATCTGGGTATTAATTCCATAGGATATTTGGGGATTACTAACACATGGATGTATGGCACAAATGGCATCATATTTCCTGATGGAAGCTGTAGCATGTCAGTAATAACAACAAAGCATGAGAGGAGTGGGTTCTTTGGGACCACTGGGTTTTCTTCTTTATGCTGTGTGTATTGTGCTCATTTAATTCTCTTCTTTAAAACCTCTCGTATAAAGCTTTTTTGTAATTGTAAAAGTTGAAGAATAATGAGATTGAAGTGATCTGTGCATATATTTATGTTTTCACAACAAATTTTGCAAGCGTATGTGTGGAGGGATTGTGATGGTTTTGTTTTATTGTGGAAAGAGAAGAAAGTTTGAGATTATTTTTGCTACTTTTTTTTTTTTTTTAACCTCTTTTTCATTACTGTACAAACTGGAATGCAGTCCAGAATAGTGCTCTCCCTGGAAAGTGGTACAGCTTTAACCAGAGCATATTCCCATCTGTAGTCAGTCAGTCATTGACTTCAGTAGGTCTTTATATTAGACCCTCAGCAAAACCCTTAAGAATTCACAACTTAATGCTTTGTAAGATGAAAAACTAATCTAGTTGGTTTCTTTCATATATAAATACAGTGATGTGGTATTTGCCTTTCTAGCCTTACAGAGAAAGAATGTTTTAAATTAAACAAACAAATAATTTTCATTAAAATGCTCAGTCTTCCGTTTAAATGTCATGAAAACATTTGTGTTCGTATTTGGACCTGATCATCTCTTCCTTATTTAATTCAGCCAATGTTTTACACAAGTGAGATCTGACCCACAAATTCTTGAAGTCTGTCAGACTTAGGAGATAGCTTAAACTGCTTCCTCCCAAGAAGCTTTAGGCTGAAAAAGAAAAGCTGAAGAAGAGATGGCAGAGAATCTGGGACCTTAACTTGCAGTGCTCTAAACAAAGGATGCGTTTGGTGTGCTGGCATTCACAGTTGCTTATCTGCATCATGATGGAACTAGTGTAGTCTGACGGAAACCCTTAAGAGAATTCTAGAGGAGCCTGCCAGATGCACAGTGTCCAAAATATGTTGGACGTAGACATAGACTAGCTGGAGTGCTGACTGTGTAGATCAGGTCTTTGGGAAGCATCCAGCTCCTGTGCAGGTGCTGAGTAGTTGCTTTCCACATGCTAATGGTGGCTTGAGAATCGTGGATGAACTTGCAATAACTGTATGTGAGAACTTTTACTGCTTCACTGAGCAGCTGAAACAAAATGTAGTGCCTGAGGCATATTTTTCTTGTTCATAATGTTTTTGTGTGTTTTTATTGCGTTTTTGTATAAACCTTAAAAACTGTTTTTATTTCTTGTTCAATTTAAGGCAGTCCTCTTCTGTCCTGAAGGAAGAAATCCAGGTGAAGAAAGACCATGCCTTTGTTTAGTAAATCGCACAAAAATCCTGCTGAGATTGTGAAAGTTCTGAAAGAAAACATGGCCATACTGGAAAAACAAGAAAAAAGGACAGACAAGGTATGAGATGATGTTGTAGAAGACCAATAAGGTTTTTATGCTGGGGGAGCAGTAGAATAAAGGGAACAAAATTGTGTTTGCTCACTGCCCTGATTCTGCAGGTACTTGCCTGTGTAAGTAGCTGAGTGTTGGAATGGTTCTGCTGAAATCAGGGGTCTTTTGCATTGGTAAAATACAGCAGATCCGGGGGCCAAACCAAAAATGCTGACATCCAGGAGCCTCAGCCAAAACGAAGGATGATCTCCCACTACTTCAAACAGTAATGCATCTAACAAAACATCTTGGAAGGCTATTTGAAAACTATTATACTATTAATTGTTTTAGCAGGATAACAAATGAGACTGTCAATTAATGTGTAGGTACCCACAAAGCAATACTTCTGATGAACTTTGTTCACATAAAACAGCAAACCTGTATGTATGCTAGTTCTTCCTAAATGAGCTGTGCTACTCATATTCTAATTATAGTGCTAGGCTTTTGCTAATATTACTGCTCTCTTCTAATTCTGTGACACAGACCTGAATTGCTTTTGCCACTTTTCCAGTGACCACTTGAGAAGATGCTCCCCAACATAAAAAATGCTCCCAATTAGACATTTGTGCTTGCATAAAATCAAATAATTTTGTTTTCCTTTTTGCATCTGAGTATATGATTTTAATTAACAACGAACTAATTTTAAGTTAAAACTGAATGTCAATGGAAACAGAAATAGCTGATAAGTTATATTAGTAGAGTTTTCATGGAGCTGATATTTGCATGTGTGCATATTGTGCTTCCCCCAGTTGTGCAGGAGCGTGTATTAAAACAACCCCAACCCAAAAGGTAGGCATGGAGCCCTTTGCACCCTTAGTGAAATCCTCTTGAACCTTTTTGGTTCAGAGGAAGTAGCTCAGAGTGTGTTAATTATGTAAGATTGGTCACACAGATTTCTGGGAGGCCTCCGGTATTTGATGTCTCATGCTGAAATACCTTCAGTTAACTGAAAAGCACTGAGAGAATTTGACTCAACTAAAACATAAGTAACTAAATAAACCAACAGAATCTGTTCTCCCCTGCTGAATTCATCTTTTGGAGCCTGATTAAAGAAGACATTCAAAGCAGAAGCTCTAGACTCGGATTTCTTTTCAATTTGCCTTGCAGCATGACTCCTCTGGGTTGTGGTTTTGAGAATTTTTGGCTTTGAGCTGGTTTGTTTATTTGTGTGTCAGTGACAAAGGAGAAGAAATTCAGACTTCTTAGAAAATCAAGAACTTGATGTAAATCTTTCATAAAAGTCAGAACAGCTGGTGTGTGTTTTCCTCACAGAACAGAAGATATGGGAGTGTTTCCTTGGCATATTAGAATGGAAACAGCTCGTGAACTTAATGACGCTTATTTTATAGGAGGAGGTTGGTTTTCAGTTATTTTTTATGTCCTTCATTGCTATGGGGTAGAGGCTGTTCCTGGGGTAAACGAGGGTGATCTGGGGAGAGGAGAGAGTGGGACAGGCAGTCCCTTCAGCAGCAAGGCAGAAGGTGAAGAAAGCAGCCTTTTTTTTGTGGGTATATGGATTATATGGCTTGTTGACTCAGAACTTTGTGCTGTGATGTAGAAGAAACATATAGGGCCTCCTTCCTTTCAGGAGGAGGGAAGATGTGAGACTCCCTTGTAATGCTGCCTTTCATCGAGAGTGTGCACTGAGCTGTTCTGAAATAAATACCTATTAAAGAAAATAGCCAAATTTGTTCTCCTGAGTTTAGGGAAGTAAATTGTAAGGAATATCTTTAGTACTGTGATGATGATAAACTTTAAAAAATGGCAGGAAAAACAATCCCCCCAATCGCATGTGCTACTATCCATTCAGGTTTGTGGACTTAGTAATACCATTTTTAAGTGTTGTTTGAAATATGAATTGGAGAAGAACAGATGATGGAGACACTTTCAATGGCACAAAGGTTCTCAAAAGTTAGTAATGCTAATAAGTAACATGTTTTCATGTGTATGATTAGAGAAATTTAACTGAAAACAAAAGCAAAGAAAAACAAAGTACAGTGCTGTACACTGTGCTCCTCAAAACTTGTCAAGATTTTTAAATTTACCTCCAGTTTGATTTCCAAATGGAGAAGAAACGTGTCAAACTTTCATGAAAAGCTCCAGAGGTCTGGCTCCTTCAAGAGTCAGAAACTCTGGATATCTCAGAGCTGGTTTTGGACCTGGTGGCCCTGTGAACACAGAAGTTTGGAAAGCAGAAATCCGAAATTTTTCAGATTTCTGACTCCTTGTCTGCTGTGAGAACTAGAGGGGTACTGTTGTGCCTCACCAGAAAACCAAGGTTCCCAGAACTTCCAGGGTATGACTCCAGAGAATCCCTGATTTTACATGCAGAATAGTTTCAAATTAGGTCTTACTTCAGATGCTTAAACAAGAAGATTTATCCTGTGACAATTGAGCTGTTATTGTAGTACAGCCAATATGGTATGTGGGTTGAGACAGCTAAAAGCTGCTAATACAGCTGGAATTGGCATTATTATACATCTTTTCTGTGTCATTTCCATGTACACACATAATATAGGAAAGTTTATACTCTTTCTTCTTGTTAGTCATAGATTAGTACCCATTCAGGCTTTAAGTACTGTTGACTGAGCTAGCATCTGTCTTCTTAGATAAGGATTGAATTTGACCCAGTTTCTCCATGTGTCTTATTTTTTTTAAACTATTAATGTGTGTAGTGTTGCCATAATGCTTTTTAATGCTTTTTAAACACTCTCAACTGAAAAATAGGCTAAGTTTGAATGTGTGGTTCTTACTTTTATGTGTGGGTTTCTTTGTGTACTTGCATGGATGTGTGTGTCCTTAAAGCTTTGCCATTTTCTCAGCTACATTCTCATGGTTGATAGACCACAGGTTGAGAAGTGCCAGCACACGTGGCTCCTTTTTCTCTGAAATGCTCTTTCTAATAACTTGGTTTTATAATTTTTTAAAAATAACATCTATTTTAAAGAAGGCATTGTAGCACTGGCAAATCTAATGTAACAATTGGGAGATTAAGAAGGGTAAGACAGAGCTGAAAAAGTGGACTAAAGCCTTCTTTATCAACCATCCTCTTCTCTTCCAACATCTGAAATAAAATAAAATGTTATTGGAGCATGTATGATTGCTGACATCCTATTCAGGCTTTGATGTGGTGAAGAATAATTAATTAAGTTTTATTACAAAATTCTATAAATGTCATAAAAATTTTAATCTCAGTCATGTCGGACCAAAATGTTCTTGAATTTAATAAAAAAAGCCCATTCTGGAATTAGCTAGAAAAGCAGGGAAGTATTTAAATACCTAAGAAAGGAAGCCTTCAGTGCTTAGACTCTCCTCCTTCTTTCTGGCACAAATCCTGTAGCATTCGGAGGATGCATGTAGGATGTAAATAGGGATGAGGAGAGGAGAAACCCTGATATCAAGTGCTCAGATCTGTTGAACCTGAGGAAGAAGGGACAGCTTGTGACATGCTGGTCACAGTGCTTCATTTATTACTGATATGTTGCCATGTCTTCTGTTGATTGATGTTGCAAAAGATCATTAATAAAAAGGATGCCTGATCCACCTCGCAAAAAGAGGGGTATGACATCCTGACTTCTCAAAGTCTTGTGTTCAGCTGCTGAGTCCAGTCGGCACAAAGCAGTGCAGGTGGCATCCAGTATGTCACTGAAGAATGTCCTTGAACACATCACCCTCTTCCTGCTAACCACACACCTTCGGGTGCGGCAGCCTGACTCAGTGCCATCTGTGGTGCCTACAGGTTTGGTAACATTTTCTGAACTTGCCTTGCAGCAAAAGCCTTTCAAGTGTCACAGGCTTTTAATTTAGTGCAGCAAATGGATCTGAGGTTGGTTGAAACTCAGTCTAATCTTTGCAGGTAGTCTAGATGGGCCAGAAGATTTGCAGTTTCTGGTGTAGCTGATCCAAGATTAAGGGTTTATTGCAGAAAATGAACCCAAATGCATTACAGCAGGTTCAGGGTGCTGGGCTGAGTATTTTCCTAGCAGGCAGAACTGCAGGCTGTAGCACCTTTATCAGTGTTCAGAAACAGAGTGAAGCTAGATGTACAATAACCTGCAGTGTCTAGCTTCTGCCCCTTTCACTTCAATATATCTAACAGGAGTGCTCGTTTAGGTAGGTCACTGTAATCTGTCCTCTGTTTCACCTCGGTGTGCTGTAACAAATTTGGTACTGTTCAGAAGGATCAGGAGAACAGCATTTTATTAAAGCTACATTTAAAAGACTTCAAGATTTCTGGAACAAATATTTCTATCAATAAATCCTGCTTTTTTACATAGCAGCAATCAAGCCATTATAGGCTCTTGTTCACCTCGCTCGCTGCTGCGTTGATAAAGCGTCTGGGGACTGGTGTGTGAGGTGAGGTGCATGCGGAGGACACGATGTGCATTTGCATGGAAGAACAGTTGCGTGGCTGCTGTGAATGTGAATACCTGTGGATGCGATTCTTCAGCTGCCAAAGTCAGTTGCAAAATTGCCTTCAACTTCATTGCTGCAGACTGAAACTGAGGGAATGAGATAAGAAGGGCTTGGCACCCCTTCTTCCTTGCTCTGTGTGTCCTGGGGTTTTGTGGAGTGTTTCATGTTTCAGCTTCCCTGTTCTGCTAAGGCCTGTTGTTGCTCTAGAGATGGGAGAAACTCCAGATACCATCAGGTGCTGGTGCCAAGAGTTTAAACCTGTCTCTTCTGGTTGCTTTTTACTTTTTAAGGGCCTCACAACCTTTAGTTCTATCTTAAGTGCAGGATTAACAGTGGGAAAGGAGTTTATGTCCAGGTGGGGCAAACCTGTCTTCTCCATTTAATCATCCATCCCTTTAAAAGGTGTTTCCCTGTTGTGCCTACTTGGCCAAATTGTCATTGCCAGCTTCCTTGAGTACTAGTCCATAATGTTTTACTAAATGGCAAACTTCAGGCCTCCTGATCCAAAATGTCCACAATTTGTTCCTATGGATCAGTTTAGCATGAAATTGTATCAAGAATAAGTCAGCTGAGGTGATCCTGAAGTTACACAGGTGTTGGATTCCAATTCTGCTAATGGCTTTTCTTGGGAGTCCTTACAGACTGTAGAGAGAGAGACCTGCATTGGCACTATTCTTTTAGGAGAAAAATTGGTTTGAATCACATAGAGAGAGTATTTTTAAACCAGTTAAAACCAAATCAAGGAGCTTTATGCTTTTGATTGCAGTATGTAGCGTGGAGTACTGGCAGATCACTGAATCACACATTGGAGTGTTTAACATCACACTGGCAGGCATCTGTGTGTGTTACTGTCTGCTGCTGTGCAAGAGAGCAACAGTCTGGAAATATGCTAGGTACACAAACAGAAGCTGTATTGCCCTATTTTTCATATTCTTATGAACAATTGAGGATTTCTTCACCAGGCATCCTGTATTTTTCTTATGTGTATTTGTTATCTGAGTTTGGGAAGGTGGAAAAAGTTCTTGCAATCTGTTTTTTATTCACTGTTATGGTTGGTCATAAATGTTATATTAAGTCCCCAGATGAATAAAAGTAAGAAGAAGTCCTTCTGACCTGTAACATATGGACATACATGTGAGACCTCTAATTTGTTGATGAAACACAGGTAAAATAGAGACAGCCTGCTGAAAACTTTGAAGAGTTGCAGCTCAGGTGTAGGAGCTCAGACTGTTGATTATTCAGGGCCTTATGCTTTTCCCTATATGTTGTTTGTAATCTTCCTTGGAAAGGAGTAAAAAGATGCAATGGATCTACCTTAAATAAGAGGAGATCCATTTCTCTCTCTCTCTCTGACAAGCATAATAGGTCTGGATCACAAGCACTTAATATGGCTTTGTTAAGATAAATGTGAAATTACCCTAAGTAGCTGAGGAGAGGAGAGGGGAAAGGTTAGTAAGTAGAGGTAATTTTTATTAACCCAGTTGGAATAGCCAGAAATTCATGTTGCTGAAGTTGAGGACTCTTGGTAAAATATATCTGTGGTGTGCTATGTATGGGGGTTTTAAAAAACTGTCTGTATGAAGTTTTGATTTCTGAAGCAGATCTACTTTGTTTATTTTGCTATATCACACAAGCAGTGTTGCAGATAAAATAGCTTAGCCTTTGAGTATGGAAAGTCTTAACTCATGTAATTATGGAAATAAAAATTCAGCTTTCTCCATGAACAACAGATAAGAAGGCTTTGTTTTAGCCTTCCATGCTGTTCTTTAAAATCTTACTGGAAGATTTTGTAACAACAACAAAAAATATGTAAGTCTTGGAGGATTTCTTTGTACCTTAAAGGAAAAAAAAACCCCAAGAAACTCCTTATTGAACTCTCTCGTATAATAAGAGGAAAGAAAATTAACTGTTTTGCAGCATTCCCTAATAATGCTGAATTACTGCCCTAAGAACACTGTCATGCACTTTGACTCTCCTGTAGAGAACAGTCATAAAAACCAGATAAAGCTCAGAAATTGTCTTTTAGACCTGGCCAAGCAAGTTAAACTGAAGAACCCAATATTAAAACTGTGGGAAAGGAAGATCAGCACTGGAGTATGGAAATATTTCAATACAGGCATAGTAGTGTTATCCATTCTGTAATAAAGACTGGACCTTTGCAACAAGATTGGCTGATCTTCATGTGTGGGATAGGCTGTGGAGAGGAGTGTCTTGAGGTCTTTCAGGGAAGATTTTTTTGTATAGAATTTTAGGGAATCATTTCTCTGTAAGCTCCTTTCTTTGTGTTATGTTCCCGTTAAGTCAACAGCAACAAGACTTTGATCTGTGAGGAAAATAAGCTGTGACAAGTATCTTCAACTTATAAAATTTCCAGCTTTTGTTGTTGAAGCTGTTGGTAGGTTTAGAAAGACACATAAATGCTGACAAAAAAACAACTTTATGAGTAGGGCAGGTTGAACGTGTTTACAATTTGATTTAGAGAAGTTATGTAGGCTTATCTATGCTGTCAGTTTTCCAGTTCTAAGGCTACTGTACATCCTCTAGCCCAGATGGGTTAGCAGAGGATTGTTAGATTTCAACATTTTCACAAAATGCTGTGTTTCAAAATGGACTCAAAACCCTCTTGTGGGTTGCTGGTCTCTATAAACTATATTCCATGGATGCAGAGTTATTTCTTGTTGGAAATAACTTGTTAGTCCTGTGTTGGATCAAAATAGAGAAGAAATGTCCATCATTGAAAAAACTGCCTTTGTTGCACAGGTGGGTCTAGGTTGTGCTCTCCTTCACTCCCCTTACACAGCTATTGCAAATCAACCTTGTAACTCATTGGACACTCACCCATACACCCACCTTGAATTTTAGTATTCTGTGGTGGAATTGGGTCTTCCCAAGTCTGGACATTGTGAACTAAGATGCCTGTAGACTAGAAACCTGCAAGTTGCCTTGGAAGGTCAAGGTCCTGACATCTTGTGCAGGGACAGCACTGAGGTGTGTGCTGGGAATCAGCTTGCACTTCATCTTTGCTTTGTTGTCCCTACCCACAACTTTTGACTGATCAAAGTTCAGCTTATGCCACTCTTGACATTTGTATGTAATACAGATAAGCTGTTCTGTTCAGGATTGTGTGTTTAGTTTTCTTCTTTCCCCCCTTTTCCCCCTCTGCTCACAACAGCTTTTGTAAATATAATGGCATAAATTCAGTTATGATGTAAAGGACTCATCCTTAGAGGGTAAAAGGAAAATCTGGTGGAAATAAGATTGTGACTAATTGCAAGACTGAGGCAAATGGCTTAAAGTGCTTAGATATTTCATGAAACTGTTTCTTTTGCTCTATAACTTCTGCTGAAGTGATGCTTGCAGCACTTTGCTATTGTTGCTGTTGCCACTTCTGGAAAATAAAAAGTAATGTGGAAGTCATAATAGACTTTGGATTTTCTAGCAAATCTCCTTTTTTATTTTTTTGTCACTGAAATTCTGTCTGTGGCATTGTTAGGGGGAACAGTATCTTGCTGAGGCTTTTTGTTGATTTTTGCAATTTTTCCTGAAGAGGGTCAGGACCGGTCTGACTTCTTCTGTAGATATGTTTCTGTCATCCTGTATTTCCATGTATTTGTGTGAATGTATTTGCTTTGTTGTTTGTTTTGGACACATCTTGGGTCTTTGTATCTTGGAATGTCTTTTTTTTTAGCAAGTTTCCATGCCAGAAACAGTGCTTATGTACTTAAGGTATTATTCTAAAAATGCTTTAAGTGGAAATGTCAAAATGGAGGCTAAAAGTGACCGTTAATTTGGGAATCTGTGTTCAGGATTATGGTTTTCCTCCAAATAGATTGTGAGGGATAGGCACTGAAGAGCAGTCCTCAGATTTGACCAGGAATAGCTTTTGGTGGCGGGCTGAATGTCAAACCAGACTATCTGGAGGATATGAAGGAGGAGGAAGTTAAACCCAGAATGTAAATTGCATGTAGAAAAGCTGAGAAGATGATCAGATGGGATGGCAGATGATTAGAGAAGTACAGCTCTTGTGCCCAGTTCTGCCCATCAACACCAGTGTTCTGTAGTTTCATTTTCTCACACAGCGCTTTACTTTTTCACCTCCTTTTTGAGAAAAAAACCTAAAGCTGAGCCTTGCAGGCATTTTTCTACATATCAGAAAGGACTACTTACACTTGAAAACAAAATTTATTATTTTTTTTTAGCTACAGTACACCAGAGATATTCCCACCCTGCCCAGCAGAACAGGTGAACAGCCAAACGAATGAGTTTTTCCTTTGATATGAAAATATTTCCTCAGCTCTTACAAAGACTTAGAGCTTTAGTTTCCAAGATAGCATCCCTGTTGTTAATCCCATCTGTACTCTGTGGGATCTCTCAAGTGACATACCACTAACATTTGAGGTAAAAATAGGCTGTTTTGCTGAGTGATGGTAAGGAACAGCAAGATTTCTACTGGTTAAAGTTATCACATACTCATACTCATTTACATGCCACTCATGCTGACCTATATCAAATAGCAGAAAACTGAGAGTAGGTACTAGGAGATTAGAGGAGAACAGTTCTTTATGCTGTGCAGGTCAATGCTTGAATCTTCCAGATAGGTGCAATGTAAAAGTGGCTTTTTATTTTATTTTTTCTTTTTTTTTTTAGGATTTCTAGGTTTTTACTACAATTTTTATCCACTATATGAATAAAAACTGTGATTTAAATCACTGTTAAAGTATTGGGAGATGAGCAGCAGGTGAGAGATGCCTCTTCATAGCATTGTGTGGTTATTTTATGCAGATTGATGGAGTGGTATTTGAAAGAATGACATTTTTCCTTTCAGTTTATTTGAGAGATGTATTGAAATTATTGATCTGGCTTTAAATATCCATTAATGTCCTATTAGGTTTTACAAATGACCCTTGGGTTTTCTGTGTGTGTCTTGATTATTTTTTTCCACCTGCTATGCTAACAAAATACTAATTTCAAGTAAAGGTGTTGCAATATAGATGTGAAAGGCTACTTTATCTTCAGAATCATTAACCATCCTGCCTGGCACTTTGCTTTCATTCTTAGTTTTGCTTTCAAACCTGTTCCTTACTTACTTCCCACTCCCTGCCAAAGAATCCAATCAGCCTTGCTGCAGGTCATGTGTGTAATAAATATAACCAGACCCAGGAAGAGCCATTGCCTCCATAGCCCCATGTCTGGAGCAGGTGGCATTTAAAGCACACACATAAATGTACATGAAAAAATAGCACCTTTGCTCCACGGAGTCTTTATTTATACAAAGTGGAGCAAACCTGTGAGGAGAGCGTGAGCCAGAGCCGCCGTGCTGCAGCCAGTGGTCATTTTCCTTGGGAAGTGGGATGTTGTCATTCACATCTGATTTAAACCTGCTGACTACCATGAATGCTAAGCTGTTACCTTTTTATAGCTGTTACCTTTCCTGTTATAAGCGTTCTGGTCAAGATCTTTTGTAAGGTAATTCTTGATTTTTCCTCTACATTATGTATCTGAAACATTGCACAGAATTAGTTTACACTAGGTGGGAACAAAAGATGAAAGATTTGTTTTACTTCACTTGGTGACAGCTGTGGAGCTTTACTAAACCAAATTGTTTAATTTAAAATTTCTCAACCTGAGACTGAAGTACCTGTGTGGTCAGTAAGCAAATCCTTTGTGGAAGATGCTGGCTAAAACCACACGTGATGAGGAGAAATAGGTGGTGGCAGTGCAAAGGTGTCGGGTTTTGGCTGGCATAGAGTTAATTTTTTTTTCTAGCAGCTGGTACAGTGCTGTGTTTTGGATATAGGGTAAGAATAATGTTGATAACACACTGATGCTTTAGTTGTTGCTGAGCAGTGCTGACACAGAGTTGAGGCCTTTTCTGCCTCACCCTACCCCCCCAGCGAGTGGGCTGGGGGGGCACAAGAAGCTAGAGGGAGACACAGCTGACCCCAACTGGCCAAAGGGATATTCCATAAATTATGGCATCATGCTCAGCATATAGGGTTGGGGGGAAAGCTGGATGGAGGCTGCTGCTCTGGAACTGTCTAGACATCATTTGGCAGGTGGTAAGCAATTGCATTGTGCATCACTTGTTTATGATTATTGTTATTGTTATTACTATTTTTTGACTTCTTTTCTGTCCCATTAAACCGTCTTTATCTCAACCCACAAATTTACTTCCTCTCTCCTCCAGTTCTCTCCCCCCTTCCACTGAGGGAGAGTGGGCAAATTGCTGTGTGGTGTTTAGCTGCCTGCCATGTTAAACAATGACACAGGGGTACGAGGATTTATTTGGGTTACTATTAGAGGAACTGGGACAATCCATCAGCAAGTAGCTGATGGGGAGGCAGAACAGCAGCCGTCCTGCTGGCGGGAGCAGCTGGCTGGTTTGGTACCTCCATCTGGCCCATCCTGCCCCACATGTGCTGATGGAACACACTGGGGAGGATGAGGGAAGCAGTGGTGAAATTGCTGCTGCTTCTGCAGGGCAGTGCCTATCTCCAAACCTGTAAAGGATCTTGCAGATGCTTGATGGTAATTGCTGTCTTGCCCCTATTTTATGCTTGTGGTCTGTAATTGATGCCATGCAGTGTATAAATTGAATATATCTTGTGTAAGACCTGCAGGATACAGTGTGGATGCTTCAGCCTTGGTGATTGCATAAAATAGTTAAACCATTTTTTAATAGGAAACGATCATTGTAAGTATGATTAGAAGTGTTATTTTGAAATGCATGTCTTTTAAAAGAAAATCCTTTTCTTTTTCTTGTGTCTTTTTCTTTAAAACAAAACCTGTTTCTGCTGGTGAACAGGCATCAGAGGAAGTGTCAAAATCTCTGCAAGCAATGAAGGAAATTCTGTGTGGGACCACAGACAAAGAGCCACCTACAGAAATCGTGGCCCAGCTGGCGCAAGAGCTATACAACAGTGGCCTTCTAGTGACGCTTATTGCCAACCTGCAGCTGATAGATTTTGAGGTAGGTCAGCATCCATAAACCTTTTCAACTCCTTGGTTTCAGTGTTGTCAGTGAGCAGAACCGTATTTTTGTGAAATCTAAATAATTTTATTGCATTCAAAACTAATTTTCACGCGCTAAAGAAAGCAGCTGCTCTAAATCAGTCAGTGCTGTGAAAGATGTGGTCATACACTGGCAGTAAATAAAATGCATGTGATTTTTTTTTTTATTAAAACAAAAACAATGACAAGATATTACCATGTGTATCCAAACAAGATAGGAAATGATGCTGAGAATACTATCTAGGACTGACCTTGTAAGCTGCAGTGATAAAACTCTTTGAGATAGTGCAACTGTCAGACCCACTGTCTCTGAAGAGTATGTCTGATTTAGAAAGGGTTCAGGGACATGGAATAAAAATAATTAGAAGAATGGGAAGATCTCATGTGGCAAAGACTGAAAAAAATTAGAATAGTTTAGTTGAGAGGAAAGGAGTTGAAAAATCTGTTAAAAACTCACAGCAGGGTAAATTGGGTGGCCCTCACTTAATTGTTTGGATTAAAAGAAGAAAGGAATATAACTTTTTTAGAAGGATTAATCTGAATCTATTATATAATTTAATTATATATATATATATATATATATATATATATATATAAAATTTATATATTTTGTGGAACTTCTTACCAACTTTGTTGTTAATATCAAAAATGTAGTAGACAACTGCTAAGACAACTATGTTTGCTTATAAGTAAGAAGAAGAAGAGTTATAGTGGAAAAGGCTGCAGTAATTCAGCATAGATATAAACCCTTTTAACTGATATCTGACTGGTAGGGACTGGGAAGAAACTTTGTCAGTTCATTGTAATATTCCTGTGGTCTACAGTCAGCTGGGATAGTGTCCCCCAGGGACTGCTGTTATGAGTTCTGTGATTTATGTGGCTCCTGGCTGCTAGTGAATTGTTACAGGTGTCTGAACACCAGGGAGAAATCCCCAGCTTCCCAGAGCCAAACCTCCACCACTGAGGTCTGAAGCAGGAGCAGTACCCAACCTATAGGCAGACACTGAATTGATAAATCAGTTCTCAGAGATAAATTGATAAATCTCTTCTCAGAGAGATCTTCTGATGCTCTCAGAGCCTCCCTTTTGTGGGAATCACTTTCTTGTGGAAGTTTTTTCTCCTTATATTAAAGTTATTTTCTTTCCATTTTGTACATGAATGAAAGGGAGGAACAATGGAAGACTTATGTTTTCTTTTTCCCCCTTCTTCCCCCCACGCCCAGTAAAGCTAGGATTCAAGGACTTATTTGTTTATATTGTATTAATTTTTGAAAGTGTTATTAGTAGAGTTCTCTCACTCTTTATTGAGAACTTTTCCTTTGTCTTTTCCTTGACACCTCTGGTTACTGTTGTGTCATAATTGCAAAAATACTCAAAACTCATCAACCCAAACCCCTAAAAACTTTTTAAGAGAAAGGAGATGGAGGAGGGGAAGATACTGTCAGCACAGAAGGGACACTACCGCATTTTTTTAAATTACATGACAGTCTGTATTGCTTCTATCAGAAAAAAAAACCTGTATGGACATATTGAACACACAGTCCTTAAATGCAAGCACTGAATGAAATACCTAATCTGTTGCTGAATTACTGTTATTACAATTTTAATAATTCTAGTTGCAAAATAGATTTTCCCATGATAAAACTTTTCCAACCATTTAGCAAAGCTGTTATACATACTCTTTTGGCAAAACACTAGAAACAAAATGCCATCGAACAAGAGGATAGTAAGAGTATGTGCTGCTTTGTCTTCATATCTCCACTGACTTTTCCAGTTGAACTCTTCTGCTTCCATTTTGTTATTGTGTTGGCCACAGCTGGTATTTTGGTTTCTTTGTTTAACAAGCAATTTCATCACTCTATAACATACAAATTATTTTTTTGATCCATACATAATGGTAGAAGGCAAAATCATAAATTACTTAAATATCTGATTTCCAAAGGAAATAATGTTTCTGTAGGTTACTTTGTTTTGTCGTGACTCCCTGTCTACTCCTCAGTGACCCTGTTGCCCACTTGGATCCCAGTTTTTCACAGCTGTACTTCCTTTTGAAGATATGTTTTCCAAGACTGTGTAGGGAGACACACACATCCATCACACATCCATAGAAAACACAGCTTTATTGCTTCTGCCACTCAAGAAACGTGGTATCATTTTGGTGATGATATTGTTAAGAAGCACTAAAGTTGGGTTTGGGCGGGAGCTCAGAATCAAAATCAGACTGAATTTTTAGAAACTTAAAATACTAAATTTACTGTTGAACTTTGAAGAACTGGGGAAAGTGTACACACTGAAAAAGTCAACTAAAAATGTAGATGTTACTAACTGCGTGGAAGCCTAAAGGCTCACAAGCTGTATAGCCTCTAAAATAGGCAGTAAATAGCTGCAAACCTGGTACTGGTTATGTTAGAATCTTTCCCTTACTTTACCTTGAAATGGGAGCTAAGTTAAGGGATAGGTATCATACAATTTGTTATTTATATGACACATCCTTGGCAGTTTTTCTTGTTCGTGTCTAGGCACTTTCTCTTCATGCTGCCTTATCTTGTGCTTCAGTGGCCATATATATTTCATTATAAGGCAAAACTGAATTGCAGATCCAAGTAAGAAGTATTTCAAAAGTATTCCTACAATTTTCATATATGGTGGTGAGGGAAGTCTGTCTTGGTTCCCTCCTATCTGCCTCCACTCCCTCCTGGAGAAGCCAGGGAGATTCGCCTTCATGGATCTCTAGAAAATGAGATATAATTGCATACATATATATCTATATCTATCTATTTATCTTGTCTCCTCTCTGCTCTTGCATATAAAGCTGCAATGCACCCAATCTTAAGTAACTAATATAAAATTTGACATAGCAGAGAGGATCACTAAATTTTTGGCCATCTTTACCTCACTCTTTCAACAGCCCTTCTTTATCTGGATTGGTTTCATCTTGGAGTGCCTGCTGAAGCCACTTGGGATCACAGGATTCCAGGCATACAATAAGAATGTTTTATAGATGGGAGAGAATGGGATGACTTTATACAGAATTAACCTAATTGAAAGGATGTCCAAGGGTCAAAAAAAAGTGTTGCAGATAAAGGCAGATGGCCTGGCCTGCTCTGATTTGATTCTCCTGTTTAATTCCCTGAGTCCCCAAATCTCTGAGTCTCCAAGCCAGATGGGCTGGAAAAGCAGAATATTTTGTGTTTCTCAGCAGTGATTTATTTGTAGAGGTGAAACCAGGGAATTCTCCTCTGTGTGAAACTATCTGCTCCTTGGCTTCAAACATTCAATAAGTTCTCTGCCAAGGAATGTTTGTCCTCCCAAGACAGATCAATGAGCATGTACAGATTACAAGTAACCTTTTGCTTTATCTTGCCCTGTGCATAGTGACCTGCTGTTGACTCAGTGCCTTGGTTGCTGGTCATTAGTGCAGCAGTCTCCCCCCTCCCTTAATTTCACTCATCAATTTGTCTGCTGTGGCCAGGGGGGAAAGTGATGGGGGAGGAAAAGGATTTCTAATGCAAGATGTATTGGCAAACCTTGTGGTTGAATAGAACATAATTTGAAAAGACTTTCTGAAAAGCTGTTTGCGCAGAGAAGCTTTTGAAGATAAAGTGTGATTATGTAGGTATGTGTACACAGGAGGAAATTAAGACAAAGTGAATGATCTTAGTTGTGACTAAAGCAGAGGCATATATATGAGGCAACCATTTTATTGGTAGTAATTATTTAATTTTTCATGGTGTAATAGTGAGCACAGTTTAAATTGAACCCTGATTTTCAGAAACCCAATCACATTTGGTATTGTTTGCATTTAACTAATGCAAAGCTTTAGCCTTGTGGGTCAAGGCAGTGGGGCAGTGTATTAATACTAGCTTGACAACTTAAATTTGGGGGCTACGGGAGCAACAGTACACACTGCAAAAACATGTTTGGCTCAGGGGAGTGGCTTGCTTTTATGGTGTTTCAGTGTTGCTATTTAAAATAGCCAGGGACTTGCTTTACAGAATAAGAGGAATGCATATCCTCATTTAGAAAAAGAAAGGTGTAAATGGGAGAGGGGTGATCATTGTCTTCAGAGCCCCCGACAAAGGAAGCCTTCTTGTGGCATTGAAGAAACAACAAATATGAGATAGTGAGACTGTGAAGAGCCCAAAAATACCTGAAGCTAACTTGTTCTGTTTGCAATTTCATTTCTACTTTAAATAGATATTATAGTAAATGGTCATTTGTCCATGTTTTTCGAAGCGAAGATATATTTTGCTTTTTTAACAGGGCAAAAAGGATGTTTCCCAGATATTTAACAACATCTTGAGAAGACAAATCGGCCCACGCAGCCCTACAGTGGAACACATTAGTGCCCATCCGCACATCCTATTCATGCTTCTAAAAGGGTAGGTGCTTTAATTTTATTTCCATTAAAGAGTATTGCTTGGAACATGCCAGCATTGCA
The DNA here is from genome assembly GCF_009829145.1 of Chiroxiphia lanceolata. Taxonomy (NCBI): domain Eukaryota; kingdom Metazoa; phylum Chordata; class Aves; order Passeriformes; family Pipridae; genus Chiroxiphia; species Chiroxiphia lanceolata. The sequence goes on from NC_045638.1 coordinate 57,419,876, forward strand.
GTTGATCTGCTTTCTCACTTTTAGTTTTTTTTAAAAAAAGATTTTCAGGTCTTGTTCTAGATTTCTTGTTCTGTTTCTTTCATATTGACTTTGTTTCTATGTAACTGTATACTTTTTATTGACTGGATTATTTTATTTGACCATTATGTCTTTACCAAACTTCATGTTGAAATAATTACGTGCTGATTGTTTTTGACTGCTCCCCATGTAATGTGTACTTCAGTTCTTGCCCTAAACTCTTGTGCAGCATTGTTGACGAATGCTGAGTTTCATTTAGACATTTTTGCATTGCAAGAGTGACCAGCAGGAGTGTCTGTAAATAACTAGAGTCAAACTGGACCACTGTGTGGTAGAACAGAGAGAAGCAAAAATGCATTAGAGTAGTTGTGCCTGTGGGACAGACTTCTCACACAATACTTGTGGCCACAAGTGAACTTCAGTTTAAGTTGTTAATTAATTCTGTAATTAACTTCACAACTTTCAGCATTAAATTTTTTTTTTTGGTCTTTTAACCTTGGGGACTCAGAACCTGGTGGTTCCCAAGATAACTTGGCCGAGGAGAGGGAGTAGATTCCTGTGTGGAGAGGACATCAGCTGTAGTTGTATTCAGGAGTGCACAAGTGTTGACCTAAAGCACATGAGTTTTTTGTCCCCTTAACTTTTGACTAAAAGCACCTTTTGTTCAGTAACCAGTTTTGCTTTTCCAGCTCTTGAAATCTACTGTTTTCTGCTCAATTTTCTTTTGACTTTGGGATTTCGTTTACTTTTCCCTAAGGAAAAGAGAATATATGTCATTTGGATTAAATAACTGATGTGGAAATAAGTGCATTTATTAGCTGCTCAATTTGAAACAATGTGAACTCTTATAGTAGCTCTATGGTCACACTGGTAGCAGCCATCAAACCTTTTAAACTAATAGTCTAAGAGAATGATTTTTTTTTTTGAAGTGTCTTTCTTGCTCTGAGATTAAGGATTTACATTTTTACCATTGCTTCATAGCCAGAAAATACTTTAGCATCATCTAAGGATTGTGCATGACAAGGCTGCAGCCACAAGGGTAAAATTTCCTTCAGCCAGCCTCCCCCCTCTCTCAGGAGCAGACCACAGCCAGGAGAAGGATAAGCACAGGAATCCTCTAAAATGTGTTTCCTTTGGAAGCGGCCACATTCCAGCACATCTGAGTAAGGGAAAAGTAACTGAGAGAACTAGTCACTACCATGGATCTCAAGAACAGTGAGCTTGTGGTTGAGTGTGGTGGCAAAGCTCTTGGTCACTGCCTTCCTGGCAGGGCAGAGTGGTGGTAGCCCATGCAAGTGTCTGGGCTGAGCTGGGTCTTGCTCTTACAAGTATAGTGATTTGTTGTGATTTAGCTTCAGTGTTGAAACTCTTGACTTGTTTTGAGTTGCTAAACACCAACCTGCTCAGAAAAGAAACAAGTAAGCTAGTTAAAATGGATTTTGGTTTCATTAGTTCATTAAAATTCACCATTTATATAAACCTCAAAGTAGTTGTTTTGGGACAGTAATGATAATTCTCTCCATCATTGTTACAACTTCAATTTCAATTTCATATGTAGATTCAATCATTTTTTTTCCCTTTTCTCTGTCTTTGCTTTTTCAGTTTTTCACTCATTTTGGTTTTGCATGTTGTGCATGTATTGCTACCATATGTATGAGCTTTATTTAAAGATAAAAAATATTTTTAGGTCATGACCCAGATTTTCTTTGGCATCTGTAACAACCAACAACATTAAGATGATAGTAAAGTTTTTATGTTATGTGTATGTGCTGCTGATGGACATTTTACTGCAAGTGACCTGTCTCAGCGAATGTATTTAAAAGGCATCACTTAGGTGCTTTTTTGGAGATCCCTGATGCATGCAGCAGCATGTCAGTGTTAGTTTGGTCCCCAGGATCCTTGTTCGTGATTTCTTGACTAGCTTTCTGCAGCACTGCACTGTATCAGAATTGCCATTTCTGGAGTGTCTTGTTAGAAAGTGCTGTTGAATTCATCAGCAGAAGTCCAGAAGTTAGTCCTGTCCAGCCCTGACAGTAGTGCCTGAGCAGCTACTGCAGAACAACGTAGTGATGTCAAACATGATGATGCCTTATCTGCCTGTGTCCTGCTGCTGGGACTGTCTAAAAATGATTCTTGAATTATGTGCCTACAGCAAGGGCAGGCCCTGAACACACAACTAGCTGCATGCCCACAGTGTGCAATGCGTGTGTGCAGTGGGAACTGGGAAACACACACCTAGGGTTAGACACCATCACTTCAAAATGTAACTTGAAGATGTTTTCATATTTATTTAATGCTAAATGCATTATATTGTTTATATTAGATAAAATATATTTATCTAATTAGATAAATATATATTTATCCAATGTTAAATGAAATATAGGAAATCAGAATCTGCTTAAAGGAAAGTGGATTTGGCTGACTTGTACCATTCCCTTTTGTTACATGACATCATGACATTACCTGGAGAGAAAAAAAAACCCATCTCTATCATGACTGTAGAAGAAATGGCCCAGGACTATTGTGAAGGCTTCTCATAGTTTTACTTCTGTTGGATGCAAAGTTTCCTCTCCCCACGACAGCTCCCAACAGCAAAAGGTTGCATTTTTGTGGCTTAATGCAAGAAGGATCCTGAATCAGAGATCACACCCAGTATTTCCTGCCTAATACTGCAGCAGCAGTGCCAGCTTTAGATAACTGTTCTTACCTTTTAGGCTTCGTTTTACTTGTTGCCTGCTTCCTTCCAGCTTCTTGGCTTCAGAAAACACACAGCACATAGTCCCCTACTTTTCTTTTTTTTTTTTCTTTCTTTCATTTTGGTAGGTTATTTGACCTTCCTGCTGCAGGAGGACTTGGTTTAATAGTATCTTATTTTCTGTGTGTGCAGGCTTTGTTTTATGAGTAGGATTTCAAATGAGTAGAATGTCTGGTGCATATAGAGAACCAGACGTATTTGGGCCAGTTTTTTTTCTCTGGCATCAGCGTATCGCATTAGCCCAGAAATAACTCTGGTCCCTCGCAATTTAGAATATTTTTCCCTCCCATACAGTGACTGTTGAGGACTTCATTTATGGGACTTACATTGTTTTTCTCTAGTGACAAATTTATAAGCCCTTTTGTGAATATATATATCAAGCCACATGCTATCTCAAACCTAGACACTGCTTCGATGTGTGTTGTAATGACCTCTTCATATCACAGTGCAGTTAAAGCTTTAATGGTATATTGGCTGAGGTTGCAGAATTCCCCTTGAGTTTATCCTTGGATATACTAGATTATCCAGGCTGTACAAGTTAATGTCAAATCAGATCAGAATATATCTGTTTGTTAAGACCTGGTGTCTCCCAGGCTTGATGCCTTCCTAATCTCCTGTTAGAGCTCCTCACCTTGTACTGTCTTTTGCACTAACCATGCAAGAATGATTCCCTTTACACTGAGATCCGTCTCTGCTCTGTCTTGCCTCTTTCAACCTCCACTGCAAGTGTTTTGAAATATTTCAAGTCCATTGTTTCATTATCTAGTTGCCCCCAGTAGTCACTGAGTGAGGGTTTCTTTAGGTTGTAAATTCATCCAAACAGAGAACTCAATGGCTTTTTTCTGCTGTGGAAAAACATCAACACAGAGCACTAATTGCTCATTAGAAGTGATTTTGAAAAACATTTCTATCGTTCCTGCCTGGTGGCTTTGCATGTACGTGTGGGTGCAGAGAACATGCTAGCTATGACTGGGCAGCCTGTAAACTTCTTCCAGGCATATTTCAGGAGCCAAACCCAACTTTCCTTGCTTATATGAACAGCCAAAGGTCCATAACCCACTTCCAGATAATGGAGCATTTGACTAAGAATGATTCTGTTGATACTTAATGTTTTTAAAAGTTATTGTGTTGGAAACAATGTAATTTGCTTTTATTCCAACCAAAATATTCATTAGCCAACTACTAAATATTTTCCTGGCTGCACTCCTAGGAGCAGCTCTCCCTCTTTTTTCCTTGAAAATAGTATTCCTGTTAATGGAGTTGATACTTCAATGGGTATATCAGTGAATTTCCGTTGTCTAAAGAGTTATAAATCAAGTTTGCAAATGTCCTCAACCAAAACAAATAGGGGCTGGAGTGCCTGCATTTCCTTGAGGGTGGGAAGTTTCATTTGCCTGTTCTGAATAGCAATTCATTTTTCATCAAGCCAACTATTGTTGATACTAGGTTGAAGTATGCAGCTCTGGTATGCTTGGAAAACACTACCATTCTTTTAAATTGCAAGCTGGTGGTAAATTTGAGGGCCCACTCACAGCACAGATGGCATTTTGTGTTTTTCTTCCTTTTTTTTTTAATTTCTTTTGGCCTAGTGATAGGAATTAATTGTGCAAAGGAAAAATGATGCTGATAAGCTCTGGGTGATAATACACAGTTCTGATATAGTATAGGCAGTTTATTGAAACGAAGCATGCTTTCTGTCCCCTTGGACTTCACCAGTTTCACATGACCAGAGATTACTGGAAGAAGTTCATTTTAAGTCTTTCTTGACTGTTGGATTTAATCCTTCCATTTTTTTTTTTTAAATGTATTTCTAACAGTTTTGTTTCAGATTAATTTCAGCTTTAAAGAAATCAAGACTTTATAGAAACGGAAGAAGATATGAATTGCCTCCCCCTTCCCTTCCTCTCCCAAGATCGAGATGTGTGCTGGCTCCTGGCTTTTGCAGTGCCTGTGCCATAACAGGATTACAAATTGAGGAACTTGTGTACTTGTGTCCTGAACAAAGTCATAGCCTCTGCAGAGGAGGGATTGAGAAGAATTCCACATAAACTGCAAAAAAAAAATCTTCAGAGCTGCCAAAAGCTTAATCCTGTGTAGACCGCCTTGATAGACTTTTCTTACCTTCCGCATTAATACTCTAGAGGAATGTCCTCCAGAAGAGCAGTGGGAGGTGATGGATGGCCATGAGGTGTTACATTTTTCTTGGATAAGATGAGGAGCTCAGAATTACATCTGAAAAGGGAGATTGTTATATTCTATGGGCTTTGCTTTTTCATAAATCTGAAAGGGTGAAGGAGCTCTGTTGAAACATTACACACTCCCCACAGTCTTTCTGCAGAGAGGAGGTGTAAAATAAATTTATACCAAAATGTGTTTTGGCTTGGGAAGAGAGAGGTTTGTGATGAAAGATTGTGGCAGCCATCTGCTCCTTGGCTTTGGGCTGAGGTCCTGAAGCTGGGTACAGTGCTGTGGCTGGGAGCTGCCCTCTGTGTGTTGTGTACCCTCTGGCCACGTGCGTTCTTTATGCTATGAAGTTCCCTGTCGCGAGAAAAGTGTCTGTTTATCTTTGTTCTTCTGTGTTTTGATATTTTCTGTTTCTTTTCATTCTTCAGATATGAATCCCCAAATATTGCCTTACGTTGTGGAATTATGCTGAGAGAGTGTATCCGACATGAACCCTTGGCCAAAATCATACTCTTTTCAGAACAGTTCCGAGACTTTTTTAAATATGTGGAAATGTCAACGTTTGATATTGCTTCTGATGCCTTTGCTACTTTCAAGGTAAATGATTCAATACCTGCACCATAATGTTGTGTTAAAAATGGTACTCCATCAGTAGTCATCACTGAGTGTTGTGTTGCTTTGAACTGGGTGGCTTTTTATCGTTCAGCAAAGGATGTAATTAATTCTTGGTCTGATTGTAACAGGATTCACAACAGTGATCAAGTCTGCAAAGAACCTTTAGAGAAATGTAAACCCATATTTAATTAACGTTCTTCATCTTGATAACCCAAGGTCTTTCATGCAACTCAAATTAATCATATGTTACATACAGTTCCTCTAAAGTGCATGACCTTTTTCTTTCCCTACCTTCCCCCGGAGACAAAACCACTGCCCATTGTGACCACAACCACAACAGAAGGCATCGTTTAAAAGTAACTTTTGAAATCCTTGTAATTTTTGCTGTCCCTTCTGAGTTCAGCAGTTAGGTCTAGATTAATGCTATGCCTGCTGATTATTTTACAATGTATTCATAGTCTTACTTTTGTGACCCATGATTCAGTGTAAGGACTGTACTGCTAAAAGATGAGTAGGTGGAAGAACTGCATAGACTCTGTATAGAGCCTGTTTTGTATTAAAAACGAAGTTGGGTGAAGCCTGCCAAATTTCTTGGAGTTTGTATGTGACCATCCTCATTCCCTAAGGGACTAGTATAGTCTTTGAGCAAAATTTGGTGCCATGGGCTTAATGTACAGGGAAGAATTATTTATTTCTGAAAAACAATTTAAGAAAGCTGGGGAAAATTCTTTTTAGTTAAATACACTTCTAAATATATATGTAACTCCTTTTTTCTTCTATCACTGAGCTCCTTGCTGTCATAGAAACACATTGTTTATTCTTTCTTTATAAAGCTAATTAGAAACATGATTAGATAGACCTTTGGAATAACTGTAAGGATCGTTAGAGTTCAGCTCAGTGATTACATATATACTGAAAACTGTCTTTTTTGCATTCTTCAGTAATGACTTGAGCAGGATTATCAATTCACACCACCAGCTAATCAATAGCAGCATCTTTCCCTTATTTTAAGTTTCAATGTTGTGGTGTCCATTAGGTAAATCTTACAAAAATCAAACTAGCTAGAAGCACAGACAAGTAGGACTTGTCTACAGTGTAGGACTCTATAAAAATGCAACATAACCAAGATATTTAAGTCTTCTGTTTGTGGCATTTTACCCTATGCTCAGAAGAATATTTGTCTGTGGTAAGCAAAAGTGCTCCTGGACTCAGTTCGCAGCTTGACAGAAGAGATTTGCATCTTTTCCCTGGGTCCTGCTTTGAGCATGACAGCAGAGTGTGTTGTTGGTGATGGACAGTCTTCACCCCAAACAGGAGGCAGGATGGGGACAAGGATCAGTTAAGCTGTGGCAAGGACTGCAGACTGCTACAACCCTCCTCCCAAAAAAGAGGGATTGATTGTTCACGGAACTACAGCTGTGGAAAGTACTTCTGTCCTCTGTGAACTGAGTGTATTTTTAGCAGGATTTAAAAATAGAATTCTACATCCTCACATACACTGGAAAGAGAGGAGTATGAAGGCAATTATCCTCAGACATAGGTCAGAAACTACCTTTTAAATGCTTGGGGAAATGTATAAACTGCATTGTTTGTTTTTGTTTTTGTTTTTTTTTTTTTAAATTTCCTCTTAACACCTGATACATGGTCAATTCTGGAAATAAACCAGCTACTCATCTCATCTCCTATTTGTCTGTTACTCTGAACAGCTGGAACAGCAAGAAGTGATGTGGAAGCGATTGAGTCATGGTATATGGAGCTACCTCATTTCTAATACCAGAAAAATAAGTGCTGTGATTGCTTGTTGGCTGGATTACTGAACTCATGTTTTGGGTTCTGTTGTCCCCATGTTCGGTTTGTAGTGTTGCCATCGAGGTGTCTGATTCAGAGCTGAAAGCCTTGGATGGTCTGTGCACCAGAGGAGGGCTTAATTAAATGTTCATTAAAATCTGAGGATATTTATAGTAGGGAAGTACTGAAATTTTTTATGATCTGGAGATGTACTTCTTAATTAAATTCAGCCAGGTGCACTGCAGAGAGAAAACAGAATTGTTAAAAATGCAGAGGAAAACACGTGTGTTTAGAGATACAAGTTGGCTGTGGAGGGTGCAAACAGCAGTTGGAAAGAGTGCTGACTGAATACTGCCACTCCAGGCTTTCTTGTCATTTTCTGTGAAAAACTCATTTTGGATTATATTCCATTTGTGCCCCCTGTTGAAGGATGTCGTTCTTACCTCCTAAGTGCCCTGCATAAAAGCTTGTGATTCACATGTTTCACTCAACCTTTAAAACTGCTATCATTGCAGTCCTGCTAAATAAAGGAATGTACTGAAAACATGCACTGGGTTTTGTAGGGCTCTGCTTTCCTCTTATAATTGATGGTAAAAATAAATTAAAGGATTAGTATGTAAAGATGTTTTTTATTTATGAGGATGTATCTGTGAATCTGCTTGAGCTCCTCATCAGCTTCAGTCTGTGACTGGGGATGGAAACCAAGGAAAATAGGATGAAAAAGAGAGCAGAAACTGATTCACAAAAAAAAGTACCAACTTGACTGGACTTCATCAGGCATTTATGTGGTCAGTTTGAAAAGAAGCAATAAGATCAAAATCATACTTAAATGCCTTTCACTGGCCACTCTGTTTCATAGCTATTCATCCAGTAAAGAGATTCTGTCGCTGAGCACCAGCATTCCCATTCTGTGGGAGAGGTTCCTTTTAATTTAAATTTGAATTAGTTGGCCTTTTAGCATGGGAGGCATCCCATCCAGCTGTCTGAAAGTAAAAAAAGTAGAAAGCTGTCTTACTTTGTGTCAGTAAGCCAACTTTGGGCAGAAAAAGATCTGCAGAAGGGATTCATCCCATCTACCTGAGTCTGCTTCCCTGGGGAGGGAAGGGAGGGGGAAGAAGCCTGGAGGGGGAGGGAGTCTGGATGTCTAACTTAGATTGGTGACTAACTTTCATTATTAAATAACAAAATATATTAGTTATTATATATGGCAGTTGCATTTGAGTCTTCCTTGTTGTATTCTTAGAGATGAGCAATAGCAGTTGATCCAGCTTAGCATAGTTTCCAGCTATGAGGTAGCATGTAGGTCACTTTTGGCTTGGAGACCATAGCTCATCCCTCCATAAATGGTTAGTTTACTTTCTTCCTTTCCTCTAACCTGGTTTAGCATAAGTATTGTGCACTGTGACCAATGAACATAAGAAAAGGTGGGAGGGAAACAGGAATAAAAAGAGTATTAGAATAGTTTTATATTGATTCTGTTAGCATTAACTGAGTTCTCCTAAAAGTCCTACTAAACACATAATGCAGTGTTGTCTATAGAAACCATGTTGTAAATGCCTTCTGGTAAAAAGTACTGAAATACATTTGAGAATCAAGGGACCATTAGATGAGCACACTCTCTCAGGTAACCTTTCTCTGTTCTTCCCCAGGACCTCTTAACACGACACAAATCGTTGGTGGCAGAATTTCTGGAGCAAAATTACGATCCAGTGAGTATCAATGCTAAAACAAATTTTTAATTTCTGTTCATGCTTAGCTGGAAAAAGCGTGCTTTCAATAGCAGAGGGTTCATGTTTGACATAAATAGTCACCTATGACTGCAAAACTAGAGCAGAATCCTTCCATGATGTGTGAAATACAGGTAACCCCTCTTCACACACCTGGGGACACACGCCAAGTTTTCAGGAGAACTCGTACTTTAAAATCAAGTTTTATTCCTCTGTGTGTGCATCGTATCTCCTCATATGTGAATGGAACTGAAACTTTATGTGTAGATAGATCATAGGCAAAAATGTGCACAGTTTGAAACAGCTTTGTGATATCCCAGCACTGATAGGGCCATGCTGGTGTTATTTATAATATTTTGGGACAAAGATGAAGAGTTACTGAAAGAAGTTTTAGATTACTGGAAATTACGTGTGCCTAAATGAGGGACTGAGGTCTGAATATTCCTGTTACCATCCTAAGGCAATCAGTCCTTTGGTTAGCTGCATTTTTCACTTAATTTTTTGGCTGTGTTTTGGACAGAGTTGTGGGTCAGAAAAATTCAATTGGAATCAACTAAAATTGGACTGATACAGATCATGGAATTATATTACTATGGGTTATATTCTTATGTTACCTGAGCTATTCTTTATTTCATTGCCAAAGTGAAAAGACAAATTTCTTTCATTCTAGTTACCAAGAAGGTTAAACAAAGAGCAGGCTAATTATTGCTGAGTCACAAATGCTGCTTAACTGGAGCAAAATTAGTGTCTCTGCTAATCTTCTCTCTTAATACTGAAGCACTGCACTTGGAGCAGTCCCCATTTTACATTTATTTAGCATTTTAAATTTTTAAGTATTAATTGCCTAAGTGAGCATTTTTTTTCAGGTGATTCTCAGACAGCAGTGGGTTTTTTCACTTTTTTGGTAGATGGTTTGGACATATTGTAGCCTTCTCTCTCAGTCTTCTTGATGACAAGATTCCCTTGGCCCAGTCCTGCAAAAGCCAGCACATGCTTGGCTCCTGTGATCCTCACTGGGTAAATGGCTTTAGTGAGTGAGGGTGCTGAAAGCAGGCGAGGTGGCACCTCACAAAAGGAGCTTTTGGGATGCACCATCACCATTTTGGGCACAGTATTAAATCACACACCCAGTCATGACCACGATATGAGTGAGTGGACATTACATGCTAGACCCACGTGTCCTGGCAGCACATTCACCCTTCTGTAAGAGAAGGCTGTACAGGCTCTGGATTACTTCTGTCCTAGTTGGCTCATGCCAGCCCCTGTTACATCCAGTCCATATGTGGTATCCCCCTCTGCAATACTTGGAAGAGGAGTGTTTCTGGGCATTAACTCACTGCATAACAACTAGCCAAGGAAAAAGGCCTGGCATTGCAGTGAAATGTTAGAGAGTGGCACTGCTGTGGCCTCTGCTGCTCCTCTGGGGTGGCAAGGACCAAGAGGAGGAAGAGTGGACATGAATCTGATGCATTTGTGTTTTCTTGTTACTCTAGATCTTTGAGGATTATGAAAAACTCCTTAACTCTGAGAATTACGTGACAAAGAGACAATCTTTGAAGGTAAAGGCTCGCAGCACTTTCCTCCTCAATATGTACTCCATGGTATGCAAAATATCAAGGTGTATGCATCTCAGTGGAGCAGCTGTTTTTCTAACAAAAAAGAACTAAAGGTTGTGATGCTCTTCTTAAGTGCACAGGAGCTCAGTGTCTTTTGTTTTCTGGATGTCTGGTGAAGCATTGGGCTGTTTCTATGGAACAAGCCCTATCATTTTTCATCTGACCTCAGATGTGTACTTTGGTTCAGAACATAAGTTAAAATGAACTTGAGAGTAACATGATAGTCTCTGTTTGGTGCACCAAGTCTGACACAACCTGCAGATGGAACCAGACAGGTGTGTTAATGTAACATATGAATGAAATGAAGGGGTCTTTGTGGGACACTGCACTGCACTTGCTTCTGTCCTAACTGCTCATACCAGCTCCTGCTACACCCAGCCCATATGCAGGATCTCTCTCCTTTCTGTAGCGTTTAGAAGATGAGCATTGCTGGGCATTAAGTAACCAACTGCATGATAACAAGTCTAGTTACCCTTTTTTGTTTTTAAAGGTAGTGACATTGAAACCTCTTAAGGAAACATTGAAAAATGCTGCTGCTTTCTCTGCGTTAAAAAATAATGTGATGAACTGAAAAAAAAAATGTGTTTTTTTCTAATTGTACCCATAGCTGCTGGGTGAACTGATTCTGGACCGACACAACTTTGCCATCATGACAAAGTACATTAGCAAACCAGAAAATCTGAAGCTGATGATGAACTTGCTGCGAGATAAAAGCCCCAACATTCAGTTTGAAGCATTCCATGTGTTCAAGGTGAGCCAGTATGAGCTGTAGAGGTGGCAGTCATAAAAGTGTCTTTCAAAGTGAACAAGAGAAAGCCCAGAAAATTAAGGCAAGAGTTGAGGTTTACAGTGACTTCCAGCCTTTGAGAATGCCATAATTGAAAACCTTTCTATCACTCAACCTCTGGTTTCTGGTTGCCTTCCTTCGAGATCTTAAGCAGCAGCATTTTGGTTTGGGCTGAAGGTAGTCAGTCAAGTAGTGATGAGCTATAAGTAACAAAATACACAGCTTCTAAGTAGTATCCAGGGGACCTTCCCCCAACTCTTAGGTCATTTTACCCTGTGATTCTGGGTAAAGATTAAAAAAAAGTCTAAAAACTCTTCATTAAGACTAAAAGTGAATTGTGCTGGTGCTGTGCACCAGTGCAAACACAATGTGCTTTTAAAATTTTGCTATTAAAAAGATTTAGTAAATCTAAGTTTGAAATGAGTTTAATCCTTCCATTGTTTTGCAGTGATATCGTTAATGCAGTCTTAAACAATTATCAAACCCAACCAATGTCGTTCTTTTCATCATGATTAATGTTCATAAGTGAGAAGTTTACCAATTCCCATCAAAAGAGTTCTCTGCTCTGGGACAGAGGGCGAACTGGATTGTTACTATGCAAAACTAACTTTAATTTGGAATGAACACATTATTTTCAAACTATAAACAGAATTAGTAATGATTTTCAGAAAAGAAATCGAGCCTGTTAAGATATCCCTTCCCCGAGATGGTTAAGAAAGATACCAGATCACACCAAAAGATTGCAAAAAAAGCTACATGACCCTCCAGAAATTCAGGGTGACTTGTTGAGTTTTGTACTTCTGCTTTGGAAAAAAAGCTTTCAGATCTTCAGTGTGGAGGCTTAGAGAATGTGCAGCTTCTCCAAAAAAGCTTTTAGTTTCATAAAAAAAAAAAATCTTCAAGGAAGATTAGAAAAAAAATCCCTTCCTGAAATAAGCAGCTTGGTAAGCTGTTCCCTTGCTGACTCCCTCCGTAGTCAACTGAAGTAGTAACTTCTACTCTTCTTCCTTATCAAGAGGTATGTGGTTCCAAGATAAGCAAGAAGTGAGGCTCCAAACACTTGCAGTCTTTGAGATGCCTATGAGGGGAAGGTATCAGAGGATTGTGCTCTCTTAGCCGTGCTGTGAATAAATGCCAGATTTTTATTTATGAAACACATGAGTTGCTGTTCCTGAATTAATGATAGGCATAACCCATGCCTTGGGAATGGCTGATTTCAGTTATTTTAAGAGGCATTCAAAAGGACTTGGAATAACTTGAAAGGAATCCAGTGTGCAACCATGTCATGCGTTGCTGTTGCTCCCATTCTACCTTCTCATTCCTCCCTTCCTTTCCTTTTTCAGTATGCTGCATCCCATTTCCAGTTAGAGTGGGAATATTGCAGGCTCAGCCTTGCTTGACCACTAGCAGTTGCTGCCAGGTAGACATAATGCTTGGACCTTGGAGTGCCCAGCAAAACAAAGAGGGAGCAGCAGTGACATTGTGTCTCTTCAGTTCAAAGGGAGGGCCAAGCTCTGTCCTGAGATACTCAGCTCAGTGGGATGCTGTTGGTTTTTTTCCAGTGGTACCAATCAGCAGCATTTCAGCAGTGCCATGGCATTCCTCACGCTGCCTCACGCACGGTGCTCCTTGTGGGGAAACTGCAGACTCAGAGCAGAAGCTGATCAGCTGGAAGTGGCTCCTTTGTAACCACCAACAGCACACGAGAGTAACTGTAGAGGTGCAGCAGAGCTCCCCTTTTAGGATCCTCCTTGCTGAGGATCTGGGTTCCCTGGATGTGGAAGCATTCAGCTTCTCCCGAGGGGGCAAGGGTCATTACAGGCTATGTCATAGAAAATCGCATTGTGAATTAGCTTTGTAGAGAGGGTCAGAGAAGGTCTTTTCCCTCTGATTTCACTTCTTAAATTGAGTTCTAACTACTTGAGAACTACTGAAGGAAATCCTTAAATATTTAAGAGACTGAGTGTTTGTGCCCTGTTCTGCAGTGTCCCTGCCTTCTGTTTCTGGGTTTGTGTCCTTCAGCCAGGTTCTCTTGTCAGCTGTAATAATTCCATGTTAATGTAACTGGGAGAGGAATCTTGTCCTCAGCTTTTAATCTCATAAATTTTAAACTGTGCCTACATTTTTAAGTTATGCTTGCAAAATACCTGTGCAGTCTTGGCTGAAATTACAGTAGACTAACCACAGTGATTTGGAATCAAGGTCTGCTGAGAAGTAGATACTTACTGCTCTGTCTGAGCTGCCAAAAGATTTGGGTTTAAATTACCTGATTTAGATGTTTCACCAGTTAGACACAGTAGAAATGAAAAAGTGTTTGTTTTGTAAGCATCCAGATTCCAACACTCCCATGCCCCAGCTGACCCAAAAAAAGGCTCATGACTCTTACTCCCTGAGGCAATTTCTAATTATTAAAGATTTGAAACTGTAAGAGAGATTAAAATGATGAGTACTTCTAGTGCAGGAACATTTTGTGGCTGAACAAGCCAATACCCCCAAGTTCTGACAATATTTCATTCATCCAGGTTGCTCTGGGTGGGAAAATGAAGACAAACAGACTGCCCACTTGCAGTGCCTCTTTCCATTCTCCACTGTGGAGATGCTTGATTTTCCTACTAACTCCAGCTCCTTCTCTTCCTTTTCCCTGGGCAAAATGGAGCTTCTACCTTTCAGCACCATCCTGAATGTCTGCAGCTGCTTTGTAGAGCTGGATGTCCCAGACAATGCACAAGGATTACCCAGTATTTAATCATTGTGAAAGGCTAACACACCTCACCCCCTTCCCTCCTCCTCCATAAATAATCCAAGGGGGTCGCCTAGAGTTGTAGGCTTATAAAAGTCCCCGGTTCTTCTCTGCAGTGATTTCAGTGGAGAGATGTCAGTCTTGAACACACACACTGAAGACTTCCCAAGTATTGGAAAAGGCTCTCCAGCTTCTGTGATGGGTTTGTGATATGTTTGAGTAGTGGAACCTACTTGGAGTTTGCCTGTTTGTAGGGGAGACCAGATCTGTCAGATGTAGGTGAATGCAGTGCAGGTATTCCTTTGACCTTACATATTTACAAATAAAAGTTAACAACAAGCTCTCTTGGCTTTCACGTAAACAATTAGATTATTTTGAGGAAAACACCCTGTAGCAGTGAACTGGGGTTATGCAACTTTCTCATTCTTAAGCAGACATTTAGCAAGATATATTTTACTGTTTAAATCTAAAAATAGAATGGGTACACTGTGTTGTGACCTTAGTTTAATTTTTCCATTCTCTTTCGTGCACATTACGAGCTACCTCCTGCAGCTTGCTCTGCAAATGGCCTCACATAATTTGACCATACCAGCAGTTTCCTCTTGGTATGAAGCTGAAACCACATTTGTAGGGATGTGTCCTCTCTGTTTCTTAGCTGGAGAGCTTAAAGGGCAGGAACTATTATGCAAAGCATTGTGCTACAAGCAACACAAATCGTAAGGCTCCTCTGTGCAGTTTCCTGACAGTAAGATTGTGCATGACCCCAGAGTAAGTTTTAAAATACTCAGTCCAGGGCATCCAACCTCTGTAATCACTTTTGCTCTGCTGTAGTCCCAGAGGATGGTAATGCCTGGTTATTAATTGTAAGGAAATAAGGTCAAAGTCTCTAATCATGTAATTTTGATGTTTGTTTGAAGAAATACAGTATGACTTTTAATGGAGAAGATAGGAACTGTTCCACTTTGGACAATTTTTAAAGCTTCAGAGTTGATTTTCATTCCAGGCCTTTTGCAAATATTCACAAAACAGAACTGTGCCTAAACAGCTGTATTTAGAGTTGGAATTTTTATATGAGTGCTCTCTTTATTTTGGGTCTCCATCTCTCTCAGCTATCTGAATTTAGTGCTCTAGAAAACTCACCCTTTCATAATAAAACTACAGGTGAAACTAATTTCTCTGTGGTTAGGTTCAACTTCGTTTTAGTAGAAATATTCCAGAAAGCATTAATAATGATTTCTATTTTAGGGATTGATCTTCCCCTCTGTGACCATACAGAGTTCTGAATGAGGGGGACTCTTTTTAAAGTAAAGTCTCATGGTGGTCCTACTCCTGGGCTATGTGAAGTTGATCAGTTGATACAGGTAGAATTGATTTTGTTTGCTTAGCTAAAGTATTGAATAACATTTCGGGAATTTTCTGGTCCTTGAACATTCTCTCTCTACGAGTCCCTGTTGACACTGAGCAAGACTGGCAGTTGAGATGATCTTTGTTTGAATGTTCAGTTTGCCAGTTTTGCAAGGGGAAGATTATAATCTATAAATATTCAAGCAGGAAGATAAACAGGATGTGATGGCTTCTATTAAACTAAGTTCTTTAATTATTTGCTATGGTAATACCAGTGGTAGGACCAATATGCAATGCTATTTACTAGGTTTACCACTAACCTTCCAGTTCTGTTTGAAGAGCACATAGCTTTTACAGGAAGAATTATTTAGATTTCTTCATTTTGAGTCACCCTTCACCTGTATTTAGGGACAAATATTAGGGAGGCCTAATATTCATTGAAGGAAGATGTTTAGCACTTCACGGTCAGGCCTTCTTTATTGGCTTCCATTTGCATCATCAGATTATTTTTGAACATGTGGGTCCTGCCAGCGTACTTGATGGTTTTCTTCTCCTGGTCACCAAGGTAGAACTGAACTCCAAAATTAAAAACTTTTAATGAAGATCTGTAAACAGTTACTTTCCTCATCCCTGCCTGTAGGCTTACGTCCTGCTTTTCTCAAAGGAAGCTTGTCCAGATGATTGGGGGCTTATCATTGTCCAAATCCTGGGAGTATCCAGCCTCCATCAGCGCGATCACCTGCTGTAGGTCAGCACATGGGGAGCTGCATCCTAGGGCAGCTCCAGCTGAGAATATGAACTGCTGCAGTCTTAGCTGAGCCAAACATCTGCACACATGAAATTTCAAGATTCCCTAGGTAAAGCACAGACTGGAAAGCTGTAAAGTATGTTCAGTAGTGATGTACATCCCCAGACCCTTTATATCCCAGTCTAGGGGGAACCAATACATCAACAACAGTGTATCAAAGTTATTTGCAAAGGAGGAGATCCTGCTTTCATATGCTGCAGGCAGCAACAGAACACTTAGTTGTTGACAGTCCATCAGGTGTAGTGAGAGCTGTAAACTGGCTGTCCCACCCAGGGATTGGTGTGTCCCTGGTACAAAACTGCCTTCTGAGTACCTGGGACATTGTGCAGGAGAGCTGTTTTCCAGAACGGGTGCTCTGAAGGGGTCCTTGAGAGTGGAGTCTGTTGGTGCTACTCTTGAGAAGTTTAAAGTGGCAAGTAGGAGTAAAAAAGGAATTATTTAGGATTATAGCTCAGGGTAATCAGAGAAGGGTGAGGAGGCCTGTGTGAATAACTGTAGATACTGTGCTGTCACAGGGACCACAGCCTGGCGACTGGATCAAGGAAAACTTCGTAGTACACTTGGAGTCTTGAAGTGTTCACCCAGCATAGCAGAGGTTGCAGTTCTTTCTGCAGAGCACCTTGAAGCAGGGACTCCTAGGGACCAGCCTGAGGAGGAGGGATCCAGAGGAGATAAAAGCATAGGCAGAGGTTAGGGCTGTTACAACATCAGGATGCCAGGGTTTAAGAGTAGATGCTTTGCCTCACCTTAATGGAATAAAAAAGTACTCTTACCTTCCTGTTTGGGCAGAAATACTGTGTGGCACTGTTGATGTGTGTTGAACCCCATTCCTTCCACACATTCCCCTTATGTGGCACTTGATACAAGCGGTAGTGTGGAACATCCTCTATTGTAATGTATGAAGCCTAACAGAGGGTCCAGTCTGAACCCTGCCCTAGGCTGTACCAGGTGTTGTTTCTGGGGACAAGGGGCTGTAAGGCAGGCCCCCAGCAGAGTGTGAGTGTTCCTCCTCACGCAGCACAGCTCCTCCCTGTGCAGCTGGACGTGGCCCAGGTTCTCATGTGGGCACGACCTCAGTGGAGGTAAATGAATCTGTGGAAGAGGCCCCCAGGTCTGGAGCCATCAGCTCCATGGCTGGGCCAGCGGTGGTGCCCCTGCTGTCGGACAGACAACATGCCATTCTGTACTGTCAGCAGATGTTTGTTTTCATTCTGGTTTGGACAGGCTTGGAGGGAAACTGGGTGCTTTCCAGTTCTGTCCATCCTTAGTTTCTTCTCATTGGGTAGAGAACAACTGAAGTTATTTCCGTCGTTGCACAAGTGCTCAGGCCGTGTTTTGTTGACCAGCCATGGTAACCTCAGTGCGAGCCAGATGTGGGAACTCCTCCCAGGGTTGCTGCACGTGTGTTCCCACCGCAGGCCCCCTGCCTCACCTGCCCCTCCTGGCTGATGTCCGCAGAGCCCACATCTCTGCAGGCTGAGGTCCCTGAAAATAGAGCTCAGCATCACTGGCCTTTGCAACCAGCCTTAGGTTTACCATCCTCAGCTGGCACTTAACGCAGGGGAAAAACTTAAAGAAACGGTGTTGCGGTGTAAGGGATAATATTCAGAGCTGGAAAACTGCAGCTTTTGGGATTACAGGGGAAAAAATCAGAGCATGGGTAGGTTTATCCTTAAAACCTGCTGTTGCAGAAGACCAGTAAGTCCCCAGTGCTGTGCCCAGTGAGCATCTGTGTCTCAAGTCACCTCCCTCCATCACCAACCTCCACTGCTCCGCGAGGGCTGTGAAGGTGCTGGGCACACCATCCTGCTCCTGGTGCTGTAAGTTTCCACGCTCCCATGAATGGATTAGGTAGAGGGAAGTTGGGCCTCTGACATATTTTTCCAAGCCAAAACAAAGCTGGCAAGTCTAATTTTAGGCCTGGTTTAATATGGAAATGATATCAATACTGACACAAAGCTTTTCCATCCTCCTGATAATTAATTTCTATGTATTTGTCTCGTGGGTGGAAGAGGCTGAGAATTGATAGCTTGCTTTGGACAGCTGGGTTTACAATCAAAAGTTTTTATCAACAAAGAGCAAAATGAAAGGGAAGCGATACCACACATGGGCATAGCTTTGCTTCAATTTGTTCTTGAACCAACATGTTTAAACTCCTCTCTGTCTGCCTTGGGACAAGGTGTGTAGCAGCGGAGTATCCGCCTGCCAGCCTTCAGCTGACTTGTTAGAGAATAACTTTATGGGTATGTTGTCACTGATGTTCTTCTCTCTTTCTCTCTGTCCCCACCCCCTCACTGTCTCTCTATGCCTGATTTTTGTTTGCATGTTAGGTTTTTGTGGCCAGTCCAAACAAAACACAGCCTATTGTGGAGATCCTGTTGAAAAACCAACCCAAGCTAATTGAGTTTCTGAGCAATTTCCAGAAAGAGAGGACTGACGACGAACAATTCACTGATGAGAAGAACTACCTGATTAAGCAAATCCGAGACTTGAAAAAGCCGACGGCATGAAGAACTCCTCTTGTTTTCCACTGTAGACATTAAACTGAGTTGTTAACTTCCTCTGTGTCCCTTAAACACCACAATAGTGCTTGAGAAGGCACAGCAAGTGCCTGGTTTTTATTTTGTCTTTGTTCCTAGATGTCAAGAATATAGGGGTTTTACATGAGAACTAAAAAACCAAAAATCTAGAATAATATATTATTTTTAATCAAGACTATAATTATTTATGTCAGTTTAGAATCTCTCTGTAATAGAACCTGGTGTGACAGATTTTCATTTGTGCTCAAGAAGAATGAACCTCTTTGCTTAACTTTATCAGCAAACCCAAGCTGCTGGCAAGTGCACAGAGCAGGTCTTCTGAGGACTGCAATGTTGTTCCTTCACACCTGTCATTGTGACTTGCTTCTAGTGCTGCACACACACACACAAGACTGTGAAAGAGTACCTTCGTCTCTGGAGTTAGCTGCACTTATAGGTCAAGTCCTTTAGTCAGAACAGCAGGAGATGAAAAAGCAGTAAAGGTCACGTTTTTGCTTTGTTTTGTAATCTTTTAAGTTTTGTTTTTCCCTAGATCAGAGGTTTCCTATTCAGTACTATGGAACAGATGGATACATCAGCCAGTTGAGCTGTTTCTGCCTGGCTCCCATTTCCCTGTATGTGATCTATGTTTTTTTAGAGCACAGGCCAATCCCATCAGCTCCCAAGCAGTCTGATGAGGAGCAGCCCCAGGTACACGGTGCCCATGTACCCCACAGTGGGAAGAAGGCAAGAGCAACCCCCCTCCATCAAGGCTGTGCTCTATTGCCAATAAAGATCCTGCATTTACAGAAACCAGCAATAGCAGAGAATATGGGCTCGTGGCCAGAGCTGCTCGGCTGAATCATGCGAAGTGCTGAGCCCCAGCACCAGTGAGAGAGGAGGGTCCTCAGTGTCTTCCCATCTGAATTCCAGTCCTGTCTGTGCAAGGTAGGGTTGAGCTGAGTTCACCAAGGGGATGCTGGAAAGGTGTCATCCTGAACCGCTGAGTGGGCTGAGGTCCCCAAGCCTGCAGGTGCTTTCAAAGCTCAGAGCATTTACTGGATATCAAAATCAAGAGTAGGAGGCCATTTAGGAGCCCCAGGCACCAAAGGCTACTTACAGTCTGGTGTTTTCTGTCCTTGCTCATCCTGATGTGAACTCAAGTTCTGCATTAAAGTTGTAGAATGGGAAATTGTTGCACTGCTAATGTTTTAAGTTTAATAAGCTCTGTGGTACAGACAGTGTTTCCCTGGTGTGTTGGAAGAGTTTTTGGGGTCTTTTGTTTTCTAGCAGGAAAATGTTACTTTGAGGCTTTATTAGGAAGTGGAGTTTGAGAGCAGGGAGTGGAAATTTCTTGAATTTTTCTGGACAGCCTAAGTTCTGAGTTTTCCTATTTGCTGTAAGACAGTTCTTTAGCTAAAACTCTAGCTAATGCTTCAGATAAAAGGTGACGCTGAATTGTAAAAACAGAACGATCCCTTTTCTTTCATTAAACTGTGGTATATTGGGGTGACTGATACTTTAATTTTTGTGCTTTAGAAAAGGGAAGAAGTGGAACGGATTGTGGACTCATTTTTTTTTTTTCAGATGTCAGATACACACAACAAATATACATCTTAGTTGCCTGGAATTAAAAAAAAAAACATTGCAAGCTATTAAAGGCATGATTACTGATCACCCTTTATTTCTATCCCTGTGGGGTTTTTTTCTCTTGTCTTTCTGGATAGCCAGACCCCACGCAGTGCTTAATTCCTTCCCTCCTTTGCCAACTGGTTTCAGCAGATGGAGAGAGATGAGCAGCACTGCCTTTGGAGCTCAATGCACTTTGAAGCATCACTTCTGCAGCCCTGGCTGGCAGGGGGCTGGCGACCGCAGCCCAGCTTAGCCTGACCACAAGCTGCCCCTCCAGCCCCAGGGGTGGTGCTCGCTGTCAGTGGTCGCTTGCGGGTCGATGAGGGACCATCTCCAGAATCGCAGTCCTTGGAGCCGGTGATTTAAGTTTGATCCTCTGACATTTCGAGCCTGAATCCGAAGAGTGCTTGGCTGTGCTCTGAGTTCCTGGGGTGGGGCTAGTCTCCAAGGCTGGTTTAACAAAGAGACACGTGTCCATTGCCTCAGCCCCTGGAGTCACATGAGAACACAGGGCTTCCAGCTGGTGCTTGGAAAAAGCATCTAATGGAGTGTTGCTGAGGAATGCCTGTCCTTGACAAAGTGAATGTGACCCCCACAGAGGTGCCCAGAGAGTGAGGGGTCAGTGCTGTGAGCTGCTCTTTTCTGCACGACCTGGACATGGAGCACTTGAAGGCATACAAACCTGGCTGTAATATGAGGAGTGAAGTGACACCCTGGTGTTTGTGCAGGCAGAGATGTGCAAGGCCAATGGGGAACAGGGCATTGGGCCCCATCCCTGCGAGGGCAGCCTTTTCCAGGGCAAGCAGTCATTGGACCACATGAGTAAGCGGTAAGGAAAACTTTGAAAAAGTTGTGTGTGTGTCTGCAAGAGAGAGGGGGAAAAAGGCATGGTCTTACAGTAAAATTACACTTTCCAGGCCCCTGGCAGCTTATTTTACAAGAAGCCAGTCCTGAAGTAGATATTGCCAACACATCTCAAAGTAACTGAGTCTTCCCCAGGCTCAGCTTGCTTAGGTCTTTGAAAGAATAAAAAGCAAAAGAAGAGGTGAAGATGAAATTAAGCACCATAATAATATTTCCCAGCAGATGGGGACACATCCCTAATTAAATGAAAATGAGGTCTTTTCTAGTGCGACTTTGCTATAACCACAGAACTCCCAATTGCCTTTGGTGCATTCAGTCAAGGTGATTCTTCTGCCTAAGGGAGTCCTCCCACCAGGAACTCACAATTTATCTGAAATTACTATCTGAGGGAGCTGTGTGATTGCAGGACACAGTTCATCAGAATGAGGACAGGAAAGAAGGTTGTAATCCAGAGAGAGAAAGAAGCTGGGGATGCTTGGTCTGCAGTGCTTGGTCTGCAGCCTCTCCTCTTCCTTCCCAGACTCAGGGGAGTTTGGATCGTATGAATGGATCTCTGCCAACACGCAGTGTACAGTCCTGCAACGTCAAACCTTATTTGATACAGCAGAGTGCCAGGAATCTTTAAACCATAAACTTCTGTCCTGGGATTTGGGCAGCTTGTGCTGAAATAAGAAAAATCTGATTAGAGGTGGCAACAGGCTCCCCAGTGCGCACTGGCGTGTGCGCCAGCAGGTGTGAACCCGGGGGAGGCCACGGGACTCTGGCCTTCAACAAACG
The DNA here is from genome assembly GCF_009829145.1 of Chiroxiphia lanceolata. NCBI lineage: Eukaryota > Metazoa > Chordata > Aves > Passeriformes > Pipridae > Chiroxiphia > Chiroxiphia lanceolata. Next base: position 57,442,050 of record NC_045638.1, read on the forward strand.
TGGGCGTTAGGACTGCTTGAGCCTCTTAATCTTCATTCTCCAGAGAAAAAATCAAATGAGAAGGAAAGAATGACTTGGACCTTGTAATCTAATGATAACACGCACGAGGGAGAGGAGCTCCAGATCCCATTTGTTCTCTAGCGCGTGCTTTGCTCTTGTCTGTGAAATTGGAGCAGGGCTGAGAGAACTCAGGCCTCTTTCCAAAGGGCGCAGTGGTGTTTAGTCAGTAGAGACGCTTTTTCTCTGGGCCAACAAGTGCTTCATTTTTCTGTCTGAAGTGGAAGCACTTCAACATTTTGCCTGGAAGCCCCTTCCTGCAGAATGTCTTATGCCTGGTGGTGATAGTTGTTATAAGGCATTGTGACATGAAAGGCGATTGTACCTTAGCTCTCCCCTTTCTTGACTGAGCATTCTTGCATAAAAATATAGGTTTCCACAGACTGGGTATAAGGTATCCCGGAGCCTCCAGTGGGAGGCTTGGCCCCATGGTGAGAGAGATTCCTGTGGGTGAGAGCTGCTGTGGCTGAGGGAAAAGAAGGAAGAGAAAGTCCCTGCCAGCCCAGCCCATGCTGAAGGTGAGCCTTGCCTCCAGCAAAGGCTCCAATCCCTCGGGCTCTGTTTTGAGGCCACAAGGTATGAGCAGACCAAGCGAGCTCTGAGCACAGTTTGTGCTGGGCAGGGAATGTGGGACAAGGCTAAGGGGAAGCCTAAGCCTAACTGCAAGGTTAGCAGTTCTGGCCGTGTGGTTCAGCTCTAAGCCAAGTGTCTCACAGGGCTGTGACTTGGCCCAGCTTCCCCAAGAACCCCAGGGAGAGGCAGGCCAGGAGCCCAGCCCTCCTGATTCATGGTCCTGCTCTACAGCGCCTGCCTTGAGCTGGCCCCTCTTGCCAGAAACGTGAGAGGAGGAAAAACAATCAGACAACCCACCCCTTTTCTATGGCATCAGTTGCAAGGGACTTTCCAAAGCCACAGTAAAAATAACCTTTTCCACCTCAGGCTGTGTTGCAGCACTGCAGGTATCTGCTGTCGTGCAGCACATGAGCCATGGTCTCGTATGTCTCCCATGCCACCTCAACCTCCTCCCTCCCTCGGTGTCAGTTTTGCACCTTGGTAGTGATGTCCACAGGTCTATGGGATGAGCTGTGCTTTTCCTCAGATCCTCTCCCCCAAGTCCAGATTTGGGAATGCAGCCTCATTGTCCCATGGCCAAACGTGTAACCTGTGTGTTTTACCTGCCACACTGTGCCAGCAGGCACCTCCAGCGTGCTGAGGTTTGACAAACAGTTGGACACAACAAGCACCTGACCCCTGAGGTGACAGGTATGAACAGTCTTTTGGCTGCACGACATACACCAGCCCAGTCACAGCACCATAGCCCAGCTCCTCACAATTAAAGGAACAAAACCCACCCAAATCCCCAGTGCAGGTCTCCTGGGGAGAGCTGGAGCTGGAGCTGCCAGTCCACTAGTGAACAGAGTTATTTCTTCCAAGGGCACAGAGAAGACAGGACCATGTCTTTGGGGCCATGAAGTGCCTTGCTCAACTCTTATGAATAGAGGCCCTTTAATTCCAAATTGCAGGGTACACTGGCTCTCCTGACGCTCAGCTTTGGCAATGCCCTTCAACTCGCTTGTAGAACAGCTGGCTTTGACAAGGGTCTAGAGTGGATTTAAAAATACCCCTGTCAAGCAGAGCCCACTGCATCTGTTTGTGCAAACACGCAGTCAGGGTTGGCTTCTCAGCAAGCGGCACACCCCGGCACTGCCCTGCCCCAGCAGGGAGCAAACAAACCCGGCATTTGCTCAGGCAGATGGTCAGATGCCCAACAGGCTCTATGTGCATGGAACAAGCAGGAGCCTGCAGGGAGCAGGGCTCTCAAAATCCCATGGGGAAATGGAGAAAGGCATCTCCTCCCCATTTTAAAGCTGGGTGTGGGGGAAAAGTTATATTCACAGATTGACTTGCCTTGTGCCCCAAGGAGTGTCAAGGGCAGAGCCGCAATTAGCTCAAGGCACAGAGCAGGTTCTTGCTGTGGGCTGACAGCAATAGCTCGTGCTTGCTGTCCAAGGCTTAAGGGAAAGCGACACTGGGGACTAGCAGGCCAGAAATCAGGATGTCCCAGGGGATGACAGGCATTGCAGAGGGAGGAGAGGCATATGTTCATTCCAACAAAAGACCCAGCTCTCCTCCTAATAACTAGCACTTCTAGCCATACAGTTAAGCTCCTCTGCTTCCTGCTGGCTTTTGTTTTCTCTAGCTAAATCTGTCTTCCCCCACAACAGGAATGAAAGACTAACTGCAGGTGAACATACTGGCACTCACACTATCTTACATATGTCTTTCAGGTATTTCTGAAATGACACAGGGGGGAAAGAGAGCAATGTGTATATGCTGACATTTGTGTGACATGTCCCTGAGGCCTGGCTCTTCCTGAAGTTGTTGTTCAAATGCTTCATGGTTTCCCCAGGCTTCTTCAACCCCTTATTTTCCCTCCAAGTTAGAAATTTAGCTGCCCTGGAGGAAAATTTACTTGCAAAGCAGTGAAGTGACCTCGCTGGAGCCAAAGTAAAGATAGTTGAGCAATGTGGGCGAAGGAGAAGGGAAAATGCAAGCAGACTGCAAAGGCTTCACTGTTGTTAATATATCTGCCTAGTGCCACTGAGAAGATGTTGCAGGAGTACATTGAAGCTGGACAGACCCCATCCCTTCAATAGCAGAGGGAATGCACAGTGGTCCTGTAGCTACAGGAAGCTGCCCAGTGCTGAGGCAGAGCTTGGCTCCCCAGAAAAGCGAAGTGGAAAATTTCCTGTACAAACAGCTGATACTTGGAGTGCAGAAGATAAATGTCACACTGCAAAATACCCCAGGGAAAAAGCCAGGCTCAGCATTTTCCTCTACATGTCTGTTCCCAGCCCAAACGTGGTGAAGCCTGTGCTGCCGCTGGCCAAGTGAGGAGGCCCTTTACATCCATGACAGACATGCCAGTCGCGATTTTTCCTCTTCCCATTTACAAGCTCTGAGCTGTCTCGAGTGCTCTGACATTTACAGTGAGCATCAGCACACCTTTTTCTTTTGCTGTCTGCAGCAACAGAACTCTCTGTGTGCCGGTCGTGGTCACACAATCATGGAGTGCCAGGGGTTGGAAGGGACCTCTGGAGACCATCCTGTCCAATCCCCCTGCTAAAGTAGGTTCGCTTGGAGCAGATTGCACAGGATTGCATCCAGGTGGGGTTTGAGTGTCTCCAGGGAAGGAGACTCCACAGCCTATCCGAGCAGCCTGTTTTGGTGTTCTGTCACCCTCGCAGTGAAGAACTTCTCCCTCATATTCAGACGCAACTCCCTGTGTTTCGTTATACCCGTTGTCCAACGTTGCGCCGCTGGGAACCACTGGAAAGAGTCTGGCCTCACCATGCTGTCGACACCCGGCCTTAAAACATTTGTATGCACTAATACAATATATAATAACTAAATAATGTAATTTGTATGTGGCAGACCACAGCCGCTCGCTCGCTCCCCGCTCCCGGGGCCTGAGCCTGGCACCCCGGTGGATCCCGGTGGATCCCGGCATCCCGGGGCGGCCTCCCCAGGAGACATTTCCCTGCCAGCAGCGCCCCCTGGCGGCCACGATGCGGTGATGCACCTTCCCATGGCGGCGGGTGGGGCGGTGCGCTGAGGAAATTAATTTCATTGATTGCCAATCAAATTAGAGCCGGGCAATGAGAAATAAAAACACATTTTAGAACAGCTTACCCCCACCCCTTCCCTTCTTTCCGGGTTGAACTTCATTCCCGATTTCTCTACCTCCCACCCCCCGCAGTGGTGCAGGGGACGGGGAATGGGGGGGCTGCGGTCAGTTCACCACACGTTGTCTCTGCTGCTCCTTCCTCCTCAGAGGGAGGACTCCTCACACTTCCCCTGCTCCAGCGTGGATCCCTCCCCCGGGAGACAGCCCTCCACAAACTTCAACATGAGTTCTTCCCACGGGCTGCGGTTCTTCACTAACTGTTCCTTCAGGAACAGGCTGCTCCGACATGGATCCCCACGAGGTCACAAGTCCTGCCAGCAAACCTGCTCCAGTGTGGGCTCCTATCTCCTCTGGCTTCCTACAGGTCCTGACAGAAGCCTGATAGAGCTCACGCATCCCAGCGGGTCAGAGCCTCTTTTGGGCATTCACCTGCTGGGATCCTCCATGGGCTGCAGGTGGATCTCTGCTCTGCCTGTAGAACCCCATAGGCTGCAAGGTCACAGCTGCCTCACCGTGGTCTGCACCATGGGCTGCAGGGGAAACTCTGCTCTGGTTCCTGAAGCACCTCCTGCCCCTCCTTCTTCACTGACCTTGGTGTCTGCAGGGCTGTTTCTTTTGACTATTCTCACTCCTCTCTCCAGCTACAACTGCTCTTGTGCAGTAACTTCCCCCCACTTCTTAAATCTATTATCCCAGAGGCACTACCACCATTACTGATTGGCCTGGCCTTGACCAGCCTTCTTTGGTTTCCTATTCTCCAAGGAATGTCACTTACTGGATCTAACAAATTAAAGCCAGATATTTGAAGTCTTTTTTGCAGGCACAATGACTGAAACAAAAAAATCTATTGAGAGGACTACAAAGTTTTTCAGAGTAGTTCCCACGTTAAACATGGCTCTGGGAAGCCTGTCCCACTGCCAGCCTGGCTGTGTCCCACTGACTGTTCACTGTGTTTCTACAATGACATTTCAGTTCAAAAGCACTTCTGAAATGCATCCCCCTGCTTACTGCATGTGACTCCGTGACACAAGCCAGTCTTGGAGTGCACTGAGTGGATTCCTTTCAGATTAACAGGAAAACGAACTGTAGGAATAGCCCTTAATGTACTCCACTGGCTATCAGGCCCTCAGCCCATGTGCTCAGGCTGGAACTAGATGGATGTAAAACCCCTGATGGGTCAGACCCCCAGCATCACCTGCTTCATGCTACAGACTCTCACAGCTGTTGACCCCGATCACCACAGCAATCCCGCTCTGCTCTGCGTGACTGGGAACTGGGACACCTGCGTGTGCCCATACAGGCAATCCAGGGCAGCAAAGCAGGAAGTGCAGCAGGGACCAATTTACTGCTGGATGGTCAAAGCTTCACCGACTTTGATCCTCTCCAACCACGGAACAGCCTGTGGAGGTGGTAGCTCATGCAGTGCTCTCTGAGGCATTTCTTACTCTCCTGAGGAAGAGGGAATTAATACTCACAGGCCCAAGGAGGGGGATCTCAGACCTTCCCTGGGACTGGCAGGAGGCACAGTCTCATGCTGAGACAAATTCTTCAGGCAGTGCAGAGGCAGGTGATCCAGCTCAGCAAACAGCTGGGGCTGCAGGAGCAAGGAGAGCTTTGGGCCAGTAAGGGGTGTGAGCATTCCAAAGCACTCCGTAATGTTCCTAATAATCCAAAGCACTTAAAAATACACTTCAGTACTTACTGTCAGATTAATTTATTAGCAGAAAACATGTTTTGCTGTAAGGCAGACAATTAACAGTGAATTTCTGTAATTCTTGGTCAAGAGGCCAAATTATTACTGATAGTTAATACCTGCAATTAAAATGATTGTTCTGAAATGAATGGAAGAGACACAAAATGCACATGGAAATTTCAAACAACATATAAAATATATAACTTTAACATTTCTTGAGTAAATACTTTGTAATTTTTACGTAAGAAACAAACATCCTAGAGCTCATCTGCAAAATAAGCACTGCAGGAGATGTCCAATCTTCCATGGCTCTCCCTCGTAAGCAGACAAGCACAGCAGCACCTACAGAGTCCACAGGCTGAGAGAGAAACCCCATTTACATTGTTCCTGTTGGCCAAGATATAGCCTCTACTTTGTAATTCCAGTAAAAATTGAAGAAGTAGGGTTATACTGATAATCAGAGCCTACAGAAATTTGTGAGCACCTGGAGGAATCTGTAGAATACAGCAAGACGCAAATAAAGCCAGGCTTCCAAGCCTTCAGCCTTACAAGCAATTGCAAGTTTCACAGAAAATTTTGTAAAAAAATCCTCTTTTAAAAAAAAAGTTATTTAAAGTAAAGGTAGAATCTTAAGTCCTCCTGAAGTACAGGTTACCAGCAGCGTTTACTGCAGTGTAGTTATTTCATGTGCGTGATATTTGACTTGTATCTTGACCACTTCTCTGTGTATCCAGGCCACTTATAATGTTTCAGGGTCTTTTTGATTTCAGCTGTTCATATAAAGACACAGATTTTACTGATTTTAATACCAGCAGACTGATCAGTATAAAACTTGAAGAGGATCAAACTTAAACCTGGCCCTGTTTTTTTCCTTGCTTCTACCTCAATATAAGAGTATTGCCAGTGGATTATGGAAAACAGAAGGTTTCAGTGGGTGGAGTAGGGCAGACTTTAATTTGGGCAGTGAAAAAGCCAAGAGTAATTATTCTAATACAAGATCCTTATAAAAAGTGAGGAGGACATATCTTGAAGTAAGATATTTATGATTTAAAAACCTATTATGAAACCGCAACATTTGACTTTATCCTCATATGAAAGATGCAAACAATGAAACTATAGAATCCTTGATCAGAGAAAAAAACCTGTCTTTCTGAGGTTTATACAGCACCCAGATCAACAACTTAATCCCCTTGCAGCTGGATCTGCTCATCCTAGATTCAGGACCTAGGTTCCTCAGCACTGGATTACAAGACCTGGTGAAGTGGCAGCTCAGCAATTTCCCCATGAGCTACGGTGAGAAAGCAGTCTTTTGAGGTGTGATGCAAAAATGGATTTCACCATCACGCCCTTAAGTTGACAAAGAGGGTCAGATTTTTCTCTTTCACTCTCTACCTCGTCCTGGGAAAGGAAGCTGTATGAATCCTACTTGGCAAGGCAGCAGTGGTGAAGGAGGTCAGCCAATCACCTGGTGAGATTGCTGCTGCCAGCCCTGCACATACCACACTCAACCAGCAGCCCTGAAGTAGCCTTCAGTCTTACCAGGCTCAGAGAAACAGCAGCTTCTCCAGCTTCAGGAAGAGTGAATTCTCATGATGGTAAGTGGATATAAGCATTCCCCAGTTCTAAAGTCCAGGTACTATGCTATGAGCCATGGGGAAGCACAGCTCCTTCCTGCAGCTCCAAGCATCAAGAACTGTACCTTAAATTACAGGACCAGTATCCAAACTGGATGAGCACAAATTCCATATAATAATATCACTTTAAGGGTGCTCTGCACACTATCCAATCACAGCTTTGCTGTCTAGTTCCAAGCTTTTCCAAAACCTAAAAGAAACAAAGACAACTTACAGCAGTATCTTAAGACGATTCCCCTTCCAGGACCTTAAGGAGGGCAGCAAAGACAAAATGCATGAAAGAACTGGAAAGGGCTGTTCATGTATCCTACCAGCAGCAGCAGAAAAAAGTGTTATGGTATTTGCACTTGAGAGCTCAGCAGAGGAGTTAACAAAAAGTCTTGAGGCATCTGTTAAAAGAAACAGCTAGAGGTCAGATTCAAAGCAGGAAACAGACGGGAATTAGGACAGAGACCTTTCAAAAGATGGGTACAATTCATTGTTCTGGTTACCCATTACCTACCCCCTCAAAACTAGCAAAAGCACTAGACTGCAGTTTCACTGCCATTTTAATGTCACCCTTGCTCCACATTAAAGATTGGCACCTGAAAAGATTTGGACTATTCCACTGGTACAGATCATCCTATCTAAGAAACAACAGGACACTGGCAATTTATTCACCTCAGTAGTCCTAGAAGCCTGCTAGTGAAGATTAACAAAACCAAAACGCTAGCGATCTTCACATTTATGTAGGGGTCAGTGAGATGCATACAGCTGAATGCTTTTAGGCCTGCATCCAGAAGCTGAGAAAAACCAAAGCTAATCTTTGTCTTCATTAAATCAGATGGACTGCACTTGAGGAAGGACACAAAGCAGCAAGGCAAGTACCACGAAACAACTGCTGCTATGGTAGGTGGAAGACAGTGTGTATGAGAGACAAGATTGATATCCAAATCATTTACCTAACAATGATTGCTATCCCAATGGTTTTGTGTCTGTTATATTGCAGAGCAGACTGAGAAGCAAAAGCCACTTTCAGGAACAGAAAGAGTTGCTGGTGATTATTTATCTACCATTTCCTAGAAGATCCCCTTGACCATTGTATTTGAAGAACTAGGGCTTATTTCTGCATTTTGCTAGTCCAGAACTTAGAAATCCATTCCTTCAACCCATACACCAAGCAAATAAGACACCATTTTACTCTTACTCTGATCTATCAGCAACAAACTTTCAGTATATTTTTAAATGTGTTAACAATGATCAGCCACCCAGTTACTTTCACAGAAAATACAAGCAGCATTTTTTCGCCAGGAGCTTCTAAATTAAAAAGACCTTCAGTTAATTCCATAAAACATTAAAGACATCATAAATAAACGTATTTTAAAATTCACTTTCCAAACAATAAATAAAACTGTTCCTTATTTGAAAGTGCAAACAGGCTGTATTATAAAAAGTATGAAGCAAGACTGCAGAAGTGCTTAATTATTCAATAGTGACCAAGACACAGTTTCTTGTTTTGGTGCAGCTGGTCATCCAGCGATTTTGTTTTCTGGACCCCATCTAAAGAAAAAAATATGCGTCAAACATTAATACAATAGCAAGTATAGTCTAAATACTCAACACAGACAGGCACACTGGAATAACACAGGAGGTGGGCAGGGGATGGAGTTCCCTCACAGAGGAACACACAGTAAGCACAGCTAAGAGGAACATATTAAGAAAAGAGAGCAACTTAAAACAGTTCAGTTTAAAAATGCAAGCACACCATATTAAAACATTAGAGAAATGAGCCTTGTTAAAGGTCGTCAAACAAAGTACCCCAGGATGAATCTTTCTCCAGCTGGGTCTAAAAACCATTAACAGAGGAAGGGACAAACAAGCCCTAACATTTTGCAGTGATCAGTAGTGGCATAAACACTGCTCTGAGCCCTTCCCTCTCCCTTTCCCTCAGCCCATAAGGAAGTAGCTAATGAAGAGACTTCTCCACTAACACATCTCACTACATGTCAGGACATAGCTTGGAGTATGTGGCTGTTCTTGTGCCACAAAAAACACCTTCAGTCTTTTCTAACGCCCCTATCACGGTACTCAGTGCTTCGAGCAACTGCCAACTCCCCATCTTTACACTCTGTATCTTCCTGCTCGCAGCACAAAAATTATTTAGCTGCTTTTCCCATGTTATTTTCCCCTCTTGGTGAGAAACATTTTAAGGATTGGTAGCTGACAGAAGATGCCTCTGGCGGGTCCCTTTTATAGCACAAAAAGGCTTCAAAGAAAGACTTATCTAAACTCTGTTTTCAGAAGATGACAGCTCCCTTGCTACAAAGGGTGTGCAATGACAAGGATATTGTGACCTTTATATTATACACGTGTATATACACACAAATACATAAGAAGCACTGAAATGTTCTGCAGAACATATTTAAATGACTTGGAGGAGTCCAATTTCTCCTGAAAAATAATGGCACTCTTTATAGAACACAATATATAAAGTCTTTATAGAACAAAATTTAAAACATGATGAAGTAGTCTGAAATGATCTATATGCAAAACAGCATGGCAATGACCTTGATAACTGCATTACTAGATTTTGTGACGGATGTGTCAATGCCAAGCATTTGTTAAAACAAGCTTGGTTTTGACTTACAGTTGGTTCATCTACTTATTCAAAAAACTCAGAGAAGTTTTCATAGCAAAATTTAACTCATTGAAAACAAGATTAACTAAGACTAATCAATCACAGAGGAATTCAGGTTTGTTTAAAACGTGATCTCACTTATTGACTTCAGTCATAAAATAAATTAATGAGAAAATACTTACTTTCCCTGGCTGTAGGGTCATGGAATTCAAGGGCATTAGTGTACAATGGATTTAGTTGCCACTGATAAAAGAAGAAGAAAGCGTTTACTTATCCCAGAAGACAGAATAAGGAGCAAAGGGAGGAAAGAAAAGTACCCTAAAGACCTACACTGTGAGGCATGACTGGGGGTGAGGTGAAAAATGAAGGGCTCCCTCTTGAACACACACTTGCTTTGAGGATAACTAACTGATAAGGAATGGGTAGACATTGACTCCCTTGAGAAGGGGAAATGAGCCTGTTCAAACCAACAGTGCTGCAGTTCATCATGGTGAGCACTGAGTGCAGGTGCACTTGGCTGCCTTCAAAATGCACTGCAGCTCTTTCAGGAGCCGCTGGAAGGGCCAACAAAATCATGCAGTGATCTCCCACATCAGCTGCCATGCTGTGACAGGGGAGGCTTTGGAGAACTTTAGAGTGTGAAGAGACCATCTCAAACTACAGCAAGAAAGGAAGAGGGAAATCCCCACTGCAGATACAGAAAATAGAGACATTTGGCCCCACCATCTGCCATATGACACAGCACTTCTCCCCAGTACTGGGACAGAGCAACCTCTCAATTCCATTCACCGGACTGGACAGCACAGTGCTCCCCTATGCTGGCTGCAGACGACTGCTCACTCTACTCTCCCATCAATTCTGCCCACAGTTTTTAGAATATACTATATTTAGACACTTACTGTAAATTTGCTTACACCCTCAAGTTCACCAAACTTCATATAGGATATGTCTGCTTTCTTTTTTCCAGCATCAACATCTCCTGCATAGATCTGCTTGATACCAGCCCCTTTAATTAAAGGGACACATTCATCACATGGACACTTTGTCACAAATATCATGCTTCTCTCGTCTGGCTTTATTTCTCGACATCTACAAGCAGTCAGAAAACAGAATTTCAGAGTTCGTATCTTGATGGCTTTGAATTGTGACAAACTTGACACCTCAGAAGAGGAAGCAAAGAAGTGTTATCTACTCTCAGAAGCATCTTATTCCTTATCAAGTGCACAAGTACACAATGGTATCTGGTTTGGTTTTACTATCTGTGAACAAAACACTCATTCCACGTCTCCACACATATCATTGTTGGAAGCCTCATCAACTGCCACACTTCTGTATTTCAGGTTATAGCATGGTCTAGCAGGAAGCAGAGGCAGTAGCTTGTATGGAATAGTAACTGAAGGAGTGAATATCCTTCAAAAACCAGGTTCACTTGAGAAGTCTGAAGAAACCCCAGGAGTTGGCTGGTTTCCACATACATCCAAGTTCTACATCACAGGCATAAACAAGGCTGTGATTGCAACCCACACTTCATCACAGTGACATCATGCATTGTCCTGGTGTTGGCTGCGACAAAGTTAATTTCTTCTCAGTAGCTGGTACAGTGCTGTGCTTTGGATTTAGTAGGAGAATAATGTTGATAACACACTGACATTTTAGTTGTTGCTAAGAAGTGCTTACCTTGAATCAAGCACTTTTTTTGTGCCTCATATTCTGCCAAGGAGGAGCTGCACAAGAAGGCGGATGTATGACCCAAATCGACCAAAAGGATATTCCATACCACAGTGTCATGTCCAGTATGTAAATTGGGAGAATTACCCAGAGGGGTTCTGGCATTGATCAGTGAATGGTGAGCAACTGTATTGTGCATCACTTTTTCCTTATTAGTATTACTATTATTATCTTAATTTGTTTCAATTATTAAAGTGTTCTCATCTCAACCTGTAAGTTTTACTTTTGATTCTCCTCCCCATTCCACCAGGACAGGGGGGGAGAGCCAGCAGCTGTGCGGTGCTCAGATGCCAGCTGGGCTTAAACCATGACACACATTTGCCATGGAATTCTTTCTGAACCATCTCATTCTTTTCAGTGGTAAAAATAAGCCCATTTACCTGAATGTCAAGGCGTTCTGCTCCGCATGTATAATATATCTGAACTTTCTGATTTCACGATCTTTTTGCTTATCATCCATGTGTGGAAAATCAGCATATTCAGATCCAGCGGGAAAGGCATTGTAACCACAGCCTACAAAGCACATTGCTCCTGTTCCATCACAGCTTCTCTGCAACAGTAAGCAAAGCATCAAATTTGGAGGTATTTAAACTGTTCTAAGTCAAAGCGCTGTGCAATGTATGCTGTCACATTATCAGTTCAGCCAAGTTGCAGCAGTTGAAAGAGAGCTCAGCTCTTGCAAACTGCTCCATGTCTGTATGGAGCTTTTCCACTGAGCTCTGTAGGACCTGCACAGGCAAAGTGTAACGTCTCAGTTACGCTGCATCAGGCTTTAGAGGCTTTCCTTTTGGCAAGTAATACTGATAGCAGTGACAAGAAATCTGAAGGGCTTAGTCTGCAATGTATAAAATTAAAGACAACTGGAGTTCATCCCTGATGTGCCAGAGATGGTGTTTCACCTCCCTCTCAACAGACCCAGCGGCCAGTGGGCCCATAAGTAGCAAACAGCAACTGAAACCAGAACAAGAAACAAAACAACAGTAAGCAGCTGATGACTGGATGCTAAAAACAAATGAAGAGTATGTTGCACCTGCATGAAGAATGAAGCTTCCTGGGACTGGTAACATGCATAATCAGAGACATAAAGAAATAAAACCTTTATGTTTGGATGGGAAAAAGCGCCATAACAATATCTGCAGAAAAATACCACTCTCATGCAAAAAGGAAAGTGCTAAAGCCAGTACAGCATTTCAAGTACAACAAATATCCTCAAGAGATTGTCAAGCTATAATGGCACTGAGACCTCTCCAAAAAAAAGCTGCAAAGAGGGATCATGGAGAGTAGGCACACGCTGCCCAATCAGCAGCTGTGGCAAAACCTTGTAGCCAGGATACCTGGAATAACTGACAATGACTAGGGAAGCAGGCACACTGAAAGTCCAGGTGGAGATACTGTAGTAGTTACTAAAATCATTTATATTTCCCCTTCATCTAAAAGCATAACAGTGTCATTAACTTAGTTACTAAAGCACGAGAAGTGCAAGCTTTCTATCGTGCTGTGTGTTTGCATGAAAAACAGAGGTGTATAATGGTAAATAAAAAGTTCAAAGCAAATGTATGAGTTTTGAGTGCAAGAAAAAGTAACTTTTTCAATACTTACTGATTTTTCTTCTGCCCAAATAATAGCTCCAACTCCTGTCTTATGATCCTCTAAAATACATAACATTTTAGGAGTAAATAACAAATAAAGCACTTCCGAGTTACCTATACATTAACATATGACATCTTAGAGCAAGGAATAACATTTATTGTTGCTTTGTGGACAGGAGGAAAGAAATGCAGAAAGATTAAGAGTTTTGAAATCATATGAGTCTCCTGTAAAAGCAGGGTGTGCTTTAACTGCAAGGCAGTCATTCTGAGACTTAGTTGTGTGCATTTGTTCGAAAATGCAACAAAGCAACCAACACATAGGTAAGAAAATGTGTGCCAAGAATGTACGTGGACAGGTTCACTGATGTGAGACAGCAAACTGATAAAAACCTTCTTATTGTTTACCACTTAATCTAATTACTTTATTTCTGCCATTCTTTACGTTTATGGTTCTGCAGTCTGAATTCCTATCAAAATTATTTGTATTTTATACCAAATTCAGAGATAAAATATTAACCACTGGATTTTGGGGTGTGTGTTATATCACCACTGCAGGAAAACTGGTATCCAACTTTCATTATGTGACTTGGAAGGTTTTTACGGAACCTGGAAATCCTCCACAGTAGCGACTGATGAGAGTCTTGACCAATTAAAACAGAGCATATCAAGGAGAAAAAATGTTTCAGGCTTCCATTGATTGATATTGTAGAACACACTGTTTCTATTAATCATTTCCATCATCCCTAGTATCACTACCATATTGAATCACTCAAAAAGGGTCTTTCCTGCCAAAGATGTATTTTATGGGAACTTTTTTTATATTCTGCATATTTATTAGCCACTGATGAAGTGACGAAAATGATAATCACTGATTATCATCAGCACATAGAAAATATCCTATGATCCTGCTCCCCTTATATCCATCTATATAATAATGTAAAGCATCTAAATGTGTGTGGGGGGCTGCTATTTGTTTTAATTTTATTACAGGATTAAAGTGGAATAAGAGTTTCCTCAAAAAACAGACCTGAGTCCAGGGTAAAAACCACACATAAAACTGAATTTTTTGAATTTTTACTCAAGCTTGGCTATTCCAGCTTGTTCAGTACAACAGTAACTGTACAAAGAACTCACAACTGGTTCCGTAAAACTTCTGAATTGCATCTAAAAAATGCAATCTCCTCTGCAATTTTTGGAGACCAAATCTGTGGAGGGTACCTAACTTGATAAGTTGGGTTTGTGTGTGTGTGTACTGGGGGATTGGTTTTGGTTTAACCTTTATATATGTACTCTCTATTTGTTTACAATGGTTTAGAAAAAGCAGCTATCATATCTGGAGGACAAAAACATCACTAAGGAGTACCACAGAGTTTTACATCTTCATATTCTGTTCTCTGGAAGAACTTATTGGTTTACTACGTGGCTACCCAGAGAGAATAAAGTAGCGAACAGAAATCATCTCTATCAAGAGAGAGTAATAAATATCCTTCCACCCCAGAAGCCTGTACATAAAACTACAGCATCTGTGCAAAAAAAAACCCACCCATCAGATGTATAAGCACTTCTACTAATAAGATTAGAACTAGGAGATTTGATATAACTGTACTTAATGCCCTACTGAAAGGATATTATTTCACTGCTTTTTTTCTGAAGTGTACATTATCTGCTTGAAATATTGGCATTTATTTGATAACAGAAGCATCTTGTGAAACCTCAGTAAAAAGAGCCTCAGAGCAGCTTGAAGAATGTAAATGTCATTCTGTTCTGTTTTCAGTAGGATGTTGGACACGTTGGCAGGGCAGGGTTTGCCAGCACTGTATGTGAAATACCTGCACTGATTTTCTCTTGAAAAGCTTTCACACACAATACTATGTACCCCTGTGGCCTCTTTATTACTGCTGCACCTGTTTCACACATGTAGGAATGGAGTTCCACAGCTTGCTCAAGGAAGCATTTGGAAGAATAAGACTGAAATCAGGAACTTTCTCTACTCATGAGACCCATCCTTGTTCCACTGCTGTAACAACTCACCTGTCCGATATGCAAGGAGCCTGGCTTGTATCATACAGTGCCTTGCAATGTCTTGGGGCAAACACTGCTCGTCTGTTTCATTTGTTCTTGGTGATTCACAATTGTAAAATCCAAAACATCCAAAGACGGGGACACTGGCAGCCACTGTTGCCAAGACCAAGACAAGATCTTTCATATTTTGCCTAAGGTTGCTGAAGTATGGATTTTCACAGAGGTTCTCCAGTCCCATTGTCATCAATATTTCCTTGTGCATTTCTTCATTTGAAATTAGGAATAAGCTTTCATACTCTTTTATTCTCTCTTGTCTACACGCAGTATAAAAGTCAGTATTACAGTCAGGCTGTGATTTTGCTATTTTCTGAATAAAATCAAACTTGGTGGAAGTTTCTTCAATAAACTGCACCATATAGCACACCAAAGGCTGAAGCAGCACACACACACGAGCACGACTATTTGATTTCAGTCTTTCTACTGCTTTGGCATCTAACTTTGCATCATCAGTACTCGCGGGATTGGACGCCTCGTTTTGCAAGCTGATTTCAGGATCTGCAGGCCAGTAAGAAATCCTGTTCACCCCAGCTGGAAGAGAAGATAATGCAGCAAAAGGAACCATGCGAGCACAGTGGAACATAAAACATTCAACACACTATTGCCTAACCCTGGTTTTACTCCTCTAAGGCCCGAGTGCTGTTTAAGGTGAGTCTGGACAGAAAAATGCTGGTAGATACAAGTATCAAGGGGTTATCTGGCTTGATAATCAGACTATAGACAAAAATTGGAGTTTCCCAAGTTCTAAGATCTTTGTGACAGCCTAATTTTGCATCTTACCTACAACAGCTACATTAGTAACACACAAAAAAAGTTAGCACTAATAGATGTTGCTGCTGAGATTAAAAATCAATATTTGCAGAAGGGGTGTGCCCCAGAATTTCAGGAAGTGAATAATCTGGCTTGTCTTCATCTCCCTTGAGAAAAGGAAACCCTTAAGTACTCCCTGTGATTTCTCTCTCTCATAAAACCCACCCTTCCTCCAGTGTTACTAACAAGCCATGGGAAGGCAAGGAAAAATGTAGCAACCTAGGCCTTTTCATCAGGCTTAGGGATGCTCTGGCAAAGTGCAACAGGTACGTCAGAATCTCAGCAGTGCAGCCCACCTGAGAGACAAAGGACCACCAATAATAACAGCTGCACAGAGAAACAGGCTCTCGGGAGCAAACCCTAGTGTCTTGACCATCAGCTCCAGGAGATGTACACTGACTCTTGGAAAATATCAGTGCAGTCTACACAAGTTAGGGACTGGCATTCACAAATGGGAGAGTCCAAAAAGAAAACAGGCTTTCCGATAGCATGCACCACGAGCATAACATTTACTCCTATTCTACTACAGTCATTGCTTACCATTTACAATCATTTTTAAACAAGTTGAACATGGTTTTCTGGAAAAATAAAGATCACAGGTTTTAAGTCTTGATCCATGTTTAATGAGTGCAATCTGGCCAGCATGCAAGTCTGTACTGGAACAGTGAAGACCAATAATCTTCATGTTTTTCACCACAACTAGACCACTCTTCTTCACCTACAGAAAAATGCATTACTATTATTATTATTTTACTTTTTTTCAACATGAAGACCACAGAGATGTTAGAGGTCTTCCTTGGGTAACAACACACAACCAGCAGCAGAGTTCTTCAGTACAAGTTGTAATATGAACCATTAAACAATCTCTGATACACTTTCCTACACATTTTTTGTTGTTGTTGGTTTTTTTTTTTTCACATATGCCTGTTAACACCAGTGCTTGTTTCAAACTCCAAATAGGAACTTGTCACAAATTCCTGATTTTTTCTTGTCATTGTTTTGCTCATAACAAAACCCAGAAGGAGTAAAGAAGATTCTGTCAATTATAGCTGAAATCCCCTCTGAATCAGCCAGCATCTGGAAATGCTCATAAATTTAATTTCTGTCTTAAGCTTGACCACTGAGGGAGCCAATAGCTTCTCTAGCTGTATTTCAGTCTCTTCCTTAACGGAAATGAATCCTAGTTCTAAAGGATCTTCAATGAAAAAGCTCTGTATACCACACACAAGAGCTATTACAACTGAATTCCCACGTATTGTGAGGAAACTGGATACAAGCTAGTTTGATGAAGCTGGTGAAACAGATCTCATTAGACAATCCAGCTGCTACTGAACACTGTTGCCTTAGATCTGTAAATTACTCAGTTGCTTTGTGGTTACAGAAGTGAGGCTGTACGAAAGCCCTACCTACAACCCAAGAGCCATTCCTGACTGAATTACTGAATTTCAAACTGCTTTTGAAGTCTGTCTGGTGCTCCTTGTCTACGCTTCTTTCAGATCTAGCACACCAAGCTCTGAAAATTAGGCCTAATTTTCACTCAAGTAATTTTCCTATCTTTCCTTGCCCTGGCTGATAATGTGCTATGGATCTTAGCATAGGGGTATGCTCTGCAAAACGTAGTAATCATTTTAAATAGTGCAATAAGAAGTCTGATCACAAAAGGAAACACCCTGTCCCCGAAAATGCCCCTCTACTTCGAAGTGTAACAGTAACAGGCTGCTATTTAGAAGACCCATTCTCAAGCACAGTTTCTTTTCATTGTCACTAGTTACCTGCAAGTCCTTTAGCAGCAAACATTCAAGTAGTTGTGTGCACCTCCACTGTATAAGAGAACTGATCTACTACAATCATGACATTGTAATTCTAAAAGAGTACACCATTGACTACACTGACTTTAAAGTCATAATTAGCATACACACGGTATACACCATTCCTCCTTTGTTATGCTCTTTAAAATACCCACCATTTTTTAGTGCTTGCTTCACCCCTTGGGAATATATCTTGTATTTCAAAGTTTTTCAGAAATAGCATGCTATTCACTCATTTTGCTACTTTTCTCCCACCACTGGATTTTTTTGTACTTCTAAGAAATAATTGCAAAAAGTTTACTAGTTTGCTGTTGTTGTTGGGGGGGGGTGTTTGTTTTTTTTTTTGTCTGGACTATCTGTCAAGAGCAGTTGGGTTAAGTTCATTGCAGGAGCTGTTCAGAAAGACCAATTAACAGTAAGTATAGACATTTTACCTGTGATTTTTTCCATTGTTCAGACGAGGGAAAGAGCTCCATCCAGAGACTCAATAAAGTAAAAAGATTGACCTTAGAAAGTCTTGGCATTTGACCTGTCATTTGAAGGAAAAAGGAAGTATTTATTAGAGAATATTTATAAAGAAACTCCACATTACTGAACATTGTTTTTCAAGTCTTCTACACCACAGCTGCTACAGAAGCTGGTTCATCAACCCCTTCTGCTGTTTCAGCAGCTAAATCCACATAGTCCTCTTCAGGGCAGTCACTCAGGATGCACACATCTGGATGCAGAGATCAGATCTGTGCAACAAGAGGAAGTGACGAAGCTTTCATTGAAATTCAGTGAATTAATTCTACTAAGAGGTGAAGAGCAGAAATCACAGATCAGATCATCAGATCCCACATAACTTAATGTGCTCAAATGGTTCACAGATGGTTACAGAATCTGAGACATAGCTTCTGATTCAGCTTCAGGCTCACCACAAAAGAGAGCAGAAACACCTAGGCATGCATCATGATCTTACACTGACACCTGCAGCAAGAGAGGATAAAATCATAGAATCAGCTGGGTTGGAAAGGACCTCTGAGATCATCAAGTCCAACTCTTGATCCAACACTGCCATGGTTACTAGACCATGGCACTAAGTGCCCCATCCAGTCTCATCTTAAAAACCTCCAGGGATGGAGAATCCACCACTTCCCTGGGCAGCCATTGTGAAACCTTCCAGTTACATCAGTTGTGGAGATCCTGCTTCTGGACTTTTACTAACCAGATTTTGGTTAGATTTCTACAAAAATTTAAACCTTTTGCTCAGGCTGTCACTTCTGACAAAATAACCAAAGAGGTGGCAAAGAATCCCTTCTTGGACCACCAACTTGCACTGTGCTGTGCTACTACTCAAAATCTGGACATGGTCCTGTGAGGACCAGTGCTCAGCAGTACTGAGCACCCCACAAAGGAAAAAGGAGGAAGTACTGCACTGCTCAGCAAAGCTTGCACTGTTCCAGATGTGAAGCTGTCTTGCCTCATACTTGGAAAGAAGGTAATTAAGTCTTCAAAAAAGTTCCAGTCCCTATTTCAGGGGTGCTTACAGAGGGCTGTAATGAACACATATTCCTCTGCAGGTCTAGTGTGTGCTGTCTGACAATAGTATTATTTCTGGTTTTGTCCTTTCCCACAAACGTTACAGTTTTTGCAAAGGGGGAAAAGGCAGAGACAAGAATAGAATACAATAGAGGGAAACATTCTTTAAGTAGTTCCAGCAGTTTGGAAGAGATATAATCACATACTAAGATTGCTTGGGTGGGGGAGAGGGTTCATTTAATGACATGTCTGTGAACCAAAACAATTAGGACAGCAGATAAACATATGGAATCCATGACTGAAATACCATTTTCAGACAGTATTTTGGCAGCTTTTTTTTTGACATAGAAGTGTGGGTTTGGAAAGCTAATATAGGCCTGTGAGCAGCACCATCTGATGCCACATTGTTCACTACTCCTTAGGCTGTTCAGCTCTGCTATTCCACTGCACACAAGCACTGGAAGGGGTACAAGGTGTGCTCAAAATGTATATGGCAGGCAGCACACACTACTGTCGTAGCACAAGCAGGTACAGTTCCCAGATGGTAGGTTAAAAGAAACAAAGCAACTTATACCAGCTCATACATATACCCTCATGGATTACAATTTGACAAACAGAGTAGACTTAAAACAGAATACATTACAAAAAAGTTTTAATTACTGTTTGTTTTCTTGGACCTAACCTGAATGCAACCTGTCAAAACACACGGGAAACAAACTGAAGAATGTACAAGTTCACATCACTGCTGTGAGTTGACATGAATTTGTAATGAGAAGCAGGAGAATATTATGATGAAAAAGGAAAGACCTGTGGTTACAGTTATTATATCTATGTGTTTGTATCTTTACTCACTTAGGTACTTAAACACTCCTTTAGGTTCAACAAAGATTGCTGATTAAAGTGAACCAGAAAAAAGGCAAAAGACATCTTACAGAATTTCAAGCAACTACAGAAGATTGGGGAAGTAAAGGAATCAGGCTCTCTGCTACTGAGAGTAAAACCAAGTATAAAAGGAGTGCTCTTTTCAGGTGCATTAAACCCACAGCTTCCCTACTTCACACAAAGGTATGATTTTATTCCTCCGGGTTAGGAATCCTGCTTCAGTGAGGCAAAGCATGCTCCAGGGAAAGCATGCTGTGAAGGCTAGTGACGAAAACTCCACTGCTCCTGCACTTGCAAGCAAACAGGAGCAGGGCACTGCCCATCCAGACATGACTCAGATACAGGATTATGCCATGTTTGTAATGCAGAAGTTCTTAGTCCAAAGCCTGTAAGGCTTATAAGAAGTGCTTTGACACTATCAAGGAGAAAGACATTGGTGACGTCACTGTACTGCCTGGGAAATGGAAACTAAAACCTATTTTCAGTGTTCATCATTTTTGCTTGCTTGGAAGCAGGATTTCCATAAAACTACAAAGAAACAAAACCCATTTACCCATCAGAGGCCTGACAGCCCTGTCAAGGTGCTTAGTGTGGGAGCTATATATACACCACATCTGTATGCACACACCACTCCCCGGGACCGCAGCGATGGGATCTATGAAATCTGTCAGAATCTGCTTCATCTGGGCACTCCCAGCCTTGTGAGGAAGTTGCTCTCTACTAAATCCGTACTTGGGCCCTGCTGTAGGGGTTAGTGAAAACACCCCTTAGAAGGCAAGTGTTCTTATGCACATTGCATTTTATTATACTTATCAAATACACATGGTATAGGAGAGGAAAAAGAGATCATTGTGATGGGGATGGGGAAGCAAAATACAAGCTTATGTTATCAAAAGGCCCTTATGGAGAAGGGTGCTGCCAAGCAGGGGTGGGGGAGGAGGGAGGAGATATATGTATAGATATACTTTCTTGCATATATATGCATATGCTTACATATACTATAATATATATAAGTATATATATATATATATATACACTTTATATATATACACTAGATATAGTATACATAAACTGTATACATAAAGTATATATTCTTATATATAGGTATATATATGCTTATATATACTATACATATAAGTATATGCATCCTTTATATATCTAAGTATATATACACTTTTTATATATACAGACACACTTTATATGTACATATATAGTGTGTATACATATATATAGTATATATAGTGCGTATATATGCTCTTTATATATGTATGTTTATGTGTATATATATGTATGCATATATGTGTGTGTATATCTATCTGTCTATCTATCTATATCTCCACTGAGGGGCAGGAGAACTCTCTGAAGCAGCAGCAAAGGAAGGGGAAGGAGGGGGCTCCGAACAGCCCCAGGAAGGCGGGAAGAGCCTCCTGAGGAGAGGACAAACCGAGGCATTTCGTTAAACACCTGGGAGCACGCGGCGGGTGAGGAGAGACCCGCGGGAGGCCGGTCAGCGCACACTCCCTCACACCCCCCTGTCCCGCCCCGCCGTCAGCGCGGCGGGGACAGGGCCCCCTCACGGCGGGGCAGGCCCCGGCCCGCCCCCCCCGCAGCCCGGCTCACCGGCCATGCTGTCGGTCTGCGTGCTCGCTGTGCTTGCCGTGGTCGCCGCGTTCGCCCGCGGCCCCCCCGCCGCCGCCTCCTCCGCGCCGTGCATGGGTGCCGAAGCCGCCCGGAGCCCCCCGCCGGCCCCGCTCCGCCCCCATGGCGGCCCCGCCCCCATGGCGGCCGCTCCTCCCGCAGGGCGGTGCCGTCCCCACGGCAACGGCGCTGACGGGCGGGCAGCTCGGCCAATGGGCAGCGGCGAGGGAGCCGGGGGCGGGGTTGGCTGGGGGGGCGGTGGCTCTCATCAGGGGTCGGGTTGCCCTCAGGACCGGGGGGTTAACGCTGGAATACGGGGTCAGGGATTGTGCTGAGTTGTAAGGGATTCATACGGATAATCGAAGTCCAACTCCTGGCCCTGCACAGGACAGACCCAGGAGTCACACCATGTGCCTGAGAGCATCGTCCAAACGCTTCTTGAACTCTGTCAGGCTTGGTGCTGTGATCACTTCCCTGGGGAGCCTGTTCCATGTGCCCACCCCCCCTCTGGGTGAAGAACCTTTTCCTGATACCCAACCTAAAACTCCCCTGTCACAACTTCGTGCCATTCCCTCGGGTCGTGTCACCGGTCACCACAGAGAAGAGATCAGTGTCAGCCTCTCCTCTTCCCCTCATGAGGAACTTGTAGACTGCAATGAGATCTCCCCTCAGTCTCCTCCAGGCTGAACAGACCAAGTGACCTCAGCCGCTCCTCATACGGCTTCCCCTCCAGGCCCTTCACCATCTTCGTTGCCCTCCTTTGAACATTCTCTAACAGCTTAATGCCTTTCTTACCTTGTGGTGCCCTCACAACATACACCTCACACCCCTTCCCCCCCCCCCTCCCCTCCGCTCTGCCCAGCAGGGGATCACTTGTCTGGGGTCACCGGGTGCTCAGACGTGGCTGTCATGCTGCCCCATTCCCGGGACGTCCCTCCACAGCTGCCCCATCCCAGACTGGCCCCCATCCCCTACTTGGCCCTTGGTGGCCTCCCATGGTAAAAAAGGGATCCAAAGGGCACTCTGGTCAGGACCCCAAAGCTGGGTCAGCATCTGCTCCCAGCTCAGAATTTGCTCCCATAGCCCATAGCTGGCTGCAAAACAGGTGGCTCACAGCGCAGGGTTTTTCCACATGTTGGGATCATCTCTCTTGCTCCCTGCAAAATGTTTTCCTGTTCTAACTGCCTTGGCTAAGTGTGTGGAAAATCATGCTCCTGTCAGTCATTGCTGCAGTACAAGTGTTCTTCAAGGGAGATGTTACTCCGGCAAAATCCAGCTTTTCACCTGTGCTGCTGGCTTCGTCTGTGGAACAGGAGCAGAACTTTACCAGGTGGTGTTTTGATGTTAGAAACTGTCTTTCCAGTGCAGATTGATGATATGGTGATCAAACCTCTGTAAGACAATGAGCAAGACCTTGTCAGTGTAGAGCAAGCTATGAGGATTAATCCTTTTTTAATTTTTAATTTATATGTCATGGCTGTTGTAAGCAGACCAAAACTCTTCTTCTTGTATGAGTTGATGTTCAGGCTCAGGAAGACTGGCTCTGGGATTGTTTCTTTGACTACCCAAAGTGAGAGAAAGGTTAGAAGACAGTAGAAATGGGCTGGTTGTTTTTGTTGTTTCTCTTCCTGTTTTGGTTTTTTTTTTTTTTTGGATCTGTGTGTGGTTTTTTTAATATTTGTCTTGATTTGAGTCAATAATTAATGGTATGTTTGTCTCTTGGACAAGCACTGGGCACCTAAAAGATGAACTAGTTTGAAGGGATTTGACTGCATCTGTTCATGGACTAACAGGTTAGTGAAAGTGTAATTAGAATATACCCAGTATTCATATTTAGTGTCTTTTCTTCTATGAAGATAATGATTTGGAGTTATCCACATAATTACTATTGATTGCAAAAGGGGCTGCAGTATGCAATAGCTTCAAGATTTTGAAACTTAATACAAGGAAATTACTTCATCCCAAAGCTGTGTACATTTATAAAGAAACAATTAATGGTTTGTGGAAGAAATGATCTGTCACTGAAAGTGGTTGAGGTATGAGTTAAAAGTAGATGAAGTCTGGTGGTCCCAGCGAGCTGTGGACAAAGTCTGGAGGGAAAAGAAAGAGGGGGAGAATGACTTTTATGTTGGAGTCATTGAAAAGTAAATGCCCAATTCCTTTTCCAGGAAATAATTTTTGAAGAACAGGCTTTCAGAAGGAACCCAGAAGGACACCCAGACTTTTTGCTTTGTTTTTGTGGGTCAAATCTCATGACAATGCTGTGGAGAAATGAAGAACAGACAAGGTACTGGAAAGCAAAACTGATACACAGGTGAGGTGATGTTAACATCCCCTAATAAGTTTGCTGCTTGAACTTCCCCTTCTTTTTCTTTGTCAAGAGACAATTTTCCTGAAGTGATGCATGTGGGATTCAAGTGTTGTTCGCTGCCCACTGTGCAGCGCCAGTTTACACACCAAGACAAGGTACTTCCATTTCTTTCTTCTAGTTTGCACAAAGTAGGGAGCTGGTGGTAACCCACAATGGGCTGGCTCCTTGATCATCAAAACTTTATCTCATTTTGCCGCTTTGAGGATTTGGGGCTTGTTTTTATGACGGAACTCATCAGCCTCACTATTTTTCTTTGCTATCATTACACAAGTTCCTCCTGCAGATTGCACAATCAGCCTCCTAACACAACTTAATGCCATGCAGATTACAATTGTGCAAATGCTTATCGCAATTATTGTTTAAAGCAGACTTGCTAGCCAACCAGTAAGCGAGAATCCAAAATCATAATATTTTTTTTACCAGCTCTCTTTTGTAAAATTTCTATGATCTCTACTTGATTTAGCAACTTGTTTTGTTTCATCAGGTTGATGATTACAATAACTGCATGTTGTTTGAATTCAGTTCATCATCTCCAATCCATTCTGTGCACCGTGATGCAGTTTGCATATACTGCCATGTTCCTTCATCAGGCCCTGACAAAATTTGGGGGAAATCAATTCCCCAATGCAAGAAGTCTCTCAGCTCTTTTACATTTTGAGGTGTTTTTTCTTTTTCCCACTGTGTTAGAGAATCGTCTTCTTTCACCAGTAGCTTGCTGATTCAGACACAGTATTTGACTTGTGTGCCCTAGGGTTTCCATTCACAGCTGGGCATGGAGGTGGGAGTTTTGGTGGTCAGTAAGTCCAGAGTAAGTTGAATTCAAATTCACAGCAACATTCATCTGTAAATTGCTGTTACTTGTTCCAGAGTCATCCTCATAAGAGGGAAGGCAGATGATTTCTAGACGTCTCATTCTACACTGGGTTTTCATCTAATTATGATTTTGAATTTGAAAGCTCTAGGGTGGAGTGGGACTAAAGGATTTGCTGCTCCTGTTGGCCTCCCACCAAAAGCCGCAAGTAAAAGCTAGAGGACAGCTGATGGCAGCATCTCTGTGGAGCATGAAGAGGGTGCTCATTCACTCCAGGATCAAGAGAGACCATGTCATTCCCTAAAATCTGTTGCAAGAAGAATGGCATCAACCCTAATGCAGAAAGTTTCTCTGCCTACAGGCTAAATGTGCTTCTTTTGGCAAGATTACAGTGAAGTAGAGGATGGTAGTAATGAGGAAAAGGGGTTCTTAGCCTTGCTGTACCTTTTATATATAATTCAAGGTAATTATATGCCTTTCCAGTTAACAAGCACATTAGCCTCAGAGCTGCAATTTTGAATACTTTACAGATCAGCAAGAATTTCTGAATGGCCTTTTCTCCTTGAATCAGATCTGCCGGATAAACCTACTTCTCCTCTCAACATCTTCAGTTTCTTCCTGCATCTACATCCTGGATTTGCAAACCAAATTCATTACAAACCAAGTTCATTCAAGTGATTGATTGCTTAACACCCCTTTCTCCCCACTCCTTTTTCTTTACTTTGCAGACCCATTTGCTAGGATGCCTCATTCAAAGCGTCCCAGAAGGCTCTCATTGCTGATATATTATGTTTTGATTTGATAGATGACAGAAAGCTAAAGCTCACTGTGCCAAAATGTCCTTTGGAAGTTGTCACATCCCATGTGTTCTCAGACCGCTGATATGTTTCCCTTGTGCAGGTACCTTGTGATACCTCCAGTGCTATGAAGCTGTTGTGATTGTCTCGGCTGATGAATTTAAGGATCTTATTCTCTGGAATAATTTAATAGCCATTCAGTTTAACTATGTTTGCAGTGTTCATTCAGAATTTGCTGAGATGCTTTTCTGGGCTTTTCTTATGTTTCTTGTATGGCTGTCAGTAAATTTTTACACCCTCATCTTGATGGTATCAGTGGACTGAAAATCTCATTCACCATCACCACCTATTTTGGAGTTGATTTTCTGAGTTGATTTCCTGCATTGCAGTTACCTGCTTCACAGTATCTTTCTGTCTCTGTGCACTACAGGTTTTAGATCCTGAAACATGGTTTCCTCCATCCCTATCGACCCTTTTAAGGCAGATGACTTTACACCTACCTCAAAATCTTAGCTGGAGTATCATGATAAACAGTAAAGCTGATAATCTGTTTAAAGACTAGAGCTTACTGTGCTAATTTCTGGGGGTTTGGGTCTTTATCAGTCTCTAGGTGTTCCACTCTGACCATTGGTTTACCTTCTGGATTTAAAAATAAAACCCCTCCTCTTGGAAGATGCTATTAAGCATCACTTAACAGCTAGGCCCATCAGTTCATGTTGGAAATGTCTGATATTTGTACCACGCAAACACAACAAGCTGCTCTTTTTACCTCTGCAAGCCATGTTTAAGGAGTTTTCTGCTGGGGCTATGTTTTTTGACAACTCATTGGAAAATAGCTTTTGCTCTGGTGTCAGGTAAAACCAGATACATTCTTTGATCTCATCAGTCTGTTAAGTATGTAAAAATATCTGTTAGTCTAGTAATTGAAATGACATCAAACAAGCAAACAACTGGAAATTAATTACATTAATGAAAACAAGAGAGGAAAATAAATCCATTTATAATCAAGAAGGCAATTTCTTCTTTTCAGTGCATTGCAATGAAGAAGGTTGCATTATCCTGTTGGAGGATACAGTCTCACTGAGGGACAGTGGCATCTGCTGCACGTCTGCTCAGCCACAGCTCAGTGCTCAGATGGAATGTAAACTTGGGAGCTCTGATACTCCAGGCTTACAGAGCTGAGTTTGTTCATGCTCTGTTCTCTGAAGCTGCTGTGTTTCACCTCTGTGATGGATATGCTCAACTTCTTGACCAAATTAATGGTAGTTTGGTTCAGTCTCCAAAGGGAGAAAAGGCATAGGCCATATGTAACTGGGCCAAGAACTTCTCTGGTTCCATCCTATTCTCTGAAAAACCCCACAGGGACAGGGTGATGTGGTGAGCACTGATGCATATGGGCTTGGAAACTGGAACACCTACCATGCAACTAACACATGACTAGCAGGTGGTTCTTCCAAGATTTGTTTATCAAGAAACAAAGAAAATTGTGGTTACAAGGAGTCTCATGCTTACTTTTCCATCACAGGTGATTTCACTTATTCTATAAATGACAGTGAGCCTTCTTTGGGCTCTCCCTGCTAAGCAGCTGGCTGCATGGTGGTGATCTCCCTGTGAGCTGAGATGCCTCCCAAGGTTGCTCCTTGTCTGGGAGACCTCTGACCAACTGCGGGTCTCTGGTAAGTGACCAATATCACACATAACCTTGTGTTTCAGTGCACTAGATTTGACATTGCTAACTTTGAATCATTATTATGTCCTCTGCAGTAAGTAATAGAGTGAACCTTGCCATGAAACTTTAAGTCTCACTTTCACATCTTACTTCAATAGAACAGCTTTTTCTGATACCTTTGGTGGTGCTTCTTCAAGCGATCTAATTCCCTCCTACCTTGAGAAATGTCAGTTGTGTCTACTTTCCTATGAAGCTGTCCATGTGCCCAGTTTGTATCCCTGTTGGAAGCAGTGGAGGGTAGATGTTGCTATATAGCCAGAGTGACTTTATTTAGACTCTGGGAAGACACGATGTTGCTCCGGTATTAGAAGGGCAATCAGGTTTGGGCCATATCAAGGTTATTGCAGGGTGGGAAAGGCTAATCCTGTGTCCATGCCCGTGCCAGATGCCCACACATCTGGAGTAGCTGCTGATTTAGATGACCAAAATTTATATGTCCAGCAACTGAGTGATGAACCGTTGTTCGAGCAAGCCATATTAACCAACTGCATTTTATACCCATGTTATGCTTTAAGCTGCAGTGCTGTCTAAGTTTCCTTTAGATATTTGCATGTGCATACACACATCCTTGCAGTTATGACAGGAACACAAGTTTAACTGACGTATTGCTACTGTGCTTTGAATCTCCAGTGTTAATGAACACAAGTTAACTTTTTATTTGCCAAGAAACATTTAGTAGTGTCCTATACATCAAAATGTCAGACAAGGTTTTATGTTAGAAATTGTGGCTTGGGAAAAGATAAAAACATACCTTTCAGAAGAGGCTGGAATAAATGGCAAACCTTTTTCATGTGTTTAAATTCTTCTAGGAAATGTTTGTATAACTCTGATACAGATGGTAACCTCGATATCACACAAAAAAACCTGTATAAATGAACTTGGAACAGATATGCTTGCTTTATAAAGCAGGATACTGAAGTATGCACAGCAGAAAGGGAAATATTTAGAGTGTGTGATAGCAGAAGCGTGATTTGTGATGGCTTAGATGCTGAGAGGGAAACCTGCCCTGAGCAGGAGCCCCTCCAAGAGTATGTGCCCATACCTATATCCAAGTAATGCCCTAGGGACATTACTGTGGGATTTCAACTGATCTCCCAAGATACAAACTAGGGCACACTGGCTATGCCTAGGTTGCAGTAGAAGCAATTGTAGTGGAAGAGCAATCTTTGAGGCATCTGTAAGAAGTGTTCTTCACTGTTTTCTTTGTTTCTATCTTATATAGCTGCTATACAGTCTTTGCAGATAGCCATGTTGAGGGTCCTGACGTGGTGGTTGTTGCTGGACACATGGAATCTCAGGTCCAGCACAGGCCATGCTTGCTACAGGCTTTTAATACAGTGTCTTGTGTTAAACATTACATCTGTAATGTGGCACAGGGCTTGGACATCTTCCTGCCCACTCTCCTACCATAGGTTACCCAGCCTGCTTTTCATACTTTAACCTTGCTGCAAGTGGAGACCTAGGATGGTAACACTGAAGTGGGAGATCCAGGGCTGAAGGTTCATCCCCTGGGGGCACTTTTTGGCCCACAGTATTTTAGGTTCTGAAATACTCACTGTGCCAGGAGAAGGTCCTGCTGGATGAGCGGCAGAAAGGGTAAAAAGAAGCAGGGAGATGAACCAGAGACCTCCTGCAAAAGCTTTGGCTTTAAGTCTCTACATCACACTCTGTCTTCATCACTCTCTTTTTCATTGCTTTGAAAAACAGCAAGATTAGGAATCGTAAAAGTCAGTTTGACAACAGTGAAGACAGCATCTGTCAAGTCTACAACATGGAGGCAGCAAAAATGGTTTAGCAAACCCTCCACCTTCCTGCTGTAGAAGCTGTAGGTGCTAGTACCCTCCTTGTGAGGGGAGAGTTCAGCATCATGTTGTTCTGGGGCCACACGGCACCACTGGTAATTGAGTTATGAACAGCTTTTTCCATGCCAGTCACCGAAAGCAGATAGTGATGCCTCTTTCTTCCTTCCTCCTAACAGGGCCGGGTTTGTGCTGACAGCCTGGAAGTTATTGCTTCTGCAGTTGCCTACAGATACTTGGAGTCAAACCCTCACCTGCTTACTTTCTAATAAACAACAGCCTCTAAGGCACAGCAGACGTGTTTTGCAAGGTGTTGAGCATCCTTTGGCTGTGCTAGGGTTCCTCCCAAATGGCACCGAGCATTAGGAGAGTCCTTTGGTGCTCAGCAACCACTTTGAGATTGATCCACGGGCTTCAACATGAGTGTAAGGTCTTGGGCACTCCACACCACCCTGCCCTGTGGGTCTGTGACCCAAACTCATACAAAGTTCAACTTCCCTGAGCTCGAGCATGGGATTTCCCTGTCATTCATGCAATAAAGCTCATGGTTCTGTTGTGTAAATATCCCAAAGACTGCCCAGCACAAAACCAACACCCTGTCTGCTCTTCCAGTCTGCAGGCCAACAGAAACAGTTTCTTCTAAGGTTGTCTTTTTGGACATCAGTTGTAATGCAATGATGAGTGCTGTCAAATGCTGTGGCTTGGATTTTTTTCCCATTCTGTAAGAGAAATGACCTGTCAGTTTTTCTTACTGTTATGTGTTACCTTTAACAGTCTCATGTTTGGTGACAAGGAGGCAAGAATTCAATTTTGTTTCTGTATTTTGAAATAAATGCAGTATTCCTAGAGCCCAGGCTAAAATGAAATACATTTGAAATTTCCACATACTGCTCCTCAGACACACAAATGCACTTAGCAAAGCAAGAAGCCTCTGAGAAAAAGGAAACCAAATGAAAATGAGGACTCTGGCTATTATGAGCTCCTGACAAGAGCTGTTGTTTTGACCAATAGCTGCAAAATAGACTCTGGACAGCAAATCAGTAAGGAGGGAATAGACCATATTAGGTAGGAATGGTTCTGGGTGGGTCCCATCTGTGTGGTAGGGGGTTCTGCTCCATAGGACCACTTCTTGCTGCTCTTTCTTGTTTTCCTTTCCCTTTCCAGGCTTGTCTCAGCCAGGGCTATTTTCAGCCAACTCCATCCTTCTCTGCTTCCTTCCCATCTCCAGGCTCAGCATGAGGGATCTCCCTTTGCAACAGGCACCATGGAAAGGAGCAAACATTTCTCTGTTCTGAGTCTGTCCCTTCTGCATCTTTTATAGCAACTTCCAGAAGGCAAGAAAATTGGCCTGCCAGTCCATGGGGGAACAGCTTCCCTTGTCTCAGCTCCCTTAGCAAACAGGCTTGCTCTGGAGGAGCAGGATGCTGGAGTGAGTGGATGAGATGATACCCTGGCACAGATATGGCCTATCCAGGTCAATCCAGCAGACTCTGCTGAAGTCTGTTGACATGAAGCACTGTGAAGAGGTAATGCCTACAAGCCTCAAATAAATTCCAGGGCTAGGAATGCTGCCTATCTTTGAGTTGGCAGAACTGAAACCCTGAAATAAGAAAATATTCCCTATGCTATGCTCAGCAGCTGCAGGAGAGGGCAAAACTCAGCCTCTTCCAGATTCCTCTTCTTCTGTGGTTATGGACAGCCTCTGCTTCCACAGGGTCAAAACACAACCTGTCTTTGGGGTGTATTTGCACAGCACAGACAAAAAGCAGACTTATATTCAAATTAGGAAACTGGTTTCCTTGTTAAGATGGGGAAAATCTGTTGCACAGGAGCCACACATTTGTTGGGCATATGCTTCCCTTTATAATCAGTTTAGCTGTAGTCCGGGCAGTGCTGGTATCCTTGATTTATAGCAGAAGCCAGGACACTTTTTTTGTTGCTTTCAAAGGTTTCCTGCAATTGCTTTGCAACCTGTGCAGAGCTTCAGAGTGCAGAAACATTACACAGAATTACACAGAGTATTCTGAGTTGGAAAGGACCCACAAGGCTCATCGAGTGCAGCTCTTAAGTGAATGGTCCATACAGGGATTGAACCCACTTACAGAGTCCTGCAGTGCAGGGATACCCCTGATACAACAGGAGGCAGCTACTCAGCCTTGTGGAACTGTCATGGGCTCCGTGAGCTGACAGCAGAGCTGAGTTTCTGAGAGCATGGACGCAGAGCTGACTTGCTTTTGCTGTGGTGACTTGCTTTTGCTGTGGTGACTTGTTATGTAGGATATGTTAAATAAGTTCCGGGGGGGGGGGGAACTTTTATCCTTTTGCTACCTTTTATCTCTTACTCTGGCCAGCTTAGCTGTCATCTCTGATGCAGCAACTGCACCACACTCCAGAGGGATCTGAGTGCCTTGTGTTGCATCAATACGCTGGTCGTGGTTCTCCTTCCATTCTAGGTAAATACACCCTCTCATCTGGCTTGCATTTCTGTCACTCCATACTGGAGTGATTTCCAGATGATGCCTCTCTGGCTGCTGCACCGTGCTGAATTTGGGCTCTTCACTAACGACAGTGGTATTTGGTGTAGTCCCAGGTTTAGGACACCTGACTTCAGCCCACACTGAGGACTGACCTTGTGGGTACGTTCCTGGCTGCACCCAGGGGACATGCTGGGGTCGAGGGAAAAGAGAAGACACTTTGAATTTCCTCTTCTGCCCTGACATTTTGTCTGAGCTACGTTTGGTCCTGTAGGCCCTGGGACAGTGCCCATGATGGGCTGTGGGGAACCTGTGCTAGTGCAGTGACTGCTCTTCCAGGGTGAAATTCCCCACCTTTTAACTGCTAATCCAAGCTGAACTGAGATTTGTTGCGGCTGTTGGGTGTTTGAGGTTGGGTTTAGTGCCCTCAGACCTTAGGGTATGTAAAGTAAGGGCTTTACATGGCCTTCATATCTTGGGAAAAAAAATCTATGCAGCCTTTCTTAAGGGTTAATCTTTTTTAAAATCAGCTCACACGGAGTTGGTGTTAAAAACTTTAAATGACATGAGCTCATCCAGGCTCATGGTTGATGGGGACAGGCTGTGGTTGAAGCATCTGGCTTACCACCAGCCTCTGGCAGCCTGGATGAGCCCCTTGGCAAGAGATATTTGTCACAGGCAACTTCTAAAAGAGAAATAAATGAATCCACCTGGTGAGTTCTGGCGGAAGGAGGAAAGAGAAAAGGAGGGAAAGCAGATGGTGTTATCGGTGATCTGCAGCAAGGGGAGGCAGATGCCACATGAAGTCCAAAGGTGGAGTCAGAAGTAGCAGGGGCTCACCTTGGAAAAGGGGTGGCATGCAGATGGGGTGATTCAAGGGGAAGATGAAGCAGGTGAGAGGCAGGAGAGAGTTGTCAGATCTACTGCTCTCTGTCCTCTCCCAGGGTATATGCCATCCCCACCCTGGGTATAGACCCCTGGAGCTCTGCTGTCCAAGGAGGTCTGAGAGCCCCCAGCTCAGGAAGGAGACTGAGGTGATGTGTAAGGAAGCTCTGATCCTGGCTGTGGGGGACTGAGGACACTGACTTGGATGTACCCAGGCCTAGGACAGAAGAGCAGTGGGTGTTGCTGCTTAGAGCTGCTGCAGGAGGTGGTTCCAACCTCACCTGTTAGGTACTTCCCAACTTGGATAGCCATTTTGTGGTTCAAAGCTGGCTTTTCTAAATGCTCTGGAAATCTTAGGCTTAGGTGGCATGCTTGGAGATTTGTGGAGATTCTATGCATGGAAGCACTGGATGGCATCAGCCTTAACATTTGGGGTCACCAGAGGGTTCCCACAGTAGGGGCACTGAGCAGAAGACAGTGTTGCTTTTGCTCCCAGTGTTTTGAGGCTCATTATGAGGTTCCATAAGTGATGTCTGGGCAGGCTCCAGAGGTGCTTGGTCACTTGATACTCACCCAGATATTGCAAGCCCTTGTCTGCCTCGTTGTGAGAAGCACTGCGCCTGCATCAGCAATAAACAATAACACAACAACTGGACTTGAGCCTGTGGAAAATGCTGTGCTTTGCCTCATGAGAAAATGTTTTAAGATCTACTGGTACAAGAGGTTTAATTTCACATTTGCCTTCTAGCTGCTCAAATGCAAACCTTATCCCCAGCTGCACTGTTTTCCCCCAGTTTTCTTCTGAGCTCCAGGAAATGTCCAACAAAGCTCAAGTGCAGCATCACAGGTGCCCAAGAGCATAAAGCGACAGCCAACCAGTTTGTAAATAGTTCCCTAAAGCAGTGAAATATACCTCTGGATACTAATTTTATGATAGAATAGGCTTATTTTGGTGAAGTTAAGCCTGCTCCTACATCAAATAGGAGGGGGCAACCCCAGCCAAGCCCAAGGTCATTTTCAGTCGGTTTAGCTAATTCAGAGCAGTTTGAGTTACAGCTGAGTCATTTTATACCTGTTTTTTTTTCCTCTTACTTTGTATAATCTCTTCATCTGGTTGCTGGAGATGGTCTTAGGCTTTGTGTTCCCTGTCGGAGCAATGAAGCACAGTACCAAATGGGACTTTAGGTGGATGGCTGCAGGGAGAAAATGTGTCCCTGCACTTCTCTGTTTGTCAGGCCAGCTGCACATGGCCTTGGAGACAGCAAGTAAAAGAGCAGCTTTGAACTTGGAAGGTCTTTATTCATCAAAAGCTCAAACCTCTATAAACTAGTGATGGTGCCCCTCTGGTTAGTTGTCCTTTTTAATTATTATTATTCTAACAGAGAAAAACAGACAGCAAAGGCATTTTTGATTTACAGGTCAAGGCCAGCAACAGTTGAGAACCTGCTGTATGAGGAGGGCAGGTGAAACATGGAGGCTGGGGAAGGAGGTGACAGTCACCTCCCCCTGCCCTGATACCAAACTCCCCCAGAGAAGGGCAAGCAGGGAAGGAGTTGCCTGATGGATGCCCCAGGGCCATCCTCCTGTACATCCCTGAGTGGGTCTTTGCTGCTGTCCTGGGTTCTTTGCTGAATTGGAAGGGAAAAAAGCTGGTGCCACTATCTGGTTTCTGGCAATCATGTTTTGGAGTGGCAGCATTTGAAAACTGATGTTTAAATGTTTCAGTTCCTTGTAGGAGATGCCCTTGGAAAAAATCCTCTTTTCTTGGTTCATGTGACTTCTGAAGAGACAGGGAAAATAAGACTGGTTTGCATTTTTTTGTAAAAGTCTTTGTAAATAGTATAACAATTGGTAAAAAACCAAATACAGACATTCCACAAGGACCAGAAGAGCCATTTCTTTCCAATCCAGAAAAAAGTTTTAGTTAAATCTGAGTAGATCACACCTATGTATGTATTTTGTTGATGGGAAATAAGTAATAAACCGTGAAGTGTCAACTTACTGGGTGTGAGAGGTGCTTTAACTCCCTTATGAGGATCAACACATGCAGATCAGGCTATATCTGATTAAACAGAAGAGAGAAATATTGGTTCTTACAGTAAGAAATAACTAGTTTTCCATGTTTATCTTAGAACAGAAATTCAATTTTTAGAATAGATATCAAATAACAATTATCTAATATAGACAATATAATATATATTTGATTTAGAGTCATGGTAAGTGAAATGGTGAAAAATGCAAATGAAATTACATCACAGCCAGGGCATATTATATTCCATGTTTATTGTAGAGTTACATACACCACATACAACTGGCTAATGAATATGAAAATCAGATAGGAAATAAGAAGAGTGATGGGGAGTGACTTTCTGACATTTGCACCAGCATTGCCCATTGCAGTGGCTGCTGCTTTCGCTGTTTCCCTTTTGACCATTGTTAGAACAAACCTGGATTGTACCAGCAGGAACACTTGGCTGAAATCCACACAATATGCAAATATGTTTTCCAAATAACTCCAGCAGTTTTGTTTATGCCTGATTAGAGGGACAGCCTAACAGATGTGACTAGCTACTGACTTAAAACCAGGTATTGATAAATTTATTAAGCAGTTGCAGCAGCTTCAGCGCAGGCTCACGGGAGGCTGGATGCACAGGCAGCCATGGGTAGATCCCATACTAATGATCTGTTTATCAGAGGCTATCAGTCTTCTTTCTCTGTCACAACTGTTTAGACTGTAAAGCTTTCACAAGCTTCATGTGTCTGCATCAAACTAGTAAGATTTTGCAGATGTCACCTCCCTCCCAGAAAAGGGTTTCCATGGATTTTCCTGGTCTTTTCTCAACTTGCCCTTAAGCTCTCTCCCCTCCCCTCCCTCGCCTCGCCTTTCCCTTGCCTTCCTGCCTTCCCTGCCTGTCTGCCTTCTGTCTGGGGCAGGCAATCAGCAAGCAGTGCCCGAGACTGTGGGGTCCCTGTGGCACTGAAGCCGATGGGACGTCACGAGCATTCCCCAGTGCCACCCCACCGCTGGGGTTTTAAAGCTGTGGGTTTAGGCTACGGTTCCTGGGAGGGCTTTCTTTCCACTCTGTTAAGTACAACCTGTTCACATGTTTAAGAATGAAAGGGTTTAGGTCCCTTCCAAACTTCAGTTGGTTAATTGTTGCTTCATGCCTTCATAAGTACAACAAGTCTCCAGGGTCAGTCGTGGTCTCTGTCAAATCACCGATTTTCTTTCCTGTGATTGTCAACATAACTAAGCTTGTACCTCTTTAAAAACCAGACCATCTTGCCATCCTTTCCTTTTTATCATTTGTTATTTGTGCTTTTCTTTTACACACCCCCCACCCCCCCTTTTCTCTCTTTTTAAAATTATGATTTCTTTCTCTCTGCCTGTCACAGTTGCTCTGCACCTCTAGTCCATTTTCCCTTGTATTTTATAGCCTGCATGGCATTGACACTAAGGATAGCCTGGTTGCACCTGGACACAGAGTTCCCGGGAATAAATAAGTGCTATTTTATTTTTTATTTACAACATCCCTCCTTACACAATTGAGTACCAACCACCAGAGACAGCAGTGACAGGCCTGGTTAATTCTGAGGAAGTACCCCAAACTTCATCTATTTCCTAAGCATTTGTTCTGGTGGGTAGAGAGCATTAACAAAAAGGCACCACAATCTCACAAGTGTAGTTTGCTGCCTGCATTACTCTACTAAGCAGGCAAAGAGGTTATTTATAACAGAGATACAAATGACTTTCCCGGAAAACCAGACCATTTCCACAGTCTGCCGCTGGGAGCAGAGGCTTGCTGCTGTGGTGTCTGAGGCCAGGCAGGAGCAGCCCAAGCCTGAAGCTCCCGGCAGGAACACTGTCACCTCACAAGCAGTCAGTGATCAGCGAGCCCGGTCCCGACTGTGAGGGACCCGCCCCGGACACCCAGCACACGCAGAGAGCAGAGCAGCGCCAGGGCTCTCTGCGGAAGGGAGTGCACCCTAGAAAAGGGGGGTTCGGGGCAGCAACCCACCAGGGCATTTCCCTCCCCTCTCCCACTCACATCTTGTGCCCACGGTACCCATGCAATTGCTTTCGGGGAAATTTCTGCCAGGCGAGTATTTGTTTACCTCGTAGTGCAATTTAGTAACTATTGATAAAGGGAAGCCATAATCAGGACACCACAGCCACACAGAAGCAGCTCCATGTCCACAAATTAATGTGATAAAGCTTTTTTTCCCCCCTTGGCCTACATACATTTACAAAGAATACTGTTAATAATAACTTATCTAAAAAAACCCACAAAAAATAGCTGTTCTTTTATAACATTTTAATGACATCCTGCGGCAAGAGCAAACCAACCCAAGCCCTGCAGACAACGGCTCTCCACCAGTATGAAGCCGACAAGAAGAAAAAGAAAGCTTAATGTGTATTCAGTGAGATAGAAGACTTTTTCTGTCTTTAGGGTTTTTTTTTTATTCAGTGACTCAGAGTTACAGATTGTTCGGAGAACCGGTCATATTTTTAAAACCCAGAAAAGGCTTGGGTTCAATTCTGCCATCTTGAGATCTCTGAGATAGCTATTGAATTCTGTTGAATTGATCTAGACAGGCTGGATTGGTGGACTAAGGCCAGTTATATGAGGCTCAATAGCCAAAGTGCTGGGTCCTGCACTTGGGCCACAACAACCTCATGATCATATATCATAGCCCAGCGCTACAGGCTGGAGGAAGAGTGGCTGGAAAGTGGCCCAGTGGAAAAGGACCTGTGGGTGGTGGTTGACAGCAGCTGTACATGAGCCAACAGTGTGCCCAGGCGGCCAGGAAGGCCAATGGCATCCTGGCTTGTATCAGCAATAGTGTGGCCAGCAGGACCAGGGCAGTGTTCCCTCGTACTTGGCACTGGTGGGGACACACCTTGAGTGCGGTGTCCAGTTCTGGGCCCCTCAGTTCAGGAAGGACATTGAGATGCTGGAGCACCTCAATGGAGAGAAGGGCAGTGAAGCTGGGGAAGGGTCTAGACAGTAAGTCATAAGAGGAATGGCTGAGGGGGCTGGAATTGTTTAGCCTGGAGAAAAGGAGGCTCAGGGGGGACTGCATCACTTTCTACAACTACCTAAAAGGAAGAGGAATTAACAGAGAACCAAGGGCAAGTGTTGACATACCACAGTGATGCTTCTGTAAGCACAGTCCCACTTCAAGGATTATGGTCCAGATTTACATCACTATAGCCAGGAAGGTGACAGGTAAAATTCACAGATGTGACGATCCTCTGGAGAAATCAGTGCTGCAGCTCCTTCTAGCTTTTTCTCACAACGAGCCTCCTTCCTAAATTGTACAGCTGAAGTTTGCATTTAAAATCTTTTGGAGCAGAATTAGTGGGTTGGCTCTTGACTTGCAGTGCAGTGTTACACAGCAGTAAGTCCTGAGTGTAGTCCAGCATGTTCGGTGACAGGTCTCGTTTGTGGCAAGATGGGTTAACTTGGCATATTATTTGCACACGCAGTACACGATGGGACACAGTGGACACATACCACTAACATCTGCCATACACTACACATCTATCACAAAGAAATGATCTGCAATATCTAAACTTTTACAAATACAGAGAACTGGCTGCTAGCATATACATAAGAGACCTTCTTTGATCACATGGGGTAGGCCAAAAGGATTAAACCCAGAGGCTGCTGTGCAGTGCAGATGCTTTCCTAAGGCAAGAGTTACTGAAATTGCCCAGGAAAGTCCCCTTCATGATTACGAGACCAGGTAGTAAAACCATATACCTCTTCTTCCAAGGCTGTTTAAGTTGGAGGGCGATTTTTTTTTTGGTGTCCGTCTCCATGAGAGATGGTGTTTTGCAAAATCTCACTTATAAGAAAACCGATTTAAAATGGCAAAGGCAGTCTGGGAATTTTACCCATTACTAAATCCAAGAAGTGCTCCTTTGCAGACCTTGATGTTATGATTTTTAGAAAATATCAGAAATTGCACAGAAGATATGCAATGAACAACACGTATAAAGTAAAACCACGGTTTTACTGGCAATTTACTGTTCCCCATCTTTCACGAGTTGAACAAGTTGCACCTACTTTACGGTGCCCGCTTGCTCCGTTAACAAAAATACAGGTATTCCACAATACCTGCATATTCCAAAATAGAAACAATTATGAAATACCACAAGCCCTAACAAATGTCCATCCTTTTACAACTCCCCTGCAAAAAAGGAAGTTTCCTTCCTTAGGCAAGAATGCCGGAAAAAAGTGCAGGCTGCAGTCTCAGAAGCTGGTGGTGTACTCGTTCCTTGTGCTGGCGCTGGTCTCTGTGTAGCCACTAGCATCTTTTGTTACTGTGAAAGCCCTTTCTGCAGCTCGGCGTGGCAACAGCAGCTTGTAGGCTGCTGCCCTGTACTTCTTTGACATGAGGTTGTAGAGGACAGGGTTGATGGTTGCACTCAGGTAGAAAAGCTGCAGAGCAAATATGTTAAAGTACTGGGAGAACAGCATCGTCCTCATGTCTCGGGTGTTTATAAATATGATCCTGCCAATGTGGAAAGGCAACCAGCAAATTATAAAGGCCAGAACCACCACAGCTATAAGACAAAATAACATATGCAGCAGTTAAGGAGTGAGTTAACTTTTCAACCGTACAGTAAACTAAATTTTATGCGGCTGATTTTGCAGGTTCTTCTAATTTATACAAATGATATGTAGAAATAATGGCAGCGAATTGCTGGAAAACCATGAAAATGGGAATAGCATCAAGTCTGACTGTTAGTCTTTGGATTAAAAGGTAACTTGTAAAATCTTAAGCTTAACAGTGAGATGAGTTTGCTGAGCAAAATGTAAACAACCAACAGTGGCATAACATCCATATAACAGCAGAGATCCCTCTCGGCAATGTCTGTAATGCCACGTATGTGATATGAAAACAAAACTCAGAATAAGAAGAGGTGTTTTTGAGGAAGCTCCACAGCAGCTCCATTTGCTGCAGAGTTGTTTAACATGTTTACATCACTGAAAAAGACCAGGGCTGCACGTTGGTCACCCAAGCTCCTATGGAATTTGCACTATTGTGGTGGGATGGGATCTAATGTAAAGACCTTACAGTGTAGCTGGGCTATTAATTTTTTTTCCATTGAAGCTCCAACACATATCCCCAGACAATTACTGCTGGAGACGTATTTTACTAGATGGATCTCTAGCCTGAGTCACTTCAGCTGTTCTCTTGGGCTTGTGTTGCATTTTAGCACAATGCAAACAAATACAAACACTCTTGCAATAGCAACACAGCAGGAGCAGATGAAGAACAATTAAATAAGTCCATTACTGTATCCATATTTTTAACTATTTTTGTTTATAAATGCATGTAAGTAAAAGAATAATTTGTGTTGCGTTCTCTGTGTTTCTCAGAGATTAAAAGAAAAAGGCTATAGACAAAGAAAGTTTACATCTGAAATACACCACAAACACATTGCTCCTGGCTCTTCAAGATAAGGGAGCATTGGTCTGGTTCAGTGGGTTCTGAGGAGATCACGGATATGGGTGTTTCTGCTGGAAAATCTTATGCCTGCTTCAATGTAAATACCTTCCTCGATTAAGGCAGCAAAAATTTTCTCAGGCTTATTAGTTCCTTTCCTTTGTGATACACTACTTCCATCCAGCTGATTACCTGACCCTTGATTTACTAGCTGATCCTTGGTAAAAGAAATCTCCTGTGTAGCATGTAAAAACCGCACTACAGGTATAAAGAAAAAAATAACAAGGCCATTGTTTTTATGCTGCTTAGTTGGATTTCTTTTTTCATTCCTTTCCCTTCCTTTCCTCCCCCCCTTCAGATTGGTCACTGCTTACAAACTTTAAAGCCCCAGAGCAGACTGTGATCTCTATCCTTCCAGAGCCTGATGCTAGGTTAATACATGACTGAAAAAATAAACTAAAAATGAACAGCATCCTACATCTGTAGGAAGAGTTTTGGTATTATATGAGTTGTCTTCAAACAGCTCATAGGGGTTAAGTTTCTTTTTTTCAGCCCCCTTGGGCAACCAATGGATTTACTCCTATGAGAGCTACAAATGACCACTAAGGAAATCAAACTTATTTTTCAGAAGCAGAAATTTTTGTGCAGAAGTGTTGCTGCCCATTGGAAGGGGCTACTGATGTTACAGTTTTACTGAAGTTGCAGACTACCCTGCACTCAGTTCTGGCTGGTAAAGTTTAGAAAAAGGGTATTTCTACAGAAGGCAGTCGTGCTGCTGGATGTGCAATCCTACACGAGTGAAGCCTCAGTTGTGAGGGAGCGAAATCCCTGCCGTGGCAGTTCCCGGGAGCACTGGTGGGCTCAGCACCATGGCTGGGATGTCCCCCTATCCTATTCTCTATCCTGCTCGGGAGCTGCAGGTGCTTCAGCCCTGGTTCTAATCCCAGCCACGGCCCCCTAGCCCCGGTCCTAGCCCCAGCCATAGCCCGGGGGAAATGGCAGAGGGACTCACCCAAGATCTTGACTGTCTGGCGGTGCCCCTTCTCCCGGAGGACCGAGCCGGGGCCCCGCAGGCGGGTGTTGCTCCGCCACAGCTCCCGGCCGATGAAGCCGTAGAGGACGCTGAGGCAGATGACGGGCAGGACGAAGTAGCAGGTGGTGACCCAGAACATGGTGGCCAGCAGGCCGGACTGCAAGGCCTGCGGGGTGGGCTTGCACTCGCGGCTGAAGGCGGTGTGGTTGTCGGGCTGCTCCACGCCGACCAAGAAGAAGAAGGGGCTGGCAGAGAGGAAGGCGAAAGCCCAGAGGACGCCGACGATGGCCTTCACCCGGCGCTTGGTGACGACCACCTTGGCCTTGAGGGGGAAGCAGATGGCGAGGTAGCGCTCCACGGTGAGGGCGGTGATGTGGAGGAGAGTGCAGTAGGTGCAGCCCTCACTGAGGTAGTGGGAGAGGCGGCACAGCAGCTGCCCGAAAATCCAGGGCCGGGAGCGCCAGAGGCGGTAGAGGTCGAAGGGCAGCCCCAGGAGGATGAGCAGGTCTGAGACGGCCATGCTGCCCAGGTAGAGGTTGGTGGTGGTCTTCATGTCGCGGTAGCTGCGGATGACCAGCACCGTGAGGACGTTGCCCGCCACGCCGAGCACGAAGAGCCCCAGGCAGATGGCTGTGATGGGAACGAGCACCCACAGGGGCACCGCCAGGCACAGTCGCTCGTCGCAGGGTGGCCACGGCCACGGCCACGGCTCGCCCTCGCTGCCGTTCCCGCCGCCGCCGCCGCCCCGCATCCCGCCGGGGGATGAGCCGTGCCCTGGGCAGCGCCTCTCCTTCCCCTGGCCGCGTCCCCGCCCCCGCTGGGACTCCCGCCGCCCGCAGGTACCGCGCCCCCGCCCCGCCCCGCGGTCCCGGCAGGGAGGGAGGGAGGGAGGGAAGGAGGGCTGGGAGAGGGGCGGCGGCGGAGCGCGCACAGGACTGACCACCAGCAGCGAAAAAGAAGGTACTTTTATTGTCCACAGACTCTTAAAGGTACTTTGCTACATCGTTTTATGTATTTTCTATCAGACTATACAGATTCGTCTTCATGGAGCCTGACGTTGTACAACCGTAAAGTGATATGTTTGGTAGTGTATCTATAGAGTTTTAAAAACTTTAGAGCTTCTCTTTTTCTTTTATTTATTTATTTTTGGAATGTACAGTATATGAGGTAAAATTAAGATTACATTAAAAACTGTCGTCAATGCAGTAATATGCACTGAGGCTCAAATGGCAAATACACTATTAAATGACTATCAAAAATAGGAGCTCATTTGAATTTTACTATGAAAAACGTAGGTCACTGCAGGTTACCTGCAGTAACAAATCTTACCGTTTTAGACATTCAACCGTAAGAAATCTCTGGGCTGTGACACGCAACCTCATTTGCACTGCCAAACATGGCACTTTTAAGAAGGTTCTAGAAAACATCAGTTATCGTGGTATCCTGTGGGAAGATATCAGCCTATAAGTACAAACGACAAATTCGAAATAAAATGTAAACATACAGTACATTTTAAAGACAGATCATTCTCGCCACGTGGAGGCCTAGTTCTTTGCCATTTCTTTTTTTTTTTTCTTTAAAAATGGAACTCAACAACATTATTCTACAGCACAGATCGTTGGACGTATAAACAATTACAATACATGCCCGTTCTAATATAAGAGAAATTCTTCAGAGATCTTCAAAGCACAAGACAGAGGTTCCTTTTTTATTATTGTTAAGACTGACAGAAGTGTTTAATACCATTAAAAATGCTAAACTGAACACAACTAGAAGCCATTAATGATCCACTATCTTGTAACTCAAATAAATTAAAAATAGCTAATTACAAAGTGTATAACAAATAACATAAGTGTGATGAGACAAGGATTTTTTTCTTAAAGATAAGTTTCACTACAAGCTTTGTGTCACTGGCAGTCATTGACATCTAGCAAGATGTTCAATGGGATACTTGTTAAAGTTCAGTCTGGTCATTCAAGAACTCACAAATGCAAGCTCACAAAACATTGATGAGTTATGCCATTGCAAAGTGCTCTAATGCAACATTAACTACATGCAATCAACAATTTGGTACAGTATCCAAAGAGACATTACATTAAACATTAGGATCTCAAGAAAAAAGCAGCTTTAAGTTTTCTGGTGCAAATTACTACACTTCGTCTTCTGATTTGGTGCCCCAAAGAAAAGAAAGAAAGAAAGGAAAAAAAAAAAGGAAAGAAAGAAAACAAGTAAACAAAGGCAGTGCTTGTTTCTGGTGGATATGGCAAGTGAATGTTGGGGAAACAGCAAAAATTCAATAATGAATTTTATCTCAAAAATCTGTTAACTAGCCAAAATCAGAGGGTACAGACATCGGTATAAACTGCATCCAGTCAAAGGTCAGCTTCAGAAATGTGTTTTGCAATTTAAATAATAAGTCTAAGAAGTTCTCTCTCACCCTCCCTTCTATATTCAGAAGTAAAAGAGGCATTTTTGTAAGTAAACATCAAATCCTGGGGGTAAGATAAACCACTTTTGCCATCTCCTTGTAGTCTTTCGAAAACATCTACTCGCAGTGAAGAACTCCACATTTATCAGGTAAGAAGCTTCCTTCATGCATGCTCTTCCATCGAATTTATTATTTGCTGCCTGAGAAAAGCCCC
The DNA here is from genome assembly GCF_009829145.1 of Chiroxiphia lanceolata. NCBI lineage: Eukaryota > Metazoa > Chordata > Aves > Passeriformes > Pipridae > Chiroxiphia > Chiroxiphia lanceolata. The sequence continues at coordinate 57,485,796 of NC_045638.1, forward strand.
TTCTGTTTTTCAGCATAAATCCTGCTTCCCAAATAATTAAGACAAATGAGGAGGTAGAAATACAGCGCTAAATTGCTTTCACAGCATCAGATTAATATTGTATACAGCACAAGTTTGTTAGTGTAAGTTTTAAATGCGATTTACACATTCTTCCCTGTTATGGTAGCAACCCTTAGAAGTGTGGGCCAGGAAATCATCTTTACACTCGTGTTTAATGGTCAAACCCTTTTCATTAAACACTGTGTGCCTGCCCCATATCGAGTTTGTACTGCAAGAAGGCATATAAAGAAAAGATTATATTTCTGTGGCTTGCATTTTAATAACGTGTCAGCCTATACCTATGACTAAGTGTTTTAAAGTGGCTGAAAAGTTTGCATCAGTCTCAATGCCGGTGCTAAATGCCTGTTTTTGTAAAAGCAAGAGAACAGAATTACTTTTAGATTATGAGAAAGTAAAATGTAATGGGCAGCATTATAAAATAGATCTCTTTTCTTCACTTTATGACGAAGTACTGAATGATAACAGCAATCAGAATGGAAAAGACAGCAAAAAGTGCAAGGATGACAGCAGCACACACTTGGTCGCTCTGTGACCATTGTGTCCTTGTGGTTTGCACAGTGTCCTTGTTGGTGCTTGCCAGTGGTTCAGTCCTCTGAGAGATGAATAGCACTGGTGCGCTGTAGGGGCCTACCAGGTCCTGGTGACCTGTGGTCTCTTGGCACTGTCGAATGGCACATGCGCGGAAACGGTATTCACAGTTCAGCTGAAGGCCTGTGTATCGGAATGACCAGTCTGGGCCCTTGTAGATCTGGCAGTGAAGGAAAACCAAAAAAGATACATAAGTAAAAAGTCCTATGTACATATGTATCTCTGTATGGTTGATGACAACTCAGCAGTGTTTTCACCCGTGCAAGAAGCTCAAACATGCAATTTAAATGCCAGATAAACTCTCCAGTCCTTTTAGTGAAACACAAGAACTACATTTGCTTTTATGGAATGATGAGTACACACCAAATAAACTCTGTCAGAAACCCCAGTGTTAAGGTGTTTTAGTGACCCCTTATAATTAGATGTAATATACAATATCGTTATCATGTGATTTTAGGCAGTTAACTCTGTATAAACCTAATTCAATAAGCCTAATACAATCCAACATAGTTTGTTGTAGTTAAGTTATCGTGTATTTAAAATATTATATTTTATCCCAATAAACACTGTATCAGGAAAGCTGCAAGGAATCCTCTCAGTGATTCTTAATTTCCTCATATTCCCAAGACAGATATGAGGGTGTTCTCCAAAGGTGTCTCAGTTGGCTGGTTAACATGAGTTTACAACTCTTCAGCATGGAGTGCCTAATTCAGTGAAATCTAAATGCTGGTTTCTCAAATTAAATAAATCTGCAGTTACATAAAGGTCCTGTGAAAGCCAATAAAAACTCATGTAGGCACAGTTACAGGTACATCAATAGCCATTATGTGGGTAGCACAGTACAATTTGATTTCTCTCTTAAAACCCCTCACCCTCCTACCTCCCAATATCTGGATTTCCTTTATTTACCTGGTAACAGGATACAGAAATATCACATCATGCAAGATCTTTCCCTACAGTTACCACACTGTTTTCACAAATGTAAACCACTGACCATTCAATGAAAGAAGGAGGAAATCCCTTCCAATTCTGCTGTTTGAAGAGCTCTTGCTGTCCTTTACTGGAATCTGCAACCTAGAGACTTTTCTTTCTGAGGCAGGTCATCGGAAGTGCAGCTTCCTCAAAATTCTGCTAATTTGGATCATGTGTTTGGTAGTGAGCAAACAGGCCACTGACACACATCCTACTCCAGCTACTGCTACGCCAGCTGGCAGGGGTTACTGCCCTCAGCTGCTTGTCCTCAGTGCCTTGCCAAAAGTTGCTTTTCCCTCAAATATATTTGCTGGGGTATTTATACGGTTGCTTCCTAATGTCTTTAAGAGCTTAGACTGATGTATATAGCTCATACAGTAGATTAATAACTTATTTTGACTCTAGCATGGAAGAAGCCATGACATGAACAATCTGGACAATGCATCAGGGAGGAGAAGAAGAGGAGACTGAAATTTTGGCAGAGAAATGGTAGGAAACAGCTCAACCTTTGTAGTTACAGCATGCCCTGCTGCTGAAATGGTCCTATGGTGAAAACCTAATCACTGAATTACATTAAAAAAATTCCTACAACTGAATGTCTATATTGCCTAAGTAGGGGGCTTTCCTCTGCAGTTCTCTGCAAAAAAGTATGACTTGAACAAAATCAACACTTTTATAATATTGTTTACTGCCTTCAAACAGGTCTTAGTGAAAAGAGAACCCTTTGCTCCTTTTCTCCTCAGTCTCAACTGTGTACCATTGGGTGAAAGGTTTCGTTTTTTCAGTTGTTCCCATTAATGGATGACTTCCTCACCACTTGAGATGTCAAGTTGTAAACATCAGTGTAACCCACAGAGGCTGCAACTTACTGCAGAATTTCTATTACTTAAATCTCCTTTCCATGTGATGATGGCTTTAAGAGATACTACCTTATATTATTTAGTAACAGAAAGTTAGCGTGGTGACTAAAAATGGACTGGAACACAACCTTTAGTAAACTAATTTTACTGAACTTGTTATCACAAATAGTAATTGAAGAAAAATACAATAACTTAAACACATCATACCTGTTTGAATTCCGAGTCTTTTCCCACCATGACCTGAAGACAGTAGATAACTGGATCACCTTTCATGGGCTGCAGGACCTCCCATGTGATTTCACAAGTGTGATCATTTATTCTCTCTATCCTTGGTGCTGAAGGAAGTAAGCACAAAGGTGACAGCTAGCTCTGCTTTCATCATTGTGTAATGTTATATTCTAGTGACCCATAAAATTCTATATTCTACCTGCTATTTTGTCTCAGAGAAACACAAGATTCAGAATCAAATCTATTCTTCCTCCAGAGTTTTCTGGAGCAACAACTAACAATTCACATAGGTCTCTACTGCTAGTTCAGTTATCATTCAAGAGAAAGCAAGGGAAATTTGGTGACCATTAAGTGTGCATCATGTAAAAGAAAAAAAAAGAAGGCTGCAACGCTTAAAATTATTCTAAACATGCAAGGAAGCATTTTCACCTCAACTTGCTGTAACAGCCTGGTCACTCTCTCGTAGTAAGCAGGGATTCTAAGTACAAACCTTCTTATGTCAAAGAATGCATAAACCCTGAGTCTTTAATTTTTGGAGTGAATATTTTAGGCAATTACATGAAAGGAGCATTCACCCACTATCCCTACCTGTGCTCAGAAAAGGGCTTAGCATTCTCAATAGCCCAAATACAACATAATACCAAAATCAACTTGCTATCCTCCCAGCCCCCCAAATGAAAAAAAAGAAGAACCTTTACCTTTCAAGGCAGCTGGAACGGATTTGGGAGTAGTGAAAACATATTCTTGAGAAAGGGGACCTTCACCAGCTTCATTACATGCCTGAATACAAAATTTGTATGATGTAGACTCACTGAGCCTTTGAACTTTATATGTATGACATGGTCCTCTGTATAAGGATACAAACCTGAAAATGGAATGAGTAGCTTATTTTGAACACAGAAAAGGACTTCTGAAGTAGCTACTGTATTATATTGAAATCTGTTCCCATAATTTCCCAGAATCTAATGAAAAGCCCAGAAATGTTTATTTCAGAGTTAAATAGGGTTCTGGCTACTATAAAACAATAAGCTCATTTTCCAGGGCCAAGCTTTTATTTCTCCTGTCTTTGAAATAAAAATCTTGTGCATGAAGAATACTACAGATTCTCTCTTACCAAATATGGTCCATTTTAAGAAACCATTCTGCACTTGAAACAATGGCAAAGGTCAGCAGTTGTGTCTCTCCAATGCGCTGCATATATTGTTTTTTTCTTGGTCATCTACTCCTCCAACATCTTTAGCTTTTTAAAATTAGGTAACTAGATTTTAGCTTTTTGCTCCTTTGTAACTCTCCCACCTAAAAACTCCAACACCTGAAAAAAGTGCCATGGATCCAACTGCTCTTGTACATCATTGCTGGAGATGGGCCCACCCAGACCTGCACAGGAGGCCAGAGTCACACTTGTATCACACACCGAGTCCCTTTCTGAGAGTACTGTACACTGGCCATTCTCCTGTTGTAATTCTTGCACAAACTGATCTTGGCAGCTCTTGTTTGATTTTCAGTTTTGGTATCCCCAGGACACAGCACAAATTTATCTCTTCCTGCAGGGGTTGTCATCTCCTTAGACTTTTTCTTTTCTTTTAAATTTAAAACAGATGGTGCCTGCACATGACCTAGTCTTTAGTAATGGCAATGAATTTCTTTCCAGGTAAGAGTCTATTTTTTTCTTACAGCACAGCAATTTCACCTAGTAGATCTCTTTTGTTTCACTGTCAAGCTAAAGCTACTCAGAGACTCAAACATGGTACACAGTGTAGCAGTACTGCTCACTTTACCATTTAAGCAAGGGTACTTGCTGTACCATCTCATTTAACATGAGACAAGGGATCCCTTAAATAATAATCTGTACTATTTTCCACTAAAATAATTGCATACAAGGCAACAGAGAGTAAAGAATTCACCCCTTCCAATATTAAGTATATAAAATCCACAACACTGATTGGACTTGCTACTTTGACAAAGTATTTAACCAAAAGTGAGAGAGAAAAGTGTGCTGGTACGAAACATTGCATTAAAATCTTCATGGGTAACTGCAAATAAAAAACAACGAAGTTTTTAATATTGTACTTCCCAGTACAGAGCCCTTCTTGCCTTGCCAGATGAGACGACCTCCTATGTCTGTTGTAAATTCAGCAAAGCATATGGAATTCTGCCCTTTGCTGCCATCTCCCAAGCATCAGACCACAGCGATACAGGGCAGATTAAAGCGATGCCAAAACCAACCTTCCGTTCTTATCCTCCATTTGAAGGTGGTACTGAATGGAGTCAGTTAATACTTTTGTAGTTCCCTCTCCCCACTTCAGCTTGAGAGTCTGAGAACTGTATGCAGCACATTCCAGGCGAGGTGGATCCGGTGGGAGAGGCTTTGTTTTCAGCTTTATGGTGTGGCTGAAAGGACCTGCTCCAAGACTGTTTAGGGCTTGAATTCGTACTCTAATATTTGGAAAAAGAGAGAATAAATTAATTAGAAATTAGATTCTAAAAAAACCCTGGTCATTTCCATAATTCACAATAAAGAGAGAATATGCTTTGATAGACTGTCATGAATATGCAGAGCATCACTTTCCTTACCACATTTTAAGGACTTGGATTGATTAAAAATATTCAGATAAATTCATGTTACTGAAAAGATGCAAAAGCTCTATCAGCTACTTCAAGAGTGGTCCATCTTCCTGATCCTGCAGTCCTTCTACCAAAGTTTCTGATATCACATTGGAGAGATGAGGGAAGGTAAAAAACCCATCCCCAAAGAGGGGAAATCATATCTTTGAGTGTTACATCAGGTAAGTTCAAGGATGACTAACAGAAATTTTTGTGGACTTTCTGGAACGGATCCTATTCATGTGAAAATAAAGTGATAATGCCCAGCCAGCTGTCTTGCTGTTTCCACCATTAACACATCTCTGGGCACCTGCAAACAAGCCATTTTGGATCTACCTGGAAAGTGAGAGGGAGAAACCAAGTCAAAGGACACATAACTGGGGGGTTTGTAAAACTTGATATTCAGGGATAAGGTTTTTTTTTGTTTGTTTGTTTTGTTTTTTTAATACGCCATGGAAAACAATGCTGGCATTTGGTTTACAAGTAAAAATTAAAAGACTTATACAACAGAAAACTTATACAACAGAAAACATATTTCACAGGTACCCATAGAGAACAAAGTGTGTCTAATTTCATTTTGCAGACTAACATTTGCTTGTCCAAAATAGTGCCTAGGTAACTGAAAAAAAGTAATCACAATAATTAAATTCCGAAATAATCAACCACACAGCTGCAAAATGTGGAAACGCAAATGTGTGTGCAGGCTCAAGAATAAATATTTCTCCTTTGCTACAGTAATATTTAACATTATGCTAATTTATTACAGCCCAGAACTAAGATTAATATATGTAATTTTTCATTTGCACAGAGTTGACAGTGTATTCTAAAAAAACCCCACACTTCTGTGGGTAGAAGTACTACAATAGAAGCTTCTCTTTTTTCAGTCTATTGACGCCGAGAGCAACAGTTCTTCAGATTGCCAGCATTATTGTTAAATAATTACAAGACACACAGAAACACTGTGGTCTTACGTAAAGCATTAAAAAAGTAATTAAGGATTCAGAAAACTGCACAGCCAGATGATATCCTAACTACACTGAAATCAGAGTGGGCTTAAATTCTGAACTCCGTGGGACCAATCAGACTGGACAAGGTCTTTCCTTGGATTGATTTTATCTTGTCGAACACCCTAGAGGCCATCTATGAAGCAACTGGTCCAAAAAACAGTTATCAATCTGAATACTTTATGTGAATTCAGTTAACCTCACACATTAGCCAGACAGATACAACACTACTACAATAAACAAACTAAAATAAATCATTCTTGAAAGAAAATAAAAGTAGCACAGTTCATCTATTTATGATGATCACCATTACAAAGCTTCGTTTTGCTCCATGGTTATGCAGTACTAATGGTTGTCTCAGAGTAATAATGCAGGCAACAAAAAAGTAAAAGGAAAACAAACAAACAATGCATCTGCTCTTATGGAAGAAACAGTAGGCTGTCAAGTAGCTGTGCATGGCATACCTGTAGGTAGTATCTGGCTGTAAGCCATCTATAAAATAGGTCAGATCCTTCCCAACAGTAATTGGCTGCTTATCTCCAAAGTCTATGCTGTAGCCAAGGATTTCAGATCCATGGTCACAAGGTTCTTCCCAGCTTATAGCAAGGCATGTGGAAGGAGAATAGTGTGGACTTTCAACTTCATCTTCACTTAGTCCACGAAGACAGGTCACAACTGCAGGTACAGAGGCTGGAGTCATACATGCCACTACTTCACTGAAAGGGCCTGCACCTGCAACATTCACTGCCTGTAAATCCAAAGTAGACCATGTTTTTATGGCAGGGTCAATTCCTCTTTCCTGATTTCACTAACAATAATTTTACATCTTTACCTGAACCCTACAATAGTATATAGTGGCAGGCAAAAGGCCTTTCACTTCACAGTTGAGCCCAGGCCCACAATAGGAGATCTGCATGCATCCTTCCACGCCACCCCACTCCAGTCGATACTCCGTGACATCAGCTCCATTACTTACTGGAACCTTTAAAATGGATATAAATAGTTAGAAGTTTAAATTAAAATAAAAAATTTAAATTTAAATTTAAAAAAAAACCCAAAAAGTCAACCAAACTCACCACATCTATTTTTTTTTCAGAGGAATGTTACACTCCCATTTCTTTGCTGATTTTTAAATCAGTACAATACAAATAAATCAAAATACAATACTGGCCTTGGATCACCTATACTTCAAAACTGCTATTTATTGTTGCAGAGACTACTCTTTACAAAGTAATTGTGATTTCAGTTGCTTAAATACAGATACCATTTAGCATATGGCATTTGGCTTTGGAGCCTCAATAGTCAATGGTAAGAGACGGTCCTCCTGAGAGGGTACGAGAGTTTGCCCTGGCTGGGTCTCTAGTGCAGGGATCACAATATGCAAAAGCACACTGGTGACAGTGTCTTTATCTTACAGATTAAAGGACTCCTCCTTTGGAGCACATCATGGCTCTTGTGCGTGGAAACTAGGTTGTGAGCACAGTGGGAAGCAGAAAACTGTGCACTCTGTCTTCTCCTAAGATAGAGTTGTGAAGCAAATGGGAGAGACACGTAAGTAACAAGACAGAGCTGGACTGAAATGCCTGCTCAAGTAGCCTGTTTTTCCTCACTACCTGCCCTAGGAATCCAAATTTAGCCTCCTAATTCTGGGAGTTGTATGATTTTAATACCCCTTAGATATAACAATTTGAAGTACAGCTAAAATCACGTGTTCCAGTGCCAGACTAAGATATGAGACTACAGAAAGGTATCAACAGTCAATGAAGTAATAAAGAAAAAGTCAACCAAAAAGCAAAACAGTATCTTAGATTGTGAAGAAAACAGAAGAAAAATGCTGACATGCTTTTGTAGTAAATATTCCAAGACAGCAATCACACCAGGGTGTAGATAATTGCTCCAAAGCATGTTTTTCCTTTACCCTTCTTTTGAAAGAGAAGTATTAGCTACTTTCATCATTAGGCCATGTGAAGTTGAAAACAAACAGCATTTCAAAGAAAAACATTTGATGTTCTTGATTTGTGACTAAAAAGGACCCCCTTCCCTTCTCTCCTTTACAATGAGATGTGTTTGGTGAGAGGACTAATGCAGCTGTGGATGGCTCTCCCACAGCCAGGGAAGATGCAATACTTTCTCAATGTTACTGCTGTTGCTGCTGAAGATGTAATGGAGATCACCTTAACAAAAGCAAGGGAATCCAAGCCAACAGGTGCAGGGATGACAAAAAATTGGGGGAGGCATTTGATAGGCTGAGGGGTATGGCTGCCAGAGTAATTTCCACAATTGCAATCTGATACAAATTTCAGAAGTTCCACGAATACAGTGGCAAATGCAAAGTCCTGGAGCTGGGATAAAAGACTACAGATTGAGGAGCAACCTTACCAAAAAAGAAGGTGTGTATTTGATGAAGACGAACTACATACTGGCTGTATTAGCACATGAGAAGCAAGAAGACTAAAAGGAGTAATGATGCTCCCCTACTCAACACTTGTGAGGCTGCATCTCCAGTACCATGTCCTGTCTTGAGTTCCCCAAAAGGAGATGGATATTGATGTAAGGGACTAAGTCCAGTGAAGGGCCACGAAGGGGGAGTGCAACACACAACAAAAAAGTTGTGTGTTGCTTATTTGACAGCGAGATGATAAGGCTGAGGGGAGATCCTACTGCTGCCTTTAAATTACTTATCGGGAGAGTACAGAGATCATGACAAATTTTTCTTGAAGGTGGCACAGTGACAAGAAAAGAGTTGTGACTTGCATTAAAGGGTATTTTGACTAGACATAAACAAAATCCTACAGCACAAGAGTTTACCCAGACAGCTCCACCAAGCTGCAACATCTTCATCCTTGGAGATAAATAAAACTTCACTGGGCAAGGCCCTGAGAAACTTGACCTAAATCTGAAGTTACCTCCAATTTGAACAGAAGGTTGAACTAAATAACATCTGGAGGTCTACTTGTACTTTAATTACTGTGTGATTCTATAAAGTAGACATTTAACATCACTCAAATTAATCCTCCCTGAATGTTGTAAGAGGTGTTTTTCAAAAGGCTTTGCCTTGTAGATATTTAAGGAGTGCTCCTCTGACATACGCAGTAGGAAGCATGAACACTACCTTCCAGGTAAAATAGTTTAATCGTTTTTTTTCTGTACAATTCTGTAACTCAGATATTTCACTCCATCTCAAGCTGCTGAAAAGTTGTGTTTAAACAATATTCCCAGATAGAATCTTTCTTTTTACAAGCTTAATTTTTATCTATTGCATTTTTTTAATCAGATATCTAAATGCTATGGGTTTATAGGAAGTCTGTGAGGCTTTTGCTACATTATTACTGATGTAATTATATAAAATTAAATCAGGTTATAAAACCAACAAATGCACAATCATCTATTGTATTACGTGGATAGATTCTCTCTGAGGAAATATAACTACATTAAAGAAAAATTTTAAGAAGAGACTGCATCACTCAGAAATGCAGAGCAGCAGTTGTGGCAAAACTCTTAAACAAAAGAACACAATAAGATCTCAAGTACCTGCAGGCTACCAACTTACAGCTGCCGTGTAATGGTATGATGAATGACTAAGGTTTTACCTATCAAGTGTTGGATAATAAGGTAATCCCGTGCTTACAAATAGGATTACCATACAGTATTAAGCTTTTAAAGCTGAGCTCAAAAATGTAAAGACAATCCTGTTAGAATAGATGTAACACGGCATTCTTACCTCCCACGACACCTGAGCACATGCAGCAGACCTGCATGCCACTTGAGGGGGCTTGCACTGATCTGGTGGTCCAGGCGCTGTACTTATTTCACATTTTTCTGAGTAAGGTCCAAACTATTAAGAAGACAGTTGATACAAGTACATTGTAAAACCAAAATTACTACTTTTTAAATAACAGTTTACCATAGTAGGGATGTATAACAACAGCCTGAAACTTTGTATTACATGTTTATAAAATATATTTCTGTGGATTCAGGATTTATTTCAGTATGCGACTATTCTCCACAAAAGCTGCAAGATTCTTCTTCACTACAGCAAATGCAATGTGAATAAATTTGGCACTTCAAACTCTTGGGCAAAACAGGGAAGCGCTATCCAAAGCCTTATTTTGAAGTTACACGATGGCTGCACTAGAATATTAAACAACTTTTAACTGCCTTTTTATATCTATCTAAAAGAAATAAAAGATTCAAAAACTGCTGAGCTATAGACCATTCTTGTGGGGGGAAGGATAAAAGTCAGGACACTGCTTTAAAGCTTTAAGCTCCAGACCTCTCCACAAACAGTATCAACTCGTCCTGATAGTTTTTTATGAAGAGAACATTATTGATCAATGTAAGCAGCCCTGCCTCTCTGCCTTTAAATTGGGACTTTGGGTACATAATTAAATAAAGCTTGTTCTATAGCAACTATTGATTTAAACACATTTAGTATTCCAAAGAGGGAGAACAGTCTCGTATCTGACAGAACATGTACTCAGAAGCTAAACTAAATATAAAAATTGAGAGAGTCAGGAAACACTACTGTGTTCTAGAATACCAACAGCTGTAAAAATGAAGGTCAGTCAACTTACAAAGCTGTATATAGAAAATAATTTGTTACCTGATTTCACATGAGAACACTATAAAGTTATAACAGTGCTTTAATAAAGTACTTAGCATTTCCTAATAATTTCCCAGTGCTGTTATTCAGATAAGAGACATAATTATCTATTTTCTCTTCCCTTCATCTAAAAATCCCCTTCATTATAAACTGATGTGTAACTGTCTGTTCCCACACAACAATAAGCTATGTGACTCAAATAACTCTACATTAGGAAATCTGATTTTAAAATGACTGTTAAATGCTTCTTTTGAAAGGAAAGATCCTTAATAGTGATTGCAGTCCCTGGAACTAATTTCATTTCAGACTGCCTCCTTACCCCAGCCTTGTTAGCTGCTCGCAGTCTGAAGTTGTACATCCTCCCTGGAAGAAGGCTGCCGACTGTGCATTCAACATCAGAGCCTTGGTAAACCTCTCTGTGTTCATCAGTTTCTGTCTGAAACATTTCCAGACCATAACAGGTAATAGGTGAACCACCGTCTACCTGGGGTGGTCCTAAAAATAAGGAAAAAAGAAAAACTTATTTAATTTTAACACTTAACACATTTGGATCCCTTACAGTCATGAAGAGTTGTAATAGAATTACCCCAACGCAGCTGAATTTCTCTTGCTCTTGGTCTACCCTGTAGCCTCGGAGGCTGGCATGGACCAGGAACCACTGCTGGTGTCTGGACCAGTAAAGAATCAGATGCCTACAAAGGAAAGACAGATTAATAAAGCCATCTAGGCCAAAACAAGCACTATCAATTATGCCACAAGTAAAGGCAAATACTGACCCAGAAACAGGATCTTCCCTTTTCTGAAGCACATCTTCAAATACGTGAAGAAGTTTAAATGATCTGGTGTATTTTTCATAATAGCTAAATAAAATATGCTACACTAATTATGCAATATGCAAAATTAGCTTCTGCTTTTGTGTTTTGGTACACATGCAAGGGGTAGAATTGAAAACAGTGATTAATTACCAGTACAAACCTAGTATAGATGCTTGACTTGTTCAGTGTAAACTCATTCTCTTTTCCATAAACTCCAGTTTAATGAGCTCTAAACCCTTACTCTGAGGGTTGCATACTTTCTGTACAAGAACCTCTCAGAAAGCAAAAGTGGGCAGAAAATTCAATCAGAAGAGATTTTAAAAAAATTGAGATGTTACTTTTCTCATTGCTTAGTAATACTTAATGTGCAACAAGCTTCTTCCTCTGATTTGAAATTTGGGCAAAAATGCATAGCATAACAACATACAGCAGATGGCACTGGCTATTCTGAATGCAGACAGAAACGAGCAGAGACGATGAGGGGTTACTGGTTGCAGTGTGATACAGAACAAAGTTGGTAAGTCTTTAAGTTTACAAAAGAAATGCATCTCAGAGCCCCTTTTCGCAACTGCTTTCTGCCTATGTTCAAGAATGAGTGGACTGGAAGTTCTGCTGGTTTTCAATTCCTCTGAAATGTATTGTTGCACTGAACAACTGATGCTACTTAAAAACCAGAATGTTTCTCAGGAGGCATATGTCCATGACAAGCGACAGAGGAGTTAATTACATCTTTCTTTACTTTCTTCTGTTGATTTCTGACACCTTCAGAAAGCATCAGAACTTTCTGAAAGTTATTTTCTCTTTGGTTTTTAATGTTTATTCAAGTAATAGAGTTGGGCTGTGGGGAAGTAGGCTGGCAGAGTAAAAGTCGCCAAAGACACATGCACTTGTGGTTTGGTGACGGCCTTCCTGTGCCCCCTGAGCTACGGCGAGCCAGCATTGAAGGAGACCAGATTTATTGTTATGACAAGGTGGCTGTGGTCAAGGTTATCTTTGCAGGAGGCTTCTAGGTGGAGGAAGAACACATACATTTCATATAGTAAGGGGGGAGGGCTGGATAGAAATGGCCAACCCTAAGAATGCAAGGCTTTAAGATTTTCAGGAGACCGGCTGGACAGTGAAGCTCTGCTGGAAGTCTGTAGAGAGCCAGGGCTGGTTTCTTACACTTGGTGCTGAGAAGGGAGAGGAATACAGCACAACATTTTGGCACTGGCAGCTGAACTTCACCACAGAAGTGACAGTGCAAGTGTGTGTGTATGTAATGTGCATAGTATGGCACAGCAAATTGTTTGGGAATATTTAAAACTAGGGTAATGTAAATATTTTAATTGTGCTTGAGATAGCATGGGAAGAGACTACAGGGCACAATTTGCTGGGCTGACTTGGCTACTCAGACTAGGTACTCCACTGACCACAGGGAAAACATTAAATTCACAGAATCACAAAATCTCCTGAGTTGGACGGGATACACAAGGATCATTGAAGGCCAACTCTTGGCCCTGCACAGGACAACCCCAAGATCCACACCATGTGAGAGAGCATTGTCCAAATGCTTCCTGAACTCTGTCATAATTGGTGCTGTGACCACTTCCCTGGGCAGCCTGTTCCAGTGCCCTGCTTACACTGCTACATTGGGTTAGGCCTTAATAAATGACATTCTATTAATGTATCACAGAGGAAAAGACATAGTATATTTCCGTAAATACGAAAAATCATGTTAAACCAAATACAGTATCAGAAAAGAATATTCACCTTTATTTCTTTAAGAAATGAGTAGAAATTTGAAATACTGGGCATCAGTACTGGAACTTCTTTGAGGTTGTAATTATGGTTATTTTGTTAGACACTTCTGCACAATATTTGCTTAAATCTATCTACTGGACCAGATTTCTTAAAGAGAGAGAAATTTCATTTAATAAAAACATTAGCTCCTATTACCGTGCTTTGTCCTCCTTCTCCAACGCAATATACGCGTAACCGATAGGAAGAGCCAGGATTTAGCCGGTCACACACATGTTCCCTAGCAGCTCCGCTGTATATTGTGTCCCATTTGTTTCCTGAAAGTTAGAAATAAGTGTGCAATGAACCAAGGTATAATTTGCCCCACTTCAGTACCAGTCACAGCAGGTATCTGAACTTCACTAAATAAATGTGTGCCTGATGTTTATAGGAAAAGAAATTAAGACTTGCTTTGAGTTTCCTGGAAGATCCAATAATTTCATAAAGAGTTTCCTAGGTAAATCTATTGAAGTAAAATAGTTTCCTTTGGTATTCACCTTAACTAGAAGAGAATTTATTTTTAATGAAATAATTATTACTGGGCCAGCAAACACATCATAACTGAATAAATGGGAAAGATACAAAAGCAGTATTTTCCATGAAAAAGAAACTTCTAATTACAACTGATAAAGTTTGTTCCTGTATTTCTTAATGGCCCAGCAGTATCTGAAATACTGATTTCATTTGCTATTCTTAAATCAGAAACTCTTTTGCACTCTCTCTCTCTTTTAAGAGATTAAGCAGGGAACCTGGGACTTTTAATTAAGTCTCCAACAACTCAATACATCACAGAATTTAGAAGACTGAGAACAAAAGGTAATACACTACATTTAGCTCACTAAATCTGCACAAAAGGCTTGGATCCATCATTCCAAAAGTGACTTAGGGTGGGCACGTGATGGAGCAAGGAAAGGATAGAATAAGTATCAAAAGAACCACAGGTGAGAGCCCTGAGAGTGCTCCCATCACATCTGAGGACAGTGCTTTGTCTCAATCTGACACAGCACTGGAGAAGTATAAACTTTCATTCTCATGTAACTCTGTTCTTGAACTTAAAAAGGTTACATACGAGGTCTAGATTTTTAAATATGCAAGATGGCTTTATGTCCAGTTTAGAAATACTGTTAATTTCTTTCTGTATGGAAGGACAGAACAGCAAATAGTAAAAATAGTTATCCCAGCTGCTTCATTGTTTTCCTTTAACAGTGACAAATAGAGCACTAGTTTTTCTTTCATCTGTCATACAGACAAAGCTACATGTCCCTGTCTTCTTACCCTGAAATGTCTAAAATTTCCCATTTCGTTTCCAAAAGATAATACACTTAATTAATAAGTTAAACAAGAAGCATCTTTTTTGACACAGAATTTTGTGGCATCTTCTTTCTAAACCAGAGAAAAGGAACTTATACACAAGCATCAATATGCCTCTAATTTTTTTGGTGGCAGTCCCTGGCAATACCTTTTCATGTCATAATACACATTTTGTTCTTCTCACAGGTGCACACAGACAGGAAAAAAACCCCACAGCTGAATGCCAACATATGCTCCTAATACTTACCATTTAAGCCTTCAGACATTTCCACAACGTATGTATTTATTGCTGCTCCTCCACTGTCTTTTGGTGGATCTATAAAAACCAGCAATATTCCAACTAAGCAAGATAAATTAAATGGTTTTGTAGCTTTTGGGAAGGATTTACAAAAGGTAAAAATCAACAGCCAACTGGAGATGGGTGCTTATTTACACAGATAGCATCCTAGGCTCAGGGCAGTGGTAAATCACTCCAAGTCTCTGCTATGCAAAGCTGACAGCTCACAACCCTACTGTTTACTCTGCAGATGAAGAGTGACAAGTGAATGGCACCTGGGAGATGCCATAGCAAACATTTCAGTCTCAAGTGCTGCAGAAGGTAGCCTGATTATGGATTCAGGGACTCAGACCCTAATGGCCCTGCAATTTGGACTGCAGACAGGAAAAGATTATCATACTGATTTGTACATAAGAATATTTCAAAATTATTTAAAGACAGAATTTCAAAACCCTAAATATTTTGGGATCAGAAGTCAGGAGTTCTACACTGAAAATTTATCTCTTAAACTTCTAATACATCACTAGAAATTGAGTGCACTATCCTCCCTGGTACAATATTCATGTACAAGATATGAACCTACAGACCTTTCTTTGATGTATAATCCTAATACTGTTTTTCAAAGATGACTTAAAATAAGCAAAATTAAAATAATGTGGAAAAACAACATTTTGAACAAATATGAAGACAGCATGATACTTCAACACAGAAGGGTACTCCTGACAAAACATCACATTATGTACATGCTGGATGAAATGATGTTGGTTCTTAGGCAAGGGTTGCATTTCATATCACACCTGCTAAATAAAATGAGACTTATTATATGGCCCATAGCACTTGTTTGGTTGGAAGGTATCAAATTAGTCCAAATGAAAGATAAAGTTATCAGATTAATTATCACATAAAAAGAGTATTATTGTTCAACATAATGACTATTAAAGGTTTTATATATAAATAGGCATTGTAGGTAGATTTTGATTTACAAACCAGGTATTTGTAATAACTTCATACATTGTATCATCCAAAAAAGATAAAAGTATCAGATTCTGATGTAGAAAAGTCTGGAAAGATGCAAGACTGGACCTCCTGAGTACTACTTATACTCTACAAGTAACTTTCTTATTATTATATTAAAGAATTAAACACACTATTAAATGAAAATAGGTAAGAAGTGACAATAAATAAACTTTTTAACTGATTTTCTGCTAAAGTACTGCATCACACAGTACTGTTTAACCTTCTCCTATTTTACAGTGTAAGGCTAAAAACCCCTGAGCCTAAGGAAAAGTTTCTCAAGATCCTTAGCAAATAAAGCACTTATCCATCAAAATTAAACACTTTGAAAAGATGTGTTGAACTTTGATCTTCTCTTTCAATAAAAACCCAGAATGTCATCCACTTTTTGTGCTGGAGAAACAGAACTTCTTAATGCACCAATTAACACTTTTTTTTTGTAATTATTGCAGTCCCCTGCAATAACAGTCCCTATTACAATTAGTATATCTTTTTTCCCACATAATTACTTATAATGTCTTACAATTTTGAATCAGTATTTTTCTTAATTCCATGAAAATGGATTGTAATGGCTCAGTTGACTGAAGTGTTACTGAAGTGTTACTGTTCACCTTCTATATACAAATATATATAAAATATTTTATATATATAAAATATAGAAGACATACTGTAAACAGTGCTGGACAACATTCTTACCCCAGATTATTTTAAAACTCTGTGCATGAATTTTTCCTTTCACCGTGGGTTTTGAAGGTACTCCAGGTTTGTCTGGACAAGTAAGGTATTCCACTGTTTCACTTGGACTGCTTTTCCCTTCTGAGTTGTATGCAATTACCTGCAAATATATATAAAATACTATAAACACACTGGTATCCTATTCACTGTTTATTGTAAGGACAATTTAATTTAGATGTGTATTTAGACAGATAGATACATATTAAATTATCACAAGAAGTTATTTAGTCTCATAGTTAGACAATTACTACACTGAAAATAAAAGTGCATGCAAATTCCTAGGAAAAAACCCCAAACCTTAAAAAAATCCCTCTCACACTAGTATAGTACCTTCTTTTACAGAAACACATTCAGAGACAAAAAAGGGTTTATATGGGTAAGTTGTACGAACAACAGCAAGTGGGATATAAACTCTTCAGTCCCAAGGAAAATGATGGCAAAGGTTGTGAAAGTTATTACAGGCATGTGAAGGACAATAAAGTAATTAGATTTATCAAGGGTAAATCACATTCAACCAACCTGAGTGCCTTGCACAATGAAATAATTTGCTCAGCAGATGGGGGAGAGCTGTGGACATCATCTACCCTAATTTTAGTTTGATATGATCTCCCAAAGCATCCATGTAGACAAGCTGGTAAAACACAGACAGAACAAATGGACCACAAGATGGGTGTAGAAAACCTGACAGAATGCCTGGCTCAAAAGGTGCTGGTTAGTGGTTTGAAGGTAAATTAGCAGCTGCTTAAGAGGGGATTTCCTCAGCAGCTGATCCAATGTCAGATTCTATTCAATATCTTTAGAAGTGCTCTGGATGACAAAAGTGAGTGATGCTCCTAGGTTTGCATATGGCACCAAACTAGGAGAAGATAGAGATGGGAGGGAAGAGCCACCATGCAGACTTTGACAGGCTGAAAGACTGCATCAACAAGAACTGCATGAGCTTTGGACAAAAATAATTTTGCACCTGGGATGGAACAACCCAGCACCAGTACAGTCTGTGGTCTGACTGGCTAGCCAGCTTTTCTTTTTTTCAGCTCTGCTGAGAAGGACCCTGGGTGGGAGCAAGCCAAATGCATCAGCAAGGCATCTTTGCAGTAGCAAACCCAAATTGTTTCAGGGGCTGCATCAGCAAGAATTTAGGCAGAAGAGCAAGGGATGTGATTATGCCTCTTTACTCAGCACTTCT
Organism: Chiroxiphia lanceolata; assembly: GCF_009829145.1. Lineage (NCBI taxonomy): Eukaryota > Metazoa > Chordata > Aves > Passeriformes > Pipridae > Chiroxiphia > Chiroxiphia lanceolata. The sequence continues at coordinate 57,503,832 of NC_045638.1, forward strand.
CAAGCCATGCTTGGAATACTGTGTCTGGTTTTGGTCCTTTCAGTTCAAGAAACACTGAGAAACTGGAGAGTTTAGAAGAGAGCCAGCATGATGACTAGAGGATTGAAGAATTTGACACAGGAAAAAAAGTAGTTTTATTCTGCCTAAGAAAAAAGAAATTTAATTGAGAAGGATCTAATCACAGCCTTTCAATAGCGAAAGGATAGTTACAGAAGAGATGAAGATACTGCCTTCAAAAAATACTGACAGGACAAGAGTCAGTAGACACAAAATGGGTTAGGGAAAATTCTAGCTGGATTTAAGAGAAGAAAGTAATCAACACTAGAACAGACTGCCCAGGGAAATGGGCAAATCTCCATAGCCAGAAATACTGAAATCTCAGCTCAACAGGGCTGAGACAGGCTTGCATTGCCTAACCTAAGGCCCTGCTTTCTCCAGAAATTTAACCCAGATGATTGCCAAAACTCCTTTCCAACCTAGACTTTTCTGTGATTCCAGGAAATGAAATTCCTGCTATTCTTAACTTTTTAGTTTAGTTTAGCAAAAAGCTAAACAACCTAAAAAAAAAAAAAGTTTTTTTGGCTTTTATACTTGTTTTAAAAATGAGCAGAATCAAAATAAGAGCAGTGATGTTAGTACAGACTGAGAAAAGGAAATGTGAGCTAGCATGTCTCTCAGACAGTAAGTCTCCTGATACAGTTTACAAGATTAATAACCATCTCCTTGTCTTTGTGCCCTTACAAATGAAGTTACACAGGCAGTTAGCATTTACCTATTATAATAAGGTTTCAAATGGTTATAAAGCTTCTTTCAAAAGCCTTAAGGAATATTACTACTAATTAAGTCTTTCCCTGTATAATAAAAATTAAAGACCTGATTAACACAACATTTGTTTCTCCTTTATGCCCTGCGAATGAGTGAACAGAGACTTCTGTTTACTGTTTTGCTAATAAGAATAGGGAATAAACATTGATTTTTTATTTTAATGAGAAACTTAGAACATATAAGTAACTATACATTTACTAGTAATTAGTATGCTTAACGTGAAAGATTACTTTCAAAGGAAGACTGTGACCAAGTCCTGTAAAAGCTAGTTTCAAGGTAATTAGCTATTCATGTGTGGCCATAATAGTGCTAGGAACACTAGCTAGTAATGTCCCTGCAGAGTCAGACCAGGATCCAGTTTGCCTGAAGGTCCCTTTCAGCAAGGCTGTTCCTAGCATATACTGGGCTCACTGGTTATTCTGACCCAAGTGCAGAACTTTGCACTTGTCTCTGTTTAATTTCATACTGTTTTTCTACCTCACTCTTCTAGCCTGCCCAGGTCTCTCTGTAAGATGGCTTCTCCTTCTGATGTATTCATCTGACCACTGAGTTTAGTATCACCAGCAAACTTGGTGAGGATGCTTTCAATCCCATTGTCAAGATCAGTTGTGAAAATGAACAGTGTGGGGCCTCATATTGATCCCTAGGAGCTCATACTTCAGACGGGTTGCCAGCCTGAGCAAAAACCACTGATCACCACCCTCTGAGTGGGGCCAGTTTTCTACTCATCTCATGGACTACCTATCCAGTTTGTATCTTGCCACTTTGTCCAGGGAGAAGGCTGTGGTAATCTGTTGAATGCTTTGTTGAAGTTTACGTAAAGAAAATCCACTGATCTCTTTGGGACAACTGAAAGTGTTGCTTTGATATAGGATGTGATCAGGCTAGTCAGGCACGATTTACTTTTGGTGTAGGTTTTTCCCAATCACTTGCTTCGTTTGGCTTGTAATAGTCTGTAGGAGGATTCTTCCATTACTTTTCCAGGGACTGAAGTAAGACTAATGGGCTTGTAGTTCCCTGGATCCTCTTTTGGGCTCTTCTTGTAGATGCCCTCTTCCCATTTGCCCTTTTCCAGTCACCAGGGACATCTGATCAAATAGTGATCTTGCAGCAATGTCAGCCACTTCTCTTAACATCCAGGAGAGAACCGAGAGACCAAAGCTCAGTCTTGTCACAGTTACCTTGTTCTGTGATCTGGGATCCAGTTATGACAGTAAAGGCAGAGGCAAAGAAGGTATTGAGAACCTCTGCCTTATTTGCATTATTAGTAACTTGCTTCCCAGTCCTGTTTAGCAATGGGCCTTTGTATGCCTTCCCTGTGCTTCTGCTTACTGCTCACATATCTGAAGAACCCTTTTTTGTTGTTCTTCACACCTCAGGCCAATTTCAGTTCTAACTGATCCTCAGCCTTCCCAACTGCAACTCTGCATGTCCTAAAAAGGTTCTTGTAGTCTTTGATGGCTATTTGGTCACCTTCCCATGGCCAGATGCTTCTTTTTAGCTTTTAACCACATCCAAGGCCAGACAAACCTAAGCTAACAAGTTCAGCCCTCAAGACTTGTTAGAATGGGCTCACACCATGGTAATATCAATGATTTGCTAACAAATTTTTTTTTATGATCTCAACTGTGTTTAGACATGTTTAGAGTCTATCAAAGAACCTCACAGCCACACTAAGTAATACTACCCACGTCTATGAAATACAAAAGCCAAATAAAACCCCGAACTGGTTAAGAACATGGACTTGTGACCTGGAATTTCAAGGTATCTGCAATTGTGCCCTTACAGAGGTTCTCGTTCCTTCTACAGAGACAATTAATGAAGCAGGTGTTCAGATGATAGTTTTAAGAGACCGAAATTGTAAGAAACTGGCATTGAATTCAGTTTTCTTAGAAAAGGCCGTCTCCAGTTCTGAGTCAATCTCAAGCTACTCTGGTACAAAAAAACCCACTCAAACACATGAAAAAATCTTACCCTAAATTTATATTTTGTACTGCGCCTCAAATTCTTCACTGTGTAGGTAAGATCGTCACCATCATATTTTGGCTTGAAACCATATCCCTGCAGAATTAAACAGGATCATTTGAAACATCTTTGCAGACCAGAGGATGTAACATACATCATACAAATAACTACTGTTTCAAACTGTAATTGTTATGCTTTCTGACAAAGTAACGAGTGCACCTTCATTGTGTAAACACAAAATTTTTTTTTTGAGAGGAGCGAATTCATTATCCATTTTCCAATCAGAAGAGGAGAAAAGAACAGTAAGAGAAACATACACAGGATCACCACAAATTATATCTAACATTTTTAAAGGGTAGAACAGTATTAATTTTAAAACAAAGATAGTTAGGCTGAAATGACATCTAGAGGGACCACACTTCATGATGCAATTAGTTTGATCCAGCTCTTATAAGGCTTAACTTTCACACACAAATTTACAAAGCTAGAAGTAATTTAAATGTCTTTGGAGGAATTGGGCTTAATAACACTAAACACAATAAAAAGAAGAAAGCTATGTGGTTTGGTCACAACAATGGCAAGTCGTTAGCTTAATTTCAGAAAATACAGTTCCTTGCAGAATATTCTATCAAAAGTAATAATGATTACACTTAGTACAATAATGTATCAAACACACACATTTAAGTCTCTTTTCTTATTGAGAATAAGTATTCTAAACTTACTGAGTTCTCATCCTCCATCTCTAATATATACGAGATTCCTTCATCTGATGGTGTTCCTGAGGGTTTTGTCCACTGAAGGGATAACCAAGTAACTCCAGCATTAATCAGCAAAGGACTTGCTGGTGTGGTTGGGGCAGTGCCTGAGGTATGATACAGGACTTCTTCACTAAAATCACTGTTTAAAACAGACAGTATGTAAACTAACTAAACACAATAATTATTTCTAGAAAAACAAAATTCTTACAGTTATGACAGTTACTTGTACATAAGCACAATGGGAAATTGTAAGCTGGTACATGCAGATGACTTAACTTGCCCATGAGTCTGTCAGGAACAAAACATCTGAACAAGGGTAACATATTCATAATTGAAAGATTTTCAATGTTTTGCTAACCAAAATGTTTTACTTTTTCATATTAACTCAGTATTCTAAAACAGTAGAGCTCTATATGCAATAATATACTAATACCACAGAGTCAAATTGAAAATGTATTCAAAATGAAAACATGAAGGCATGAAAGCGTATATGGGAAGACCTCAAAACAAATTTTGCTTATGTGTTCCAAGATTACTTTGAAGTACTAGTTTCTCTAGTGATTCAGAAAAATAGAGTAATAGTCCCATTCAATGTTAAGCTACTTGAAGAGTTGATAATATGAAAATCTTATTGCAGAACAAATGAAGTAGAGTGCATACCAGTGAATTTTCTAACACAACTGTTAACCTTATCTGATGACAATTAGATACACCTTGTGGTGAAAACACAAACAATTTATATAAAAAGACATCCTGTGAAACAGAGGGATGCAAAAGTCATTAAACAGGTACTATGCTTGCACAGATGGTCTAACATATCCAGCTATACTTAAAAAGAACCCATCTGTTCTCAGGTGGCATTTGCTGCTTCTACGTGAGATCTGAAGAAACATTCACAGGCCTAAAGCTAATCTAGGTTTTTTAACTATATGAAACCAATGCGACAATTAAACTACAAATGTGTAATTTTAATCTGAAAGCTAAGGATTACCTAAGTGAGCATCAGGAGGCCCTGAAAATGAAATCCTCTATACGGCTCAAACAGCTGTACCAGTTAAAGAGCTCCTGTTGGAACCTGACTTGCCTGAAGAACCTCAATATAAAGATACCTCTTACTCAAGCTACATTATAATAACGCACATACTGTAAATTTTCATCTGCATTAAAGTACTTTTGGTGTTTAAAAAAAATAATCTTACAGACAACACATTATCAAGAGTGTTGATAGCACACAAAGTTGACATATCGCCTGTGTGGACATGCAGACTGTCAAATACTGTCAAGCAAGAAGTGAAAAAGTGCAAAACGAGAAAACTTTTTAAATTTGTGGGAAAAATAACTTTTTTCCTTGTAAGAAATCACAAGCAAGAAAATCTCTGAAATAGAGATTGTTTGATACCTACAATACATTAACTAACATTAACCTAAACAAAGGTCAGCAATTTTATAGATAGTCTAGACAAAGCATTAAGAGAGGCTTGATATAAATATTATGTCTATCTCTATTCACAACAAACTATTGAAGGAGTTATATCTTACAAGCAGATATAAGGTAAAAGATATCGCATCTTAAAAAAGATTTAATCTCTTTACTTGATTGAACCACTTCAAAACACACTGAAACAAATGAACAGTTCCAGCGATACCCACTCTTGAATGACTATTAAACAATTTCCTCAGAAGTACAACAATACTATTCATTTTTTAAAATAGATTTTATTTTTCAAGTATTCTTTAGCCATTGTTTCATGTGAGGTTAGAATTAAATTTAAAAATGAGTAACTCGAAGATAAAATATCTGTTCTTGTTGGTAAAATTATTTAGACAAAATTCTGTCTCCAGATGCCTAATGTTCTCAACATTCTTTATAAGGAATAAACAGGCACTCTACACTAATAAACATTATTTCAAGAGACTTCTTGATTAAATAATACCATGAAGACAATAAAGCACATCTTCATAAGGCTATGAAATACTGATTTAAAAATCTATTCAGCATGATTAGTTTAAGAAGGGTACTTAACTGATCAGTGTCTTCAAAGCTTACACTGGAGGAATTTGTAATATGTGCAGCTATTCCTAGAGGATATATTTACACTCAGATGCAAAAGCGGAACAGGAAGAGAGCTTGAGCACTGGACCCTGGTTAACTGCCAGCTCCCTCCCGGTTTTTATTTTTAACAGTTCCAACTAAATCTCATCAAGATGAAGTCCAGGAGAGACTAAAGAGAATAATTAATTACAGGAACATCATCCAGAAGGCAGTAATGTAAAAAAGACCATCAGAGCACACCAGCAGTTGTTCTGGTCCACTATAGTGTCTTCTGACAGTGACAGTGGCCCATGTCTTAAGCAAAGACATGGGAACAAGCACTACATGCAACGCATTCCCTGAGTACTCTCCAAAGCCTCCCAACACATGCCTCAGATCTCCCAAGCCAGCTGCATTTTCCCCACACTTAATAGTCTCCAGAAGATTTCTTCTGCCCAGCATGAGTTATGACTTCAGCTCTGGCTCCCTACTCTTTATGCTGTTCTTCAAAACTGTCCAAGCAGGCACTGTTGCTTCAAGCACCTCCTTCTGCCAGCGGAAGGACACAAAACACACATCCTCTATTTCATGCTATAAAAACACCACTCTGATAAGCTGCAGCACAATTTTCATAATATTTCAAACAGTGAATTAAAAAAACAAATGCAAAATAGCAATTTTAGGCTGATGGCTAGGGAAATCTTATTTTTATGCCATACAGGACTTCAAGGTCCAAGTGCTTCTAGGTAGCATGGACACCAGCAGTCTGCTCTAGAGGTGATGAGCCCCGGTAGTGTGACTGTTAGCCACATTAATCCACTTCACCTGATCATCAAGAAGCATTCCCGAGAACTAATGCACCCAGTAGTGCAAGCATAACTTGAAAATACATTGTTGGGGGTTTTTTTCAAGGTCTTATTTATATCCTCTACTATGCTGGGAATCACAGAATAGCTGAGGTTGGAAGGGATCTCTAACCATCTCATCTAACCTCCCCTGCTCAAGCAGGGTCAAGTGATTTGTAGGGCACAGGTAATCTGAAAAATTAAAAATCTAATCACATGCTGTGAATTAACTAAGCAATTGGACTAGATGATCACTGTAGGTCCCTTCCAACTGAAATATTCTATATTTCAGTTCATTCCAGTTGGACAAAAGAATTTTTTCTTTAAATGCCACCATATGTTTTTCCCAAATGAACGTATGCATATTTACCTCATTCCCATGTCATTTTTGGCTGCTAGCCTAAAGGTGTACCCCATTGCTGGTGATAGTTTAGTGATCCTATACTGCTTCTGTTGACCGTAATAACACTGGCAAAACTCTCCATTTCCTTTTCCCTAAAAAGGAATAAATTAATCACATTATTCATCCTATTACATATGCATCCATCAATTATAGTAACACACAAATATGAAGTAAACTCATTTTTTGAAATGAAATATAACTCAAAAATCTCCCATATAGTGAGGTAGTAGCATATGAAATTTTGTATGTATATTAAATCGGCGGCTTTTTCCCTTCCTTTCCATTTCCCAGTTCCACAGGGCTGAAACAAAAAAAGCCATGAAGCTTCTGCAGCTCTGCCATCTCAGGATAGCTGTCCAGGTAGGGACTGCAAGATGTTTGCAGAGGCATAGCACATCCACCCCCTTTGTACAGAAGAAAGACTGTCATTGGAAAATGATCCTTCACTGTCAGCTCTCGAACACAATATTGGACTACAAGTGAAAAAGCCACTATTAAGAGTGGCAGAATCACACAATTAAGATCCTACTATTTTATATTCCCCAGGAAAAAAATTAAGCAATATTCTGATAATTGCTTCAGGAATTCCATATTTGTCACACACCTCTAAATAGAAGTCATAATTTTCAAACAACTTCATGTACACAGTCACATGCAACTACTTAAAAAACCTACGAAATTAAAAATACAATAGAAAACACTTGCTTACTTCATCCCATTCTAAAAGGTAACTGTGGATTTTGGAACCATTATCACAAGATGCCTGCAACAGGAAAACAAGAAAATTAGAACTCTTAACTGGAAACAAGACCATTTAAGGAAAAAATGTATGTAGGGGTCAAACCATGACAAGAACGGCAGAAGGCAAATGATGCTCCCCTTATACAATTGTTTCACTTGCCAAGACAGCCCTAGTTCAGTCTCTATCCACTGAACACTTGTTTTGTGTTTATGGTTTTGTTTTGTAATTTAGATCTTGAAAAAGTATTCAGGCAGTTGTGTAAAATGCTATAGTATTTTTCTGAGCAGCTAGATTGCAGTTCTGCTCAAATTTCAGTCTTTTCAGGCTACTTAATTTGCTTTGCACAAACAAGCCATGTTCAATGGCAGAGAAAGGAATCGGTTCCACAGTACAGCAGGGGACTGGAACTCAGTAACTTTATTTGCAAAGGCTCCTTTCTTTTCTGTGAATCCTTCTCTTCTTACTGAAGGCCACATTTAACCCAGTGCATCTATTTCCAGTCATAGAACTGTAACTGAAATTAGTATGTTTGATGAAAATTTTCCATTTCAATGAACTGATATTTTATTGACAAATCCACAACAATTCTGAAGAGTTTAAAATATTTATTTTAAAGGCTGTGAAGCAATTCTTACCTTCCATTGAAGAGTAAGAGAATTTTTGGTCCGATTAGTTATCCTGGGCAGATTTGGTGTATCAGGTTCACAACTCGTTGTGGTAAAACTCTCTGCTTCTGAAGGGCTCCCCTTTACACAGTTGCATTCTACTTGTACTCTGAAGTGGAAAAGAGTCAATAACATTTTGCTTCAAAATCTGTGTCTGTAGTTTCCAAAGAAAACTGAGTATTCAGAATTAAGTTACTGCCTTGCTGCTTCATTATTAAAATATCACTGTTATAAATAAATAACTGGAAACATCTTGGTCAATTAAAGTAATGTGAAAGAAAAGAATCCTTTACTTTGGATGTACATCATTACCATCAGTCAGCTTTAGTCTCATAATTATATTTGAAATATATCTGTTATTAGCTGTACCTTGGTTGGGAAATAATGGTAACATTTTGCAGGCTCATTATCTATTGCAGATGTATTAACTGATAAGCAAGTGCTTCCGTCAGATGAGCACAGTGAAGCTGTTGATACATTTTCAGAGTCTCCTCTGTACTCCTTCAAGACCTTGCTGAGCCTGTTCACCCTGCCCTCTCCTTCAGGAAGGCTATGAATTAACTCTCCACCTACTTCAGAAGAGTGAATTCTTGCTTCTGTCTCAAAGAGAAACGGTTTGTTTTTCAAACAGCTTGTCTCTAAGAGGAAATACATTACTATCTTCTGGCCTCTCCCTGCCCCTAACTTGTGTAGCTGTGCCTTGTATCTTCCTTAGGCGAACGGCACTTTATTCTGATTCATCTGTTCCTTTGAAAGAAAAAAAAAAACAAAACCCCAAAAAAACCCCTTTTCTCTGGTCATGGATATAAGACCTGGGTTGCTGGCTTATGAAGATGCAAAAATCATTATCCCTTGCCCTACTAAAAAGTCTGTCCCCATCTTTCTTATAAGCCCCCTTTAAATACTGAAAGGCCACAAAATGTCTCCCTGGAGCCTTTTCCAGGCTGAACAACTCCAACTGTCTCACCCTGTCTTCACAGGAGAGGCGCTCCAGCCCTCTGACTGTTTTTGTGTCCCTCCTCTAGACCCACTCTAACAGGTCCACATCCTTTCTGTGCTGGGGACCCCAGAGCTGGATGCAGTACTCCAGGCGGGGTCTCGCCAGAGTAGAAGGGCAGAATCACCGTCTTTGACCTGCTGTCCGTGCTGCTTTTGGTGCAGCTCAGGATACAGTTGGTCTTCTGCGCTGTGAGCACACATTGCCAGGTCATTTCCAGCTTTCCAACCACCAGGACTTCCATGTCCTTCTTGGCAGAGCTGCTCTCAATCCCTTCATCCTCCAGCCTGTACTGATACCCACAGTTTCCCCGACACAAGTGCAGGAGCTTGCATTTGGCCTTGTTGAATCTCATCAATCCATACTGAACCCATGGGCCCACTGCTCAAGCTTGTCCAGATTCCCCTGGATGGCATCCTGTCCCTCAGGCATGTCAACTACACCACTCAGTTTGCTGTCATCTGCTGAGAGTGCATCAGTCTATATCACTGATGAAGATATTAGACAGTACTGGTGCAATAGAGATGCCTCAGGAACACTATCCGGACATGGAGCCATTGATCACTACTCTCTGAATGTGACCATCTAACCAATTCCTCATCCACCATGAGTCCATCCATCAGCTCCACATCTCTCCAATTAAGAGAGAACAACGTTGTGGGGGACTGTCTCAAAGGCCTTACAGAAGTCCAGAAAAGTGACATCTGTAGCCCTTCCCTTGTCCACCGATGTAGCCACTCCACCACAGGCCACTAGGTTGGCTAAGCAGGACTTGCCCTTGGTGAAGCCATGCTGGCTGTCTCAAATCACCTCCATGTCTTCCATGTGCCTTAGCATAGTTTCTAGGAGCATCTGTTCCATGATCTTCCCAGGCACAGAGGTAAGGCTGACAGGTTGGTAGTTCCCAGTGTCTTCCTTTCTACCCTTTAAAGAAAATGGGTGTGGTGTTTCTCTTTTTCCAGTCACCTAGGACTTTGCCTGGCTGCCGTGACTTTTCAAATATGATGGAGAGTGGTTTCACATGTGATGGAGATGGCAACTACATCAGACAATTCCCTCAGGACTCTGGGATGCAACTCATCAGGTCCCATAGACTTAGGTTCAGGTTCCTCACGTGGTCCCAAACCTGCTCTTCTCTTACTGTAGGAGGGACTTTACTCCCCCAGTCCCTATCTCACGGTCCATCCACTTGACAGAAGTGGGAAGAGGGGTTGTCAGTGAAGACTGAGGCAAAAGAGTTGTTGAATACTTCAGCTTTCTCCTTGTCTGCTGTTACCAGTTTGCTAGTTGTGTTCATAAAGGGGGGATGTGCTTTCTCTGCCCTTCCTTTCTGGCTGACAGAGCTACAGAAGCCCTTATTAGTCTTTGCACCCCTTGCCAAGCTCAGCTCCAAATTACTCTCCAATATTTAAAAACAAAGAGGGAAGAAGAACACCTAACTGCATCTTTCCAATCCTATGGTATTTCTTCTGACCTCCTGAAGCAGCAAATTCTGCTAGAAGGGTACAGTTACACTGAGCTGGGGCCATCCTTTCTGGCACATATGGGGTCAGGTTCACTGATCTACTGGAGCAAAGCAAAAGCAGCATAATGTGGCTTTCAGGTGGCCAGCAGTGAGCATCTTCCTGTGCTAGGTACTTTCCTCTGCTGCTTGTGGAAAATTGAGAGAAAGCAGCATCTGTGCCTGACTCCAAGGACAGAAAAAGGTCACTGTGCTGGCATGAAGCAAAGAGCATGGAGGTAGGATAGGGGTGCACTAATCATCATATGTTTTCCAAAATGGACTGAGTGGTCAACTAAGCCAAAAATGTCCATTTGTGACTCAAAGGAGGGTGAGAAACGGTAAAGACAATCTCTGAAGACTTATGTAAATACACAGATACAATGAAACTTTTAAAATAATTCCACTGAATTTAATGAAGAGAAAATGAGATACTTACTTTGCATGGTAATCAGTTGCTGGCCTGAGATCATTTACAGTAACTTTATTTTCTTCCCCACTGGAAAGAGATACAATTTTGTTAAAGACTATTTCAGAATCCCATACATTTATAAAAAAGACATATATCATCTAACCCACTCACCTAACATACCTTCTATGAAATGTATTTGCTAACAGTTTAACATTGTTGCTAAATATAGTAAAATGTAAATGCATTTATCTTGGAATTTTAGAAGCTTCTTGCATTACTTGTTCTTTTGCCCTGGTGGTTTTGGGGCACTTTTTAGTTTGTTTGTGCTTTTTAAAAAATAATTTTTATTTTCCTCTTTACTCAGTAAGTTGCATGTGTATGCATGCATGTTATTACACAAAAAACCCCATTACAGTACTGGGGCCTACAGAAGCTCAGTTCAGCCTTGCAAAAACAATTATCTAAAACTGTACCTGACTGCATATACCTACTTGCTAGAGTCTAGTAAACAGAAAAGGCACCTAAGTAACATCAAACAGTTTGCTTTTGCTGACATCAGCTTATGTTAGCAAAGTTCATTTCTTTTCCTCTAGTTTCTAGTATAGGAATATCGTGATTCCATGAAATCCATGGAAGGTGACCATGATAAACTAGCTAGATACATAGGTTTATAATTATTAGAGAGGTCTACACCTTTAAGGCTAAATTTTACTGTTATGTTTCTCCAAGTTGCAAAAAACTGACTGAAGACCATTGTGTTAGGAATGAAACAATGAAAGAGTTTTGTTTGCTTTGCTGCTACTATGAGTTGTGTTCTGAGTGAATTTACTTATTTTTTTCATATCATAAGACTGTCTCTTATGAAGAGCAATTTTGGGGAAGGGAGGAATAACATTACTGGGAGCAGAAGCATGTGCTGACATGAATAATGATAAATACAATTTGTATTTCTCACTTCTTGCATCTCTCACTATTTGAGAACCCATGGTTTCTAATGCATCTGGTTGAAATACAGCAAAGTGGTATTAAAACACGCCTCCAACATGTAAGAACAAAGTCTTTACATTCCAATTGATGGGAGAGACTTCAGTAATAAAACAAAACAAATTCTACTGAAAAAAAAGTAGTTAATTTCAAAATAGCAGTTGCACAAAACTGGCAATTATTTAACTCTCTGGAAAACAAGCAGATTTTAAATGAGGTTTTAACCCACATAACTCAATGCAGCAGTGATTAAATGAAAATAACAAACACCTACATGTATACAGTTTTGTACTTTCCATCTTTTCCAGTATTTGAAATCATCACTTCATAAGTATAAACCTCTGGCATGTCGTTCTTGTCAGTGTCTTCTCTGGTGTCACTGGATGGAGGGGACCACATAAGCAGTGCTGTTCTTGCCTGAATATCTGACACCTGTAGAAACACAACTTTTGAGACCTCTGCCATTTAAGTGCTATTATATACAAACACTACTTTGCCAAAAAGGATCAAATAAGAGAGAAGAAAATAATATACCATTAGCAAATCAGAATATTTATACTCATACAATAGCTACTAACTTGTTTTTACAGATGAAATCAAGCTGGAAATACAAGCAGTGCCATGAGAAAACCGCAATCCCGGGCACGGGGCTGAGGGCAGAGACATCTCTCGGTACCGAACGCCACCCAGTGGGCTGCTGAAACATGGACTGAAGCGCTGGTGAGGCAAAGCACATCCTGGGACATTGGGCACTTCATTAAACCACACTCGGGCACATTTTTCTTTGAAGTCACACAGAATACGATTTTTTTTTTAATACTTTCTTGCCAACTCAGTTTTCTTATGAAATCTATATACATATATATAGATGAAGGCATGCTCACAAGGTCCATGTACATATACATAAAAATATATATATAGACAATGTCCTGAAGAATGTCTATATATAGACAATGTTCCTTGGTGTTGTTTGCCTGCACAGCCCACCCTTTGCAGAAAGGCCTGGATAACAAAAGTTGGTGTGACAGAAATACAAATATAAGCAGTGTGTGCGAATGCAACACTTCCAATTGTCTGACAAGTGTTTGTCCCAGCAGACTAATCATGCTAAAGGCAGTGATCCCCACGTGGGTTAAAGGGGTTAAATGGAAATAGGGAATCACAAAGAGACTTCTGAAACAGAAGTAATCAGCTTCAGAAGTATAAATACAGCATGAAAACTTGTAACAGAGCCCAAGGATGCTGGAGTGGAACAGAGCAATGATCAAAACCTGGCCTGACAGCATAAGAAATTGCCCTGCCACCACTGCTGCCTCCATCCAAGCCTGATGGATGCCATGAGTAGCTGCACCTCAGCTGCTGTGACAGCAGTTTGGAATGCAGCAGACACAGAACTACAGCTTGGGTGTGTACATGTGACCTGGTGAAGAATTTTCTCAGTGGCCTGTGGATTAGCAGATTGTAGGGAACAACACGGTTACATGCAAAGCTGCTAACGCACAATGGAGATGCGTGACTAGAGGCACCCACACTCCCAGAAGAGTGGGTGCTGCTTGAAACCCACACATGCTGCAAGGGGCTGGGGATGCTCATATGAGTGCCTAGGTGCATGCAGGTGATTACAAATCTTTAGGATCTGTTATAGAAGGATGCCTAGAATTTTGTGGGTGTTAATAAATATTGCACTTCTGCTGTTGCAGTTTGTACCTTGCACCCACCTACTGTTTACAATCATTTCACAAAAGAAGTGAAACACATTCCATTCATTACATGAAATGATCAGTTTTACAATATGACTGTAATATGTATCTATTTTGGGAATAATTGCTTTTGAAAATCTATTACCTGAAGTATCAGAATCAAAAAGCTATCCTCACAACTGGTGTTTGCAAATTGCTATGATCTACTGAACTAAAAACCTGAATGGGTCAACTTCAAGAATGAAGCAGAGAGGGCATGACTTACTGATAACAAAAACAGAAAGAAGAAAAAATTCAAACAGTGTGAGCCTCAATGCCTTGGAAATAATGTCACTAAACACTTATGTGCTAACAAGATTGCGTATCATATCCTGAAGGGGATCAAATGTTGGTATGACTATAGACTGAAATTCTTGGGAAACACAATTCAAAGTATGGTAAGAAAAATTCTACTATCAGCTTGATGGGATCACAAACTAGACGAACACTATCTACAACCACTTCAGTAAAATTCTAGCATTTCTAGAAGTCTTTGGAGTTGTGGGAAGAATCTGATAAAAGCACCCTCTCTGACAATTTTAATCCCACCGTCCTGAGTTGCAGAAGGTGGCAGGAGATCATGAAGGAGAGAAATGGGGACCTACTGTATTTCAGGATTAGTAGGATCCATTCTAAGATGATCTATTCCTATGTTTAGCTACCTTAACAGTGGAATTCTTATTTCCTAGTGTCCTTGTACTGTCTCTCTCACTACTAGCTAAGCCTACTAGTCCTAGCCACCATGGAGTTGAACATTAGATCTTCCCCTCCTTTCTGCAGTTGTTTCTTATGTATTTGAAGATACTTAGTATTCAAGTCTCCCCTCATCAAATCTCTGATCATTCTCACTGTTCTCTATCTCCTACGAGTCATTTTATTAGTGCTTTACCCAGAACTGCACATAACATTCCACCTAATGCTTTGCTAATGCCAAATTGTCTTACACACCTGATTGATTACATTTCCTTCATACATCTTGGTCTATCTTTGTTTACACCAGAGAAGTAATGCTGTTGGTAGGAGTGAGAGGTGGCATTACAACTTGTATTGGGTTTGTGTGGCAAGGTTTTGGTAGGTGGGATGGGGGAGGATACAGGGGTGGCTTCTGTAAGAAAATGCCAGAAGGTTCCGTCATGTCTGACAGAGCCAATGCCAGCTGGCTCTAAGACAGATCCACCACTGGCCAAGGCTGATCCCAGCAGTGACAGTGAGAGTGCCTCTGGGATAACAGAATTAAGAAGAGGTGAAAAAAACCCCCAACTTTGCAGAAGAACAACTGCAGACAGAGAGAAAAGTGAGAGTAGGCGACAGAAACAGCTCTGCAGACACCAAGGTCAGTGAATAAGGAAATGGGGGAGGTACTCCAGGCACTGGAGCTGAAATTACCCTGCAGTCTGTGATGCAGACCATGGTTAGGCAGACCATTCCCCACAGCCCATGGAGGTCCATGGGCGGAGCAGAGATCCACCTGCAGCCTGTGCAGGACCCCATGTTGGAGCAGGGGGATGCTTGAAGGAGGTTGTGACCCTGTGGGAAGCCCACACTGGAACAGAGTCCTGGCAGCTCTCTTGTGCCCAGCTGAGGAGGGGAGCAATAGAAGGGCTTTGGTGGGCACCTGGCACCCAGCCAGAGTCAACGCACCACAGATCTTATTTGAACATTAAAAGATTAGAGGTTTCAACTGTTCAGTACAGAGAGAGCAGGGAGAGTGGGAGGGAGATCAAAGAGAACATTACAGACTACAGAGTAACAGACAACTTAAAGGACTTTGGTAAAATTAAACTCAAGAGTACTAGTGAAAATCATTACAGATCAACAAGCATCACAGAGAACACGGTGAAATGTTAAGTCTGTGACTGGATGAAAAATTGTTATCCCAAGTTATTCCTCCGGCACAACGTTTGTTGGTGAACTCGTACAAACCTTCCAGAAGACTTGTAAAATAATAGATGACAAATGCTAACACTGTGACTACAACAATGAAGCAGCATTATGTACCAAGCTAAAAGTCAGTGACTATGTAGGTTGTTCTGGTGTTTTACTTTGTGTAAACAGGTTGTGACTACAGAATATTATGAAGGGCTGAAGCTTTGTTGTGCCAATTCGCCAAAACTTAAATGCAACAGTTAGTAGAACCAGAAAAGCAATGTGAAAAGTATTCATAGAAGCTGGAAAGTAAGGACATCCTAAAGGTGCATAAAAAGCCACAGTGTATAAACCGGATATAAATTATTTGTACATACCCACGCACATGTGCAAATAGGGAAAAATATGTTAGCCAAAAAGATACAGTTCAACAGAATTTACAGAAGTTGTTAAAAACATTCAGTGAAACAAAAAGGCTAACGGGATTTAAGACAAAAGATAAAAAAAAAAAAAAGGAAAAAACGTAGCAGGGAAGCTCCAAGCGAGGCACTGCTCTGTTCCTGGTGGATGTAGAAGTTAAAATTATAAATCCATCCTGCATTTGCAATGAGGCTGAAGTTCATATCCATCTTGTGCAACCCTGTTGCTAAAAAATTTATAATCTAAGTGAGGAATCTGTAATAAACAAGGTGGCCAGGTTAAAACACTGGTTCCCCATGAGAAATGTGCACTCACATTAAACCAGGGAGTTGCAAGTCTAAACTAGTAAGACCTGCTGAGGAGCACTGGGGAGTGAACTACTTATGGAACAAGTGTTAAGAGGCATATACCTGAGGGCCTAGGAGAATGGGCTCAAGGCAGAAGAACAGAACAAGAGGTACAACACTTAACTACTTGGCAGGGATAAATATTGGAAACAATTTCCAACCCTGTCCCCCATACACCTGAATCTAACTGAAGTTGCCACCTTCTTTTCTGCAATCCCAGAGAATAGCAGTGGAGAAGTATGGGGTCTCCAAAAATACAGCTTGTGCATGAGGGGTCAGTAATCAGGCAAAAAGAAAAGAGTCAGCAGCAGTGACTAGTGAATAATACAGAGGTTTTTCTTCTGGACCCATATTCTATATGATGTTACATATTTTTTAATTCAGCAGCTTTTCGGTAAATTTACATATAGGTGTATGAGTATTTTCAACAACACTCAGTTGCTAAAAAAGTTTTTTAAATCACAGCCTCAAGCACTGACAAGAAAGAATCAGAGAAGTAATTCAAGTCCTTTTCAACTCATTTATAGAACATTTGGTACTGCTTTCAGATTCAACTTCCAGCTAAGAAAATGATTCTTAAAGGTAAGTTAGTCTAGGTTCAGCTATATTCTTCCTCACAAGACTATTAGTAAGGGACAAAAGCAAAGTATTAAAATGTCAAGAACTACTAAAATAAAAATTGTCTTTAAAAAACTTTTCTCCGTTGTATATATGCACTATGGTACTGTGAACCACAGAAATTTAACAGTGTTTATGGCTTGAACACTGTTAAAATGACTGAAGGACTTTTTTCCACTATAGCAAACTTTGCAAAGAAGCAACTGCTCACCAAAGTCCACCCCTCCCTGAATATGCCTACTGATTTGGACTGTGACAGGAACTTGAGATAAGATAATGGTAGTGCTATTGTCCAATTATCCCAGGAGAAGAATACAATGCTAATGGCTCAGACAATCCAGGTGCAAGCTGACAATGTGCAACTAACCGCCCAGGTGATGAGGGCCCATCCCACACTTCAGGCTACAAGCTGGGTGTTGAACAAGATAAGGAGACAGGCAAATCCTGCAAGGCAGGGTAGTGTTTCTTTTTCCTTACACAAGTGACTCAGCTGTGATAACTCCCCTCCAGGGAAGCACCAGGACAATTCACACATAGCCTGAATGGGCCATAATCTGGCATAACAGACAGCTGTAATGCCTTAGAAGGTGTCAAAGACTCATGAAATGTCCCGTGATCCAGTCCAGTATTACATCATCCATTGTAAAACTCCCCACCCCAGGTGGCCTAAGCCCATTAAAAGACACAGGAGACTTTCCTTAGTGTCACAGACTTCACTCAACACACAGGCTTCTTCCCTCACCATCCTGGGCTTCCCTCGACGGACCCAGACTGCAACCATCACTTTGCCGAGACTGGAACCCTCATCACTGAGAAGACCACAAGAAGAGGATCAGCAGGACACTGTCAGAATCTACAGTGGTGATATTTTTTCTACTTAATCTGTCTCTCCATCACTCTCTTTCTGTCCCCAACCCTCCTCCCCCTTTTTCCTATATCTTTCTATCTTTCTCTACTTCACATTTACTGTTAAACAAAATCTGTACTATTGACTTTGCCATATGATCTTGTTTGTACCTTAATTCAGGCAGAGGCATCTATCTAATAACTTTAAGAACCTGATCATAACAGGTAATCTTAGATTACATCAGCATATACTATTTTAAAACAAGACTCATAACACAAGCATAGGAGAGTAATTAGGAATTTCTTCACTAAGATGCAATTATTTAATATTGTCCTTTATCCTTGATGTTCAATAATATCCCAATAGCTGACTTTTTGAATGCTAGCCAAAGCTCTATTACAGAAATATTCAGAAATTCCTGTCAGTTTTCAATCACAAAACACTAACATATTTCCAAAAAAACCTCTAAGGATGAAAAAAGTATTTTTGAAGAAAAAAGATTTAAGATCAGAAGAATCCACTATTATTATGTGCTCTGAGATGCTTTTCAGAAAACTTGGCATTACTTATTACTTTGTATGCTTATTCAAGCAGCTGCAATTGATCCTCCTTGCAGCTCTGAGCTGTGTGCTTCAGCAAAGCACAATATTTGAGTCAGAGCCCTAGCACTAAAGAAACAAGAGGTGGGCTTGCAAAAGTGAATCTCCTCATTAACTATATTATATGTGTCATTTGGGTCAATCAAAAGAGCAGTTTTCGTATGTGCAATCTGGATTGCATTCGCAGTGACACAGGATACTTAACTGTGAGGTGCATCACATTCTAGAAGTCCACAAACATACACAGAACCACAAAATATAATGCCCTCCAAAGGGATTTACATGCTATACAGACAATCATCAAATTCTGCGTTTCTGTTGCCTCTTCTTATTAAATACTCAGCCTTCTGCGCCATTCTTCATTTTGCTTTTGCCTTTTCAGGGCCCCTCTTCTTCTCTTTTGCTTGCTTTGTTATTTTGTTAACAGACATGACAACTGATGGCGACTCTGCTCAGACACTGAGGACTCATCATGGTGAAATCTGCAGAACCACTCCAACTTACCTCAAGGCATAAAAAAGTTCAAGCAAGACCTCATTAAGTAGAAGGGTCATTTGGCAGCAGTATCACGTTACTAACTTAATACTGCCATGTATGAAACGATGGGGGATCCATACAGGCAGAAGTTCAAGAAAATCAGAACCTAATAGGAGTCTGGAGGTAGTAAAACTTATGTATCCCATACTACACAGAACTGAAGGATATGTGTGAATTAGTAATGGAGACCACCACTTGATTTAGATGTACATGCCCTGGACGTGGGCACTGAGACGTGGGACAACCCAGGACAGGTCAGCCTTCAGCATTATTCCACGCTTTCTGGAGCAGGATATGGTGCAATGGACATGGCACTGGACAGCACCCTGTATGATTATCTGATCATATGACCACCACCACAGCCAGTACTGCCTGTGCCAGCACTGTTCACCCAGGGAACAGGGTGCTGACGATCCATCAGGAACCATGATCCACAGAGTGAGTCCTTCAACCAAAACAATAAAAATCGTGCAGGAATATTTCTGATGAGAACTACAAATGGAAGGTTTGAAAGAACAATCTCGTAGTTTGCTTGTGGGAGCATGAGGAAAGCATTTCCTCGATGAAACTGTAGGAGGGTTGCTTGTGATCCTGCAAGGCCTGAGTAAGTAACAGAGATTCCTATCACATCACATCACACTCCCCCAAGCTGCAACATCACCCAGCCTTCTACCCACTTCCAGCCCTGACTGTCCCTTACCTTCATAAAGCATAAGCCTCTCCAAGTGCTGGAAGTTTGGCCTTTTGCCTCATGTACACTATGTGGTCTGTAGTAGACCACCACTGCCTATGCCTGTGATGCCTTCTGAGGTCTGCAGAGATCACTTGTAGGCACACAGCTACATACAGTGTTGTTCAAGCAAGGACATGGTAGGGCAGGCAAATAGCGTGCTTGCCTAAAAGGCATGGATGGTTGAGTTGGGATGGAAGGGAGTGAAAGAAAACAACAGTAGTAGCACAGTAGCAACAGTAGTTTTTCCCTATGTTATTAGCAACACAGTAGAAGACCACACTTGTTGATCCACAGTTCTCACAGTCTAATTTAGGAAGCTCAGAGTTCCCCTTGGCAATGCAGCCACTGAGAATACCCCAACTTGGATGGCATTCTGTATGTCCTGTCCACTGACAGAGGACTACGCACACGTTTGGAGAACTGGTCCCTGTATTTCTAGTCAGGGCAGAAAGGGCCATCCACATTGTCACTTATTAGTAATGCGTTAGTTAGGCTAAGTTATTCATTAGTAATGAGTAGTATTTTTAATAGCAAATGAATCCCTTAAATGCTTTCTGGTATTATCTTACAGCAAACCTATAGTCTTCAGATGCCCTGCACAAGTCTCTACTGCCTGATCTACCAGAGTGATAGCAATAGGTGTTTGCTAACATCTGTGGAGATGAGATGCACAACAGGCAGCAAAACCTCTGCTGGCAGGACTTTGGATGTTCTAGCTGTCAGAAGAAAGATGAGATGTAGGAAAGCTGGACTACACTCCAGATCCTGGATAAAAATCAGTGCTATCAGATGTAGACTGATATCCATTTATTACAGCCATAAATTGTTCTGACCCTTTCTCCAGCTTCTTTAAGTCTGGTCCTAATGAATTGTTCTTAATTCCAGTCTGTACTCTTTGTTTACTCTACTTCAGCCCTTTAGCCTCTCAATAAAGTTCTGGTATCTTTGTCTCACCAATCTTCATCTTTCTCAGGTGATTTCAGCCTCTTGCTACTACTGCCCACTACTGTTAATACTGACATTCACAGAGTGGCAAAGAAGAATTCTGCATAATATGTAAGTATCAAGACAATTTTAGCTTCATAAATGTTAATACATTAAAAATTACTTTGGTTGTTTACATTTCAGAAACTGGGAGATAAGTGAATTTGCTTTAGTGTGGAAAGCTAAAGATGCTTTAAATTTGGGAGAGAGAAAAGGAGGTGTAACTGTAAAATGGCAACAGATACATTCTGATTTTATCGAAAGCTTTTGTTACTTACCACTGGCTTAGCTATATTAGAAAGAAGTGCTTCCAGTGCTTTTGTTTCTTCATCCTTTTCTTAAAAAACAAAATCAAAGCAAACAGAAAGTACCCATGAATATTGTGTAGTGACTTTACAGTGAAATATCTGCTCAAAATCAGCAACTGCACACAGATGAAAGTATTTACAAAATAGAACACTTTTGTCTAGGTAACATAAAACCAAAAAAGCTCCTGATGAAGTTGTTAATATAAAACTATTTCTAAGTCTGTCCTATGATTTATGGAATACAGAAAGCCTGGCTATCTTTTATTAAGGTATAAGTTTAACATTCCCAAATCTTCGTTCGCGAAGCCCAGCCATGATAAGTTTAACTACTGCTCTGGAGAACTTGGATGAGATATTTCCATAGTTTCTCTTTGGATGTAGATGCAGTCAACTTGCAGTAGTTTTAAATATGTTATTGCACATCATCTGGAAGCCTACTGGTAACACTGCTGGCCTCCCTCAATTGCAAGGGAAAGAATCTAAGGTCTTTTGTTTCAGTTGAAGGTATTGCTGAGTTTCAAAGGACTCACAGTATATAGAAAGTGTTTTATGTACTCTCTCTTACACAATATTGAAATTTTATTATCTTGATAGAGTACTACTCAGTTTTGATAGTACAGCCAGGGATTTTTAATTCACTTAACCTTTAGTTTAAACTAAACATAAAAGAAAAACAAAGACTGACAAAATTCTTTAAAAAACAAATTCTTTAAAAAACAGATCAAATCTATTTACAACTTTGTTTCTAAGATGGTTTATGCTGTTGAAACTAATTAAATGCTTCTCTGACTTCTGTTCGACAAGTCTGAGTCTCAGTATGTCTCCCCAATGTCTCCTGAATTAAATAATTTTGAGAAGTGGACTTTTCCATTTCTTAAGTAAAATACTTCTAAAGAAACCATTAACGTAATTTTTGTAACATATGTAAGCAACAGTACATTTTATCACCTATGCCTTGGTAAAGTTAGCTCACAGATAAATACCAACTAACAAAGTAAACTGAAGTCAAGACTCTGGAACTATAGTGACAAGTATTCACTGAAGTTTGGAGCAACAGTTCCCAACTTCTGACTTCAGGCTGTATCTCAAAGGTGGCATTTGGTACTAAGTTTTCACAGGGTATCATCTACACATACTTTTAAACAGCTCTCATAGGCTGAGATTTCCTGGTTTTGATCAGATGTACTTTTGTCACAGTCCCTTTGGTTTACAGCAATCTATTATACATTGTCATAAAATTATCATCTCAAAGCAAACTTCAGCGAGTGGAGAAAATCCATGATTTTTTTCCCCCTCAACATCAGCAGTTACCAGTTCCTATTCTGAGAAAACTGTTTTTGGCTGTGATAACAAGCCTTTGATGTGTTCAGAATGTGAAGGGCTATGCCAATGACCTCAAAGTTGCATAGTGACATATCTTCAGATTTGACAATGACTGTATGACCGAGACTCAGTGAATTTAGTCTATCTGTGAGATCACAAGAGAAATAAAGATATTAATAATAAACACACTCCCTATGGCAGTGTCCTAGAAAACATGAACTCCCATGGACTAATGTGAGGACCAGTCTTTTCCTACAAGGGCCCTTCATTAAAGAGTAGGTAGGGACAGGCATTATACGGATTTTATACTACAGCAGTATCTCTTTTACAAAACATTCTTCTTTAACAAGTTGAATGTAGGTTTCCTGTATCAGACACCTGGTTCTTTCCATGTTTTCTACAACATCAAGCAGGCCATCAATATTCAGTGATTCCAAAAAATGCAAGAACCAGTAACTCTGAACAAAGCAGAGATTTTTCTTTAAACATTGTTATGTTTATGAAGTATGACTGATAATATTTTCTCAAATTTAGATGGAGACTTCCATGTCAGTTGTTTCTGTTCTCTTAGGCCCATCATTCCAATGTGATGAGCAAGCTAATTGCCCTTTAACTCCACTCTACGTAAGGCAGTGCAGTTACAGGCTACTTCTCAACTGCAAGACTGTCAAAGTGTGGTGTTCTACAAATGCTAGGCTCAGTTGGACACTGAACTTGCATCATATATTTATATGTGCGTATATATATATACTACTTTTGATAACACTTACCTTCTACTTCTGTGTCCATCTGAGAATTGCTTTTTCCTTTACCCAAAGACTTGCTTTTGGTAGAACCTGTGCTTATACCACCTGCATCTTGTCCTTTTGTAAGTCCATTATGTTCACTTGTAGGAGAAGGACATTTCTGAGGAGATGATGGAGGACTGTTTAACCTATCCTTCTGAGTTCCATGTCGATCTTTTAATTTTTTTTGTAACCTTTCATATGTTTTACTAGACCTTTCATCTCTAAAGTTGGATCTTCCATGAGCAGGCAGAGTATCTAAATGAAAGAAGAAAAAAGAAATCATTAAGAACAGAATGTAATTAAAAATCTACTTACAAATGCTATGTGTGTAAAATGCGCACTTGTGTGTAAAATAACATCTCTACTGCTATTTGGAAACTCAAGTGTCCAGCAGGTAACCTGATATACACTAACTGGAAATAAACAACATGTTAGTGGAGAAAGTGTTATCTTCCTTTTTTTCTACTTAAAAATTATGCTTCAAATGTTTCTATAATCTTCCTTAAGCTGTAAGGTACAGAATAAAGTAACCAAAAAAAAAAGTGATACTTTATCCACTGGAAGAGGTTTGATCTAATGCCTAATAAAAAAATCCACTGGTTTTAAGTTTTGGAATGCAACTACAGCTCCATTACTTTAACGATGCTTCAGCAGAAATCAACAGGCCCATAACAGCATAGAAACATAGAATCTATGATCTATAGGGCAATGGAAAGACACTAAAGACAGTATGGTAAAGTCTGGAAAGTGCACCATACCTGTACACAGTAACCCGAGGCATGGCTGCAGTATCATCAAAGACTCATCTCTAACTTAAGAGGTGGTTTTAGAAAAAAGTCAGTACCAGACTAATGAAAATATTAAACTGCAGACTAGCAAAACTTTTCTGTCCAATTCCACCATTTGTATTCATTTTGTCTTTATGCTTAGAAACAGGTTACTGACTCAAAACTTTAAAACTACGTGACACAGGGCACCAAGTCTTTCCTCAGTGTAACCCCGCCCACAATAAATGATGAAAGCTTTAAAAAAAAAAAAAAAAAATCCTTCAAAACCAGCATAGAATTTGCTCATTTTCAGGTAAGTCAGATCAGTCTGAAGAATAAGTCCATTATTTGTTATTCCTTATGCGCTAGGAAGTAGTGAAAACATGATCAAATAAAAACTTCCTTACAGGATAAAAATCAAAAGAACTAGAGAACTTCTCAGTTTCTGGTCTTTTGTTTTTTGTTTTTTTTTTTTTTTTTAAGATCAGCTTAATTCCCAGGAAGTTTGACAGAGGACTTCTAGATGTGATTTTCACAACCATTAGAAAGCTCAGTGCCTCTGTCAGAGAACTACCATGCTCTATGAGCTTCTGGGGGTTGGTTTGTTCAGTTGTTTTTTTCCCGTAAATTTAGATTCCTCATACAGGAGGATATCTGCAGGCTTTCACTTTTGAAAGGCATAGCCGAAGTCAGAGATCTAGAATTAAAAATTACATCTGTAGCAAATAAATAACAAATTACAGCATTAGTCCTCTAGTTTCCTAAACCCAAAGGCATCTTACATATATATTGAAAACAAAGCAAACATAAAACATCCCACTTTATCAATTTTTTTACATTAGCAGTTTAGCAAATTATCACTGAATCCATATTTAAAGAGATATAATCTGGCAGCAGAAATCTGGAAAAATATTATTTCATTAAAGTATCCTTTATATTTTATGCATTTAGTTATCACAATTCAATCTCTTATTTTAGCAAACTAAAAGCAGACAAGTGTCATCAGGAAATCAGGAAATTAATAAAATCACAAATAAGCACCCAAAGAGCATCTAGCAATGTACTGTTATCAGAGTAGCACCAGAAGAAATAAAGCACAACTTGAGAACAGAAAAACACTAAGAATTCCAGGAAGATCTAGACGTTGGTATATTCTTTTCTGACCACTTTGTACATCATTACTATTTAAGCAACTATATGTAGGCCATCTTTAGGTTATTTTAGTAGCATCATAGAATGCTGAGCAGTTGTGTTTAGCCTCTCCTTCCACAGCTTCTAGCCTCCTCTAAAAACAGCAATCTAGAATTGCTCTTTGAAAGTCTTTCAAGGTCGGCACCTGTCTTATCTAAAGAAAAGCAAGTCTACCAGAAATGTAAATATTAATCTAACAACCCGACCTGAGTTAGGACACACATACACTTTTGCCAATAAACCATATTAAAGGCAGATGTCAATAGCACTACCAAAGAAAGTTTCAACTACAGTATTAAGCTTAGGTTAGTGGCACCTGATTATTCAAACTGGACTTCAAAGGGACATTCAATTAAATACATAAAGTTTTATGAAAAATGGCACACTTTTTTCTGTAATCAATACTAAGATTTCCTATTTCATTCTTGTCCTAGTTTGAGCAGCCGGGAGCAGTTCATCACAGTGTGGGTACAACCCAAACTGCATATTCTATACCCTCTATGTCATTTCCCAGAAACTCTTAACAATAGACCATTTGCAGCAGCTGCCCAGAGCACACCTGACCCCTCAGGCTGTAGTTATGGGCAGTGTTAACTCCTCTCCAGGGAATCATTAGCTCCTCCACACCCAGCCTGAGGGGTCGTGTCTGCTAACAGGCCACCAAGGATTCCAAAAATATCTCCAGACTCACAACCACCCACTGTGGAACTCCCCGCCCTGGGGGAGGTACTGGGCATTCCCACTCGAACCTGAGTGTATGTACTCCTGGGGTCTTGGGACTTCTGGTACCACTCGTCGGATCCAGAGGAGGACCAGAACCTCGACCAGACTGCAACCACCACCCTCAACCAGACTGTGACGAGCACTCTCATCAACAGGTTTTCCCCTCCCCTTTTACTTTGGACTGAGGGGGACCATGTGGGGCTCAGCACGGGGGCCAACGAACACCATTCTGTTCGTGCCCCAGGGTGCTGGGTTACACATCTGGGTTTTGAGGGTTAAAACCAACTGCTCGTCTATATAATTGTATTATTGTATTATTTTTTATTAAATTGTAACTCTGACTTGTGGTCTCTCTTGAGTTGGGTTCATTTCTCTTGCCAGTTCACCTTTAAACCAGCACAGTGCTTCAAGCAGGATACTTGCAAGACATGAGCTCTTGGAATAGTGCACAGGTATGGATTTAAATGTTGAACCACTACAAACACTTTCTGCATTGCTTTCCTGGGTAAATCTACAACTGATACACATAAGAAGTAATCTGCATATTTAATGGATCACTGAAGAGACAAGTCAAATAAATTAAAAGAGCTTCTGGAATAATAAGCTTCAGTAAAATCAAGGCTGGTATCCTCATTAAAAATTCTGTGTATGGCTCCCATTCAAGCTATAAGTCTTGCTCGGTAAAGCCTACACAGCAGCATAACAGACACTGGAAATGAAGAGAACATTATTCCCTTTGACAGAACTTGCAATATTTGATGAGCTACTTACCCACATCCCCATAGACTTGTGAGGTGTGATACTGCGGAATGTACTGTGTTGCCATGTCACCAGCTCCAGTCACAGGTGAGTACATGTGACGTGGTGGAGGGGGTATCATGGTTGGAAGAGGAAGGAAGCTGGGTAGTGGGGGATGTGGAGGCCTGTGTATTACTGCGTGACCACCAGGATGAAATTCTGGAGCCTGGGGAACCACCACAACTCTTCGAACACCGTTATCCTCAATAACCTGCACAGTGAGAGACACCACATACCAAAAGAGAAATGTCAGTAAGTTTCTACAGATACTTAAACAAAGCTAGAAATAGTAAAGCCCTTAAATTTGAGGAAAGGAAAACAGAAGAGCTCAAGAAAAATGATGTAGGACAAATAAAGGGCTATCTACGTTACGTGTATTAACTGCAGCAATGCCATTAATTTCTCAATGGGGTAGGGAAAAATACTGTTAAAAAAATCTAACTGTAACAACGTCTTATAAACAGCCAGGTATATTTATGGCATGAGTGTAGCTTCTCCTTAGGGTACCCCATTTCCACCCTCATTCACACTGCTTGTATGCTACACTGCTTCTAGGTTTTGTTCTACAGCATAACAACTAGATTGCTTCATAGAGTTGACAGACCTTACTCCACAAAAATAGTGAGAAAGAACAGTAAGAAAAAAGGCAAGCTGTGTCTGGTTATTGTTCTGTTCCCAACACTAACCCAGGAGGCACTTGCCATACTGCCCCTTTAGCATGCAGCAGCCACCGTCTGCATCAAACTGTTAGCAAACAAACTAGCAGGATGGTAGTCAGCCCTCTCATGACTCCTTCACAAGTCAAGGTAGTTCTAAAAAAATTTTTTTTTCTTCTCCCCCATCCCCCTGCCTGTTCAAATGTCTTGCACCCTTAAGGAAACCACATACTACCCAGAAAGTGGGGGCCTTTGTAGCAGCCTCTGCTAAACTCTGCTGTGCAGAGGCTTGAGAAAAATTAGCAAATGGGAGATGTGATGGGTCTGATGGAAAGAAGGCCCGAGGGCACAAATTGTACAAAGTGCTGAAGCAGAAAATGCTTTTCACGAAATGCATTTCTGGTCCAGTCATCAACTGGACCAGAAACAAGCATCTTCCTTGAAGTACTTCACATCATTATTCTCTCTGTATGTTTGAATCAATATTGGTAAATTTACAAAAATACATGACTGTTGGTGACACCTAGAGACGTCTTGGCATAATTTGACTTGTGTGTATTATGGTATCAGTAACTTTAGTGTATGGGATGCCAACGAATAAATTGTTCTTTATTTCTTAGTAAAATGCTGTAGAATAATGTCACAGTAAAAAGTGCAATGTAAGTTTTTGAATGAAACATTTATCCAGAAAAGGGGGAGAAGAGTGGAATATCACAACCACATTGACTAGCAGGGGACAATGCAACCCTATGACGTAAGTTTTCACTGACATTTGAAATAAAATGGGGACATGTACACATACATCAATGAACATCCTTCTGCAACAGGAGCGGAACAATAGATCAAAACACTGCCAAACTGCTTTCAGCTCCACTGTTTAAGCTTAATGGTATTATGCTTGGCTAGATTTAGTCCCATGCCCTGGTGTGAACGCTTCCACCAAGTCCATGACAGAAAGCTGCTTAGAGGATCAATCATTGGTTTTACCATGTCTCCATTAGAAGTTGGTGTGCATCTGATAACAAGTGGAATGGAGCTTCTGGTTTTGTTTTCTCTGACAGCAATCTAATTCGTGTACCCCAAAACTATCCTGCTAGCTGAACCAATAAGTGAGGTAGATCTAGGAGACTTTCAAAACTTCACCACTGTATTGAGAGAGCACTGTAGAGAGAGCTGCATGCTTTTGGTGTAATGGTAGAGTGAAGATCTCTATGCATATGCAGTAACATTCAGAAGACATAGAAATATGTACATAATGGAGCTAATCCTACTTTACTTACATAAATAGAGAGTTGGAAATTAATATAAATTACCTAACTGAACACAGCTTTAAAGCACATGTATATCACGTGTCTTTAAAAAATGTGTTATTTTCAGTATACAGAAATCATCCTGTATTGTGAAAGAGTAATTTCACTAAAGACAACACTACTCATATCTGTGTAACCACAGCTGTATGGTATCCTAAAGGCAGAATTTATTAGCAGCACTAAATACAACTAGAACTTCTGATGTCCAATGAAATTCTGTAAACATTGAAATGTAGTTTTAATTATTTAAGTCCTTTTTGCTTACAACCCCCCCAAAACATTGCAATCTACTATGATTTTATGAGCAGATTCAGATTATGTAGGAAGTAGCTTCCATTAGAAAACAAACAAGCTACTGAGTTTATAACTTGTTTCCCTGGGTCTGCTAATAGCCTAAGTACCTCAGAAACAGACACCCAATTCATAACAACAGGGACCTTAAGTCTAATAGTGTAAAATTAAGACTTTGACAAGTCTGTAACCGTGTTTCTAGATCAAACATCTACTCAGTGGTAGGCCTCGAGCGGACAACTACACAGATAAAAACCCTCTAAACAGCAGTAAGAGCATCATGCCAAGTACATAATTTTAAGTTAAAAAAGTAAACAAGCTCTCTATTATCCTAATTGTGCTAGCAAAACATGTGGTTCTGGCATAGGCCTGTTTCGTTGAGTGAACCAACCAAACATCACTGGAAAACTCACTAGACTGTCAATATAGACAGCTCAGAGAGGATGAATAAAGATGTGCTTTCCTTCAGAGTTTTACAACTACAGTTCCAAAAGAAGAGGAAGTTTAAAAAAATCACCTTATGAATTGCTTTTTAGTTATGTGATATAAGAAAAATAAATATTTAATTCAGTAATCATCCCCAACTTCTAACAGAGGACAGTATGCTGTATCACTGCCAAGCAGGCATTGAAGCAGGTAGAAGCATAATAGAACTAAATGAAAATGGATAGACAAAGGATGGTTATGCTGAAGTTGTTCTTCCAGGCTGACAGCTTTAGACATTTAACTGGTTTCCAATTTATCTGAAAATACAACTGCAGCTGCTGACATTTAAAAATATATTATGCCTGAAGAAACCAGCTAAGTTACTTTGCTGGGACTGCATTATGTTCAGGAGAACTCTTAGCTCAACAGACTTGCCTGTTTGCAACACTACTATCAAATCTTCTGGCTTGTAACAGGAACTTCCATCATAAACCTCAGTGGCTGCTATATTTTGTCAACAGCAAACACTTCAGAAGGCTTATAAATGATTGGTTTTCCTGGACTATGGTACTTCTACTCAGACGAAAACAGCTCATCCACCTGTACTGCGCTGAGCAGACGTGAGGCACCTTCAATTTAAAAGTCTAACACAACACCTGCTTGCACTAACAAACTCCAATGAAAGGTTAATGGACAAGCCTCAGCAAGGTCCAGCCCTTTAGCCTCTTTGCTTCAAGTTGTTTTCAAAGGAAGGATAAATGAATTTTAAAAACATTATTCAGATTGGCACAGGTTACACAACTTTTTAAACATGAAATACTTCATGTTTAATTAATATTTAACTTCATCAACTGAAGTTAAATATTCCAGAAATATGGTAAAATTCAGAATTTCACTTATCTCAAAACTTTTTTCCGTTCTTTAAAAATTAATTCTAACAGGAATCAAGTCTTTTTACTATGACCTAAAGATAAATAGATTTTCCTGATTATTTATAATTCATTTTTCTTCTGCCTGTTTGGGAACTCAACTATGAAGTATACATAGAATCAACTTATCAGCCAACTTTCAAAAGAAGAAAGATAAAATCACAGAGTACTACTCTGCCTACCCTAACACACTTTTCTTTTGCCAGAGGACAATTTTTTTAATGCTGTTTAGATAATAAGTCCAACATCTGCTAGACACTGTGGGTTTTTTGGTTGGGTTTTACAAGCTGTAGTCTCTTCTTGGCACACACCATGGGATGCACGCCAAGCCAGAGACAGACTGATCACAACAACAGAATGTCTTGAGAGAGACTTACATCATGGGGAGTGGCATTCTTCTGTTCTAACTTCCAGGTCTGACCTACTAACTCCTCAACTTGTTCTCAGTTGAGGGAAAGAAAGAGACACCATCTAGGAAGCCACACATCTCATTATAATACATGTGTCAAAAATAGCCAAGAGGAATCATCCTTTTAATCTACTTTAAAGGATGTCCAGGTTATCTAGCTCACATTTAGTTTTCAGGCATCTAAATTAAGAATCACACAGCAGTGAAAAAATGAGAGCCCCATTTTAAGGTAAGTGGTAGAAACACCTATTATATGATAACTTTTTCCCAATGGACAGCTGACATTTTTCCATGTTGTTTGCTATACTTTTTCAACTGACCTGTTTTACTCCTCATCTGCAGGGAACTTCCCAGACATGAACCATGTACATGTATAAAATTATATTGCAGCCAAGAGAAAAAATCCACTAACACAGAAATCAGTACAGGTCCTACACAAGGAGCTATTTGGGCCATGTTTGTATTTTATATTCTGAGGGCACCTAGTATATTAGGAGTCTGAACTCAACAAGGAACTGTGCTTGTTATTGTCATGTACGTAGTTAATATATAACCAAACAGGCGCATACACAGCATAGGAAGTCTCCCATCTCAGAGACACCATGGGACATCTCCCCTTGCTTACTTGCTTGATCACAGTGATTCTGAAATCTGACAAATTATTTTCCTGAATTAGCTATTATGATTCTACTCTCATAATTTGCAT
Organism: Chiroxiphia lanceolata; assembly: GCF_009829145.1. Classification (NCBI taxonomy): domain Eukaryota; kingdom Metazoa; phylum Chordata; class Aves; order Passeriformes; family Pipridae; genus Chiroxiphia; species Chiroxiphia lanceolata. The sequence continues at coordinate 57,535,276 of NC_045638.1, forward strand.
GAAAAGAAATATAGAATAAGAATTGAGTGAAGTGACATACCTGTGGGGCATATCCAGGAGGCACATAAATTGGAGGCACTGAACCATTTGGGGACATCATTGGAACCTGAGCAGGACCTAAGCGGGTTACAGAAATATTCAGTACAGCACCATTTAATAAT